>NC_054877.1:4057029-4402029 GCF_018320785.1 Cheilinus undulatus | reverse complement strand
GACACATTTTCACACCTCACTCATGCCAAGCAGAAGCACAGTCTTCTACTTCTGATGGCCGAGCAGCTTCACTGGAGTAGCCGGGGGTTAAGCGCCTTGTTCACTTGGCGAAGTTGTTGAATAACAATGAGTTTTACTCACTCATTTACTTTGCATTCCCACAGTGGTCCAGCTTTTCTCCCTCATTTTATTCCAAATTCAGATTTAATACTGACACGGAAGGTTTATTCCATTTTG
Organism: Cheilinus undulatus; assembly: GCF_018320785.1. Classification (NCBI taxonomy): domain Eukaryota; kingdom Metazoa; phylum Chordata; class Actinopteri; order Labriformes; family Labridae; genus Cheilinus; species Cheilinus undulatus. The sequence continues at coordinate 4,401,792 of NC_054877.1, read as the reverse complement.
ATTAAACTGTATTATTTTGCTAGTCTTGTCCATAAAACGTCAAAGACAGTAAAACATCTCCATTACAGTTTAACTGAGCCAAATGTGATCACTTTTTTCACTTTTTTGTTTGACCTAAAGCCTAAAAACTCAAAGATATTCCACACAAGCAGTAAACGTCACATTTTAAAGGTCTTCAGTTTGATTTCTGTGTCCCACAACAACAATAAGAATGTAAAGGCTGCAAATACTACCTTCTGAGAAAGTGGAACCCAGTGAATGATTTTCGCTGGATAAATGCCTCAAAATGATGAATAGATTAAAGTGATCAATGAGGATAAGATGTAGTGGATTTGGTGAAGAATTCAAAATGTCCCACTGGTATTGATCTAATAGAGTGAGAGACAAAAGAAAAGATAATGATTGGAGCAGTGATAGACAATTGATGAATATAAAGAAATATGAAAATATACAAACAGCAGATCAAAGACAAAGAGGCAGAATAAGTGCTAGATGCATTGCCTCTGTGAGGCGTATAATTTCCAGACATTGAAAACAATGAGGTAGGCCAAGTAGGAGAGCTCAGGGTCATTTCTGGTCTTGAACTTGTATTTCTCAATTATGGTCCATTTATGCTTTAATTAGAGTGGACATTTCTGCAAAGTGATATAAAGTTCACAACAAGGTTATAAAAGTTTTGGATTTTTCATTAGTTGTTATTTTTATTTTGTTTTCACTTTCTGTGTTCAACTTCAATTCAGTTTTTATAAGTTTTAGTTTTTTACGGGTAGATGTTGAGGCTGAGCATCATACATCTTTAAAAACACATTAAAACAGGCTACTCTTCAATGATCATTTTATTCACTTAATGATGATGTTTGAAAACAACTCCAGCCATAAAACTACCACTGTGTGAAGTCTTAACCAATCAGATCAGGCAATTTTACACTCCACAGACTTGTGTGTAGGTGTCAGTCAGCATGGTTGTGTCAAAGACTAAAACTAAGGAAATTTGTCTCCATTTTTATTTTATTTCAGTAAGTTTTGTAAGCTCACTATACATTTTTAGTTAGTTTTTCATTTTTTTGGTAAAGCTTCATTCTTACTTTGTTTCAGTTAACTAAATTGATTATTGAATTTTAGTTTTGGTTATTTAGTTAGTTTTAGTTAACTGTAATAACCTTGGTTCACAAACATGGAGTGAGCGTGGGGCCAAATGTCTTGACCGTTCATCTAAAACCTCAAAAATCTAATCAGTTTATTCTTAAGTCAGAGTGGACATTTATCCAGAGTTAAAAGAATATCTTTCAGGTTTTCTAGGGATATCCCTTTCTCAAGCAAAGGATTGTGTATTAGCTTTGATGACCTCGACCCATAACTCCCAAAATGCAATCAGTTCAAAGCCAAATTAGACATTTGTGCAAAGTTTAAGGAAAAATTCTCTTCTCTGTTCTCAAGCAAGGGATGCACATTGGGCCCAATGATCTTGACCACTAACTTATAATCTCCAAAATGTGTTTATTTAATCCTTGCATCAGAGTGAAAATTTGTGAAAAAACTTGAAGACTTCTTTAAAGTATTACTGAGCGGTCTCTTTCATGAGAAAGGGCATAAAGATGAGGCCTGAAAACATTGAACATTGAACTCAAAGATCGAATCAATAAAACCTCGAGTCAGAGTGGACATTTTTGGACATGAATATGAGGCCACATGACCTTGCTCTTTGACTTTCAGCCTTGCAAAATCTAAAATTTAATCAATTCATCCTTCAGTCAAAGTGGAAATATGTGCATACGCTGAGAAAAATCTATTTCATTACATTCTACAGATATCATATTCATATGCAAGGGCTGAAAATGGGGCCCAGTAATCTTGACCACTAACCTAAAATCTCCAGAATCTAACAAGTTTATCCTTGAGTCAGAATGAACATTTGAACAAACTGAAGAAAATCTCTATTATGTTTCTTCAGATATCAAGTGGATGTTTGTGCAAAATTTCAAGAACCATCTTTTGGGAAATCTGGAGTCATTACTTTCTCAAGCAAAGCGTAATCATGAGTCTTGATGATCTTGGCCCACAATTTCTAAAACTGAATTAATACATCCTTGAATCAGAGTGGAAATTGTTGCAAAGTTTGAAGAGAAACTCTCATAGCGTTCCTCATATATCAGAGTGAAAAGTGAGATGCGGCCATGGGGCCCAGTGATCTCGATTTTTGACCCACGACAAAAAAACAGAATCTGTTTATCCTTAAGTCGGAGTGGACTTGGGCCCAAAGAGCTTGCCTTTGACCTACAACCTCCAAAGGCTAATCAGCTAATCTGTGAGTCAGAGTGGACATCTTTGCAAAGTTTGAAAAACATCTTTTAGGTATACTTGATAAATCACTTTACAGAAACAAATGGACATGTGACTTCATAACCTTGACCCAAAATATCTTCATCCTCATGTCAGACTGAAAATTTAGGAAAGTTTGAAAAGAATCTCTCGTAGCCTTTTTCAGACATCTTACTGGAAATGAAGCTGTTGCCATGGGGCCCAAGGATCTTGTTTTTTAAAACCTACAACCTCAAAAACAGAATTACTTCATCCTGGAATCAGAGTGGAATTTTGTTTAAATTTTAGAGACTGTCCTTCAAAGTATTTTGGAGTTAACACATTCACAAGCGAGGCAAGTGTCATGAGGCCCAATAACTATGACTTACAAACTCCAAAATCAGTTTTTCTTTGAGTCAGAGTGGACCTTTTTGCAAAGTTTAAAGAAAAGCTCATAGTGTTCTTCAGACATCATGTACACAAGCAACAGGTTAGCATGAATGATCCTGACTTTTGACCTACAACCTCAAAAATAGAATTAGTTAATTCCAGAGTCAAAGTGGACATCTGTGCAAATTTGAAGACCATCCTTTTAAGTATTTTAGAGCTATCACTTTCACAAGCAAGGGGATGAACATGAAGCCTGTTTACACTGACCTATAACCTCCAATATCTGATCAGTTTACCCTTTAGTTAGAGTGGACGTTTTTGCTTGTTGGAGGAAAACTCTCATAGAATTCTTGAGGTATGGGGCCCAATGATCTTGACTTGTGACCTACAGCCTCAAGAATCCAATTAGTTCATTCTTGAGTCAGAGTGGATATTTGTGCAGATTTTGGAGACTTTCTTATAAGTATTCTTGAGCTGTCACTTTCACAAGCAACGGAATATGGGGCCCAGTGACTGTGACCTATGAACTCAAAAGTCTAATTAGTTTATCCTCGAGTCAGAATAAACAATAGTGCAAAGTTTAAAGAACGCTCCCCAAACATTCTTGAAATATGATGTTCACAAGCAACAGATATGCATGACACCCAATGACATTGACTTTTCTATGACTTCTAAAACAAAATCAGTTCATCTCTGAGTCAGAGTGGGTATTTCTGCAGAGTTTAGAGAAAAAAATTCTTTAGATACATACACATATAAAGGCATATGGACATTCCTGAGACATAAAAAGAGCAAACAACCCAATATTATAGGCAAGAATGCCAATTACTTGTTTATTGCACATATTGTCAATATTGCAGCAGATTTATAAAGCAGTGCTGCTCCATTTCACATTTCTGTCCTAAGCAGCAAATCAGAACCAAAATTGCAAGTATTAAGTACATTATAATTTCCCTATTCAGAAAATGTTAATAAGGATGGATAATTTCACATGCAAATCAATAGGTTCCTAGAATATCCCCTCACATCTCTGTCAAATTTGCATTTTAAACACAAGAAGCTGTCTCCTCCCACTGGCAGATTCATCCCCTGGATTATAAAACCAACATTTTACATCTCATTAGCAGACTAAATGATTCTGGTTCCATCTTCTAATCGATTAATTGACTAATTGTTGCAGCTCTAATGCAGAACTTATGTTCACGAGCACACTCCTCCAACCTCAGAGGTCCAACCATGCAGGTCGCAGTAATTGCTGCATCCAGTTGTTTGATTCTGCTAATATGATTTTTATGGTGGATTTTACTCCAGAGGTTTAAAGCATCAGCAGCACCGGAACCTCATCTGCTTCCCATCACCACCTGGGGGAAAGTTAGTCTCAAGGTTGTTCCAGTTGCCCATTTTTTTTATTCCAGAAATTGGAGTTTTTAATGAAAAAAGAAGTACGGGCATCCCATTAAAATTTCAACAGGCGTCAGGAGAATAGTGGAGCTTAAATATTAAAGAGGGAGTATGCCGCACATGCTTCCACTAATTGAATATTGATAATTATTTTTAATGATTTAAAAGTCATTAAAAACATGACTTTGATGATATAATATGTTTTTATAATGATTTGGTATTTTGTTAACAGTCTCAAACTTTTGAACCGTTTCTTTTAGTAATGACTCAGACAACCTAAAATAGTTTTTCCTTTTAATAGAACAGAGATGTTTACTCTAGCACAAAGATGGAAACATTATCCTCCAATGAACAGCTTTGACCATTTGGTGGTCTATATTTGTATAAAATACAATTTTTAAAGTCATCTTATCACATGAAGTTAATGCACTTATCAAAAACTAATGGTGTCTTTCAATAAAAGCTCCAGAGAAAGGCGAGAAGCAATCTATAATTTTTCACAGTCACAGCTGGGTTTTAATCAATGCTGATAGATGTGTGCTGCAATAACCCCATCACACTTTTATTCTACCTCTAAAACATCAGTTCTACATGCAAAGAAGCAGGCTTTCAACTAGCCTGAGTGTCCAACATTCATTTTTACACACATTAATAAAACCTGCACTAATTGATTTCTGGTCACTTGGGAGCAGCAGAAACAAGCTGCGAGCAGCATTTCCATATTATCACCTTATAAAGTGAATACATAGAACATGGAGCGGTAATAATCATTTGCTTCCATATCCAGCCAATAAAGAGCAGCATTATAGTTCATTTGGAGTCATATTTGTGTCTGCAGTGTGAGTTAGAGTCCAACACTGTATTTTTACCTCTGTATATCCTTAATTTGTGTGGTGGGTTTTGCCTTCTTCAGTAGAAATAACACTGTAAATATAATTTAATACAAATGATCACATGAGAGACACTGCAAATATAAAACCCATCAATTCCCTGAAGGTTTGGCATATGTGACTGAAATTTTATTAAGATGTCTTTGAAATGATGCAAAAGAAATGTGGCAATTTTCATAGCTGTAATATTGAGCACGGTCTTGTTTAATGACTAGACTTGAGAAATAACACTATAACAAAAATGTAAAAGAAAGCTTCTGGTCCGGAAACGAACAAAGTAAGCTAAAAAAATCACCAAAAACATTTTAAAAAGCCTCTGTAGAGCTGACTGGACTGTGGTGGTATACAATGTCTATAAATCTTCCATTTTAACAGTTATATAAGACTTGGTGTCCTTGAATCAGCTAGATTAGTTTTGTACAAGGTATGGGTCAAGGTTTAAGGAAAGATGTTGTATTTTAAACTATAAAAGCCCGTAACTCCCTAAAGGTTTGGCCTATGGGGCTGGAATTCAACAAAAATGTCCTTGAATTGATGCAAAAGAAATGTGGTAATTTCATAGTTGTACCAAAGAGCATTGCCTTGTTTTAGAGACTAGAACTGGGAAATACCTCAATGAGTAAAATGTGAAAGAAAGCCTCTTGAGCTTGGAAACCAACACAATTAGCTGAGCGTATTAAAAGTCCTCTGTGGCGCTCACAGGAACTTTCATGCCAGATAGTTTTAATGAATCTTCCATTTCACATTTTTATGTACCCAAAGAATAAAAATAGATTTTAGAAAGGATGTTAGTATCTTTCAACCCATATGAGAGGTTTTCCACAAGATAAGGGTCAAAGTTTAAGGAAAAGAGTGGCATCACAAACTGTTAAACCCACCTCCTCTCAGAAGGTAAGGCTTACTGAACTTTTACTGAAATTTCCTTGGTATGATGCATAAGATAACTGGCAATTTTCATTGTTGTAATACATAGCATGGTCTTGTTTTAGTGAGTAGAATAAGGGAGTAACACTCCGAAGAAAATGTTATAGGCTGTAGAGCCCAGAAACCAACACAATAGTCTCAAAAACTTCTCTTTAGAGCTGACTGAAACTGTGATGTCGATCTTCCATTGAACAGTACCGTGTAAGCAACAGAAGATCCTGAGATCCATAAACCCCTTGGTGTTGGTGTTGCCTGAACGTGAAGTTCTAGTTGTTTCCAGGTGAGGCCCATCCTACTTACCGTTTCGCTGCCCTAGCAGATTCCAGGCCAGGGCATGTCTGGTGGTGCTTTTTGCCGTCTTTCTGGGCGTCCCCAACTTCTCCTGATTTCATTTTCTACTGTGGGTATTCTTCCAGGGATCAATGTTGCTGATCTTGTCTGGCCAGTGAATACGGATGATGCGACTCAGGCAGCTGTTAATGAATGTCAGCACTGACTTTATGTTGGAATTAAAAAGCTGTGAGATCTCTCTGGAGCTCCAGATGTTTTTGAGCTGAACAAATAGTGCACTGGTTTTGAAAATTCTTGCTTTGACATCTGCATTGGTGCCATCTTGTTTGTCTTTGATACTTCCCGAGCAGATGAGGCCTGATGCTGGTCTTAACCTGGAACTGTCAAGATGTCCGTCAAAAGATGCCAAAGAAATGTGGTAATTTTCATAGTTGTAACAAAGAGCATTGTCTTGTTTTAGAGACTAGAACTGGGAAACAACTTAATGAGTGAAATGTGAAAGAAAGCCTCTTGAGCTTCGAAACCAACACAATTAGCTGAGAGTATTAAAAGTCCTCTGTGGAGCTGATTGGAATTGTGGTGCCAGAAATTTTCAATAAACTCTCATTTCACATTGTTATATAACAGAATAAGAAATGTTAAAAAAAAAGGGATGGTAATATCTTTGAACCAATGGGATAGGCTTTGCACAAAATAAGGGTCAAAGTTTAGGGAAAAGAGTGGCATTGCAATAGGCTCTACAGTTTGGAAGCCAACACAATAACCCGAGAGTAGTAAAACCAAAAGACACTGTAGAACTGTTTGGATCTGTGGTGCCAGATTATTTAGACAGTGGTGGACAAAGTATTCAACTCCAGTACTTGAGTCGAAGTATTGATACTCGTGGTCAAATCCTACTCAAGTACAAGTAAAAGTTGCTCAGTGAAATTTTACTGAAGTTAAAGTACTAAAGAACTTACTTTTAAAAATACTGAAGTATTCAAAAGTACAAAGTACATTTTCTAATATTAGTACATTGCTGTATTGATTTCTCAGTGCTTTTACAGAACCTTGTAACTCTCTGAAACCACCTAATGATGTACCGACTTACATGTAGAATCACTCTGCTAAAAAAAAGTCTATAAAAACACCTGTAAAAACTTCATAATAAAAATGCAATCAAAAACAATAAGGACAGCTATTGTCATTTAAATTTTCTATTTGAACATCCCCACCCAAAACAAACAGGAGGGCCTTGTTTTTTCTTCCCACACATTTACTATGGGGGAGCTTAATACCTGGCTCAACAATACTTCTTCGAGCAAGACAAACTCAATAAAAAAAAAATTTAAAATAGATCCAATCAAAGGAAAGGAACTAAAGTATTTTAAGTCTCACTGAGACAACATCCACTCTACCAACAACCATCACCTCTGGTTTGGTCCAAAAACAAATCCTTAATTCACCGCATGTAAAGAGCGTAAAGAGTCTGACTGCAGGCTGTTTTCCTCTCGCTCGTCACTAATGGTCAGCTGCATTTCAATCATCGGTCATCGCATTAAACAGCAACCACTTTAACCTCAGACAACTTCATTTAAAATGTCTACCTGGAGTGAAAAATAACGTCTGTTTACGTACCTCAGTGTGCTTTCTCAGGTTGGATGGTGAGTTCTTGAATGCAGAAATGTAGTTTGTTCGAGGTGTACACAGAAGACATTTGAAATGATATGAATCATTCCTCATTTCTGAAATCTCAAACACTGAGCTGAGATATGGCCATGGTTGCGCTGGTTTTTCAGCTTGAGTTTCTCCTGCCATCTCCATTGCTGAGTTTTGTTCGAATGAAGGTGGGAGAGCTTGCTACACAGAGCGAGGATGAAGTAGCCTATTTCCAAATCCATCCCAGGTGTGAGCGGTGACTGTGATTGGTTCCCTTCTGTGATGAGCACAGCGTGTAGCCAATTGCATTTTAGAGCTATGCTGAAACCTAAAAGGAACGAGTAACTACAAGCTTCCTAGAACTGTAGTGGAGTCGAAAGTACGATATAGAAAACTGGTCATTTTAATTGTTGTAACACTGAGCATGCACTGTTTCAGCGACTAAAGTCAAGAAGTAACACTGTAAAGAAAATGTAATTGGATTTAATACCTGGAGATTTACAACAGTCACAAAAACCCCTTTGAAAGGCTGATTGGAAGTGTGATAGTAATCCTACTTTCAACACTGTTATTCAAAATCAGATTCAGACATTATTTATCCCAGAAGGGCAATTCAGTTTTATAGTGTACCAAGCCTTATTGAAAGAAATCAAAACAATACAAGTAACAGAATATGAAGAGATGTGAATGCCCTTGAATCCATGGGATTAGTGGTCCATTTGGTTAAGGTCAAGGTTTAGAGAAAAAAGTTATCCAAAAAATAGTTTTACAAACTAAAGAGCCCTCCTGATCCCAAAAGGTTTGGTCTGTGGGACTGAAATTTTATCAATATTTCATTGGTTTGATACAAAAGATATGTGGTATTTTTTATTGTTGTAACGCAGAGGTAAGTCTTGTTTTAACAAATAGAACCCCCACCCCTGTCTGAATAAAATGTAGGAAGTGTTTTTTTTTTCTAAGTCCTCACTTGTGTGTTTTGGCTTTACAGTTCTGCTAAAAACTGGAAGTTAAAGCTATTTAATCTCGTTCAAAGGTTGGTTTACCATGGTGACATATTTTCACTTAAATGTAATATCCAGCCTCTCAGATAGTTTTCACTTTATTTGTCAGAGTTTTGCTGAGGTTTCTGCCCCTATCCTGTCAGAATGGAAGAAAATAGACCACCATCTCTTTTGGTGCTCACGGCTATGAAAAATAACATTTTAAAAAATTCAACAGCATACACTGTTTCCAGATAACATATTCGGGTTTGCTCAGAATAATCCACAAGAAGAGGAAAAAATAGGCACACAGTTTTCATTGGAACAAAGTTCTTACGGAGAAACATTGCTCCTTAGTTTGAATTGAAAACAGTGCACAGCTTGTTCCGTGGATTGTACACCATAATCATGACCCTGTTTCTGGAGAGACAGGCCTTTCTAAATCCCTTTTTGATGCATTGTGAAATTTTGCATTGTGTATTGGTGAAGACAGGAATGTAAAAGACAAAGCTTTGGTGAGAAATTATAAACTGAAATTGAATCTTTCTTTGATTATTTGTGTGAACTGGCCCTTTAACTGCTCCACAACCTGTTGCTGCTTTCATGAGCGACATGCTTGTTGCTCAGCTTGCAGCAGCTGACATGCAAATCTACCCTGATTATCCAATAATAAACTGAGGAAATGTGAATTATGAATAAATGTGCATCACTGCTGTCTTGGGAAAAAGCCCCATAAACTGAAAGCATCTATTTTTTCCCTTAATGAACGCTGTTGAGTCACTTCCATGACCCTTTGGGCATGAAAAACTTATTAAAGCTCAAATGTATGAGGTATGCAGGAGATGGCGAGTAAACAAACAGCATTCTCCATTCCCAGGCCTGGTGTTGGGGATCCATGGTCTTTAATAAAGGCTGTATACTGCCTGTATTTTTGTGTGCAGAAAGGAAGAGAGAGGGGAAGAGCGAGAGAGGCAGACAGTGACGAAATGACTCCTTTGAGTGGCGTAGGATTATTGAAATGCACCTGGAAAGTAAACTAATTTTCTCGGCGGGTCAGAGGACTGGTTATGGTAATAAAAAGAGAGATGTCATTAGATTCAGTGGTATTTGGAGAGTTCTCTGGAGAGGGAGGAGAGGGAAGGATGTGGGAGGATGAGGAGGGGTCTATGATATCCATGTGTGTGAGAGAGTGAGTGGAAAAAAGTGTGTTTTCCAATCTGCTCCCTTGCCTCTATCTCTGTCTCCTCTGTGTATATGTAATTCATGAGCTTGACCTACATGTACCTGTGCTCGTGTGTGCATTTGTGAGTGTGCATGCGTGCTTGTGCGTGTGCAGGTTCATGCCGCAGAAAGTGATAAGGTTCCGGTCCACTTTCCAAGATTCACCAACCACTTTCACGCTCTGACCACCCAGTTTGATGTTTTTTCTCCCAACAATAGAGTGCGATCTCTGGATGACAGTCTGCACTGTGTTCATACTTTGTCTTACTCTGCGCTTCATGCTGCTGCAAAGACACACATGCACCTGCCTTCTTCTTCTTCTTCTATTCCACCTTTTTTTCTGCACAGACAGCTGCAGCTGCTACCTAAATTGTATAATACAAACAACCAAAAGGAAACAGCAGCAAAGAGTGAAGTATGCATTTGACGACTTAACATAAACCGTAGAACAGACCTGTTTTATCACTCCAAATAACAAAATATGGCTGCAACAGATTGCAGTTAAGATGCTGTGGAGTCTCAGTGTTTGCAAAGATAAAGCACCATTCCAGGGTATAGCTGCCTCTCTGTCCTCACTATTGCATTACATCATGTGAAATGCAAGCTGTCTCCTAAGCAACAGCAAGTCCGGAGAAAAGCTGGGCGCAGCAACATCAGATCTTTAGCCTCCTCGGTCTCTTTGGTGTCCTTCAGCATGAAACATCACAGCCTGGCCTGGTTAGTAAACATGAGCGGGCGTGCTGTGTGCAGTTTACTTATGTTACATTACAGGGGAACTGTGGATGCTGCATTTTCACTTAACTCTGGCTGGCTGTAGAAATGCAACGCTGATATTTACAGCTCGGAGGATGTCATGATACGGCTTTGAAAGTGGCTTTTTTTTTGTTTGAATAGGGATGTTGTGGCAGAATGTAAAATTGAAATAATCTGGGGTGGTTATTTATAGACTTTGGAAGCGGGAAGTACATTCGACTACAATCAAAACTCTTTGGAACACATTTGGGACTGAAAAAAGAGCGTCGTTGTATCATGTTTTAATTGTAGGATTAGCTTTTTCATTTATAGTTTAATAGTTTCACATAAAAATGTCAGAAATAAAAGGGAAATGCCCACGATAGTGTCTTTCAATTATTCATTTTCTGTGACTGTCAGACAAAAAAACAAAGACATTCAGTGTATTATGAAAGAAAAGGGCAAAAAGCAAAATAATCCAGTTTAAGTAATTAGAGCATATGCAGCTTTTCACATGATTAATGCCTTTTAATGACCTGATTGATTTTGATCTGACCATTATTAGAAGATTTTCTTTAGAAGTATGCCATTTAGGGTACTAGTTTAGCTCAGTTAGTAGAGTTGAAGCTCATATACTGAAACCACAGACTTGGAGGCACAGTCACAGGACTGAATCCTGATCTTTTCCCCTTCTTTCGGTAGATCAGAACTGACGTTTGAGTCCAGGGTCTGCTGGTGTCTACATCAGTACTCTGGTGTCTGCAGCTGAGAGAAGCCCTTTAAGTGCCATGTAGCATAATTACAGGGTTGCCAGGTCTGAGTGACAAATCTAGCCCAGTGGTCGATAAAAACTAGCCCAAAACCAAGCCCGATGCTGAAATTCACCATAAGCCAGTACAGCCTCTGCCATACCACATGTATCGCTTGTGTGTATGCAGGTTTGCTGCTTCTGTGTGTGCTGTGTATTTCTATGTGCTAATGTGGCACAGCAGGTCTTTGGTTGTGTGCCATGTTCTATGTTTTCCTGCTTCTCTGCTGGTTGATTTAGTTGTATTTGAGGGTAAATAAAGTAGTTTATTCTGCTTTGGATATTAAATACACATACATAAGACACCAAAAATGGGTCTGCTCAACACATGGACAAAAAAAATCTGCCCACAGCAGTACAAAAGTGATAGCCCAATTCCACGGGAAAATCGTGGACCTAGTGACCTTGCATAATTATCAGGGATCTCATTTATAAACATTGCATACACACAAAACAAGGCGTGAAGCTGGCGTACGCCACTTCCACACTTAGTAAGTAACCTACAGAAAATAGGTCAAAAGATATGCAATTGATCGCACCCTTTCTATCTTTAAAAAAAAAACTACTATTTCGCAATTAAAACTGGTCTGTGTCATTTTGGATTTTTCTACTGTCTTAAACCAAGAGTGAGAGACTTCTAGTTTAGATACAAACTTGCGTTTACTGATGCATGAAAGATTTAAACACAACTTAAGCACAGAAAAAGGAATTTATTATGGGCTGAAAAGAAATTAAGTGAACAGTAAAAGATAAATGTTTCATAAAAAATAGTTCAGATAACTTTTGACTTGCCCACTGAGTTTTTGTGACTTCAGAGAGACGCTGACGTCGGTTAACCAAAATTTTTAGAAAGCCTGCAATTAATTGCAATGAGAAAAATGTGTGCACTAACTGTGAACTGTAGTTAATTGCAATTAATGCAATAAATCTTGACAGCCCTAATAAAAAAACAAACCTGATGGTAAAATGCACACACCTGTAAGCCAACTCTGACCCATGCCTGTTCTTGAGGCAATGGGAGGTGGTGAGTTGAAGCCAAATTGAATATGCATATAAAACAATTGATGTCATTGAATGCAAATTTTTATTTCATTATCCACATCATCATAAGTAGACAGTTTTTTTAGTCATTTTTACAAGTGACTAGTGAGACATATTTAACTTAATAATAATGAAGTATTAATATATAACTTTGCCAGACCTTTCATTATCAAAGCCTAACCGTCATTTGCCCTGAGCGTAGGTTTCCAAACTTGAATGTCATCATTTGATGTAGAAATCCAAACACCAAGTAGCATTAAACATTTCAGACCATAGCACCAGTACTTATATTGAAAGTATTTTTTTTTGTTGTCACAGAGGTAATTTTTAGTTTGACTAAATTTCACTGCGCTGTTAGATGCACAAAGTAAACAGAGACTCGACATGTCTGCTCCGTCTTTGTCCTCTGATTGTCCACTGCACATTGATCCAGAGCACTTATTAGCCGTGTGTCTGGGGTCAGAGGAGACTGTGTAGTTAAATATTTCATTGGACTAAAGTCCCAGCTCTAGCTGTGCAAGTAGCGCTTTTACGTTCACATGGATGTGTCGATGTTTCTCCCTTTTTTAGCAGGCTAAGCAAGGTAAAAAACACAAGCACTGACTACAGACAGATATGGAAAGAAGGCAAACATCATGTGGTGCTGGGGGGGACACAGTTTTGTCTGTCTGTCTGAGTGTTTTAAGTGGCCAGAGGTGTGTTCGTCAGAGTGAAACTTTGAAAAACAATAACCATGGTTGGAAAAAATATTCATCGCAATATCCACCTTGCTATAGGTTTGTAAAATAAATATTTAAAATTTGAATTGTGTCTGGTGTACAAGGACCTTAAGGATGACTTTTGTCCCCTGTTATCAGCTTACACTGCCATCTATTGGAGGTTTTGGTATACTACAAAGCTAAGTTGACAGACCAGCGAAACTACGTTTATTATTGCAGAAAACATGATTTGATATCAATATTGACCAGTCTCACTCATAAATGATTTTATCCCTACTTGAAACACTTAAATTGTTACTTTTCATCCTCTAAATGCCTTAGTATTGAGAAATTCAGAAAAAATAGAGAAATGCACACCTCAAACCCATCTCTATGCAGTTCATCCTGTTTACCTTGTAGCTAAAGATAGTCCTTCAGATTTAATACAGAGAAAAGTTTTAGCATTGTCCTAAAATCACTTTTTATTAGATGAAACATTTGTGTACATCCCTGAATGAGTCAGCAGAATAGATTGATCCTTTTATGTGCCAGAAAAGGGGTTAGATTGCTGTAGAGATGGGTGGAAATACACTGCACTGTTAGACTAACACTGTATGTGACATATAGTGATAGATAGCAGCACAAAACACCTGGAGGTGCAAGGTAACCGCATAGAGACGACATTTTTCACTTAATGGGAACAAATGAGGGTCATTGCAGTTGTGTACAGTCCTGGAACATGAAAGCAGCACATCATAATTTCAGTTAAAGATTCTTTTCAGTGTTGCAGATTGTGTTGTTTGTGGTTTTGAATCCCTGTTTATGATGCAAACACCTTCCTGAACATCTCCTTCCCCCCTTCTTCTCATCCCACTCCACCTCAGGACGCCCAGACGTGGTGGAGTCTGTTCCAGATGATCCCACATACAATGTGAGCAGCGAGCTCACCCTGGAGGTGAGCCGCAGTGACGACAACGCCCTCATCACCTGCGCCGTCGACCATCCCTCTCTGGCCCCCGGGGATAAGAGGAGCGAGCAGGCTCTGCGGGTGCTCTGTGAGTCCACAGGGAGATGGGGTTTGAGTGGGGAGGGGGGTGCAGAGGATTCTGGGATAAGAGTAGAGGACAGGAATGTATGTAAAGTGAGACCTCAAATTGCTCTGGTTTTTATTCCGGCCTTCCTGGTCACGTTTGTACGACACATTTCTCCCTCTACAGTTTAATTTCTGCTCTGGTAATTTCACATTAGCAACCTGGAGTAATGACCACACAGGAGTTTAACCTTCCTCTTCTGCTTCACTCGCACATGCTCCAGTCACAGTGGATAAAAAGAGCAGGTTATCATCTAAAATGAAACTAGAAATGGATCCACCTGGAGTCTGTGTCGGTGCTGCCACCCTGTGGGACACAGCGGTACTGCATCACACAGAGAGAGTGATGTAGTTGTATAAGGGGGCTTATGTCATTGTGGGAGGCAGAGAGAGGGTGACGCCTACAGGATGTAGATGGGAGTAGATGGAGACAGGGATGAATGAGACTATCGCTGCTCTGTGAGGGTCTGTTCAGGTACGACTTCTGTGTTATGTAACTCCACTCTCTGTGTGTATTTGTGTGTTTTTCTCCCACTTTTAGATTCCCCCAACGTGCAGATTGTGCCTGAGAGCGATCTACCCAGAGAGGGAGAGAAGTTTCATCTTCAGTGTTTGGGCAACGGCAACCCCGAGTAAGACATGCACTCGCACATACACACAACTACACACAGAGTTCATTCACAGCAGCTCTTCCTGTATGGATTTAGACATGTGGCCTCGTTATTATCACAGTTTAAATGTCACATGTATGCACCTTTAAACTCATACATTCACCTACAGCATTGATCTGGACTCCAGTAAGTGGGAAATGAGTGAAAGGCATTGCCAGACCTTTTTGAATGGCAGTGATTTATGCAGAGATGGCCTGACATATGTGCACTCAAAGGCAAGAATAAAAATCAGGTCAGATTTTACTTACCATAACTGATTTAACAGAGAAGGTTAAAGCACTCTATATATGTTTCATTCCTTTTGATGTTTTTTTTTTTTTTTTTTTTTTTTTAATTTTAAAAGTGTCATAACACATGCATTACATATTGCAAGTCCCCTTAGCTTAAATTTCGTACAAAATCAAATGTCCCTTGCAAGGGGTGGTACAAGAATCCTGCAACACAACCAAAAAGTTTTTAAAGGATAATTCTCTCTAACCTTGCAGAGCAGATGATCGGGTCAGATTCTATGTCAGTCATCAGACAGATTCTTCTTGCAATGCTCCAATGTGAAACCTCTATGCCCAGTCCAAGAACAGATCAGACCAATCAGCATCATTTAAGGCGGTGGTTCTTAAACTGTGTGGCAAGGCACACTGGTGGGCCTTGGGCCAAGTCTTTGTGTGCCGTCGCAATTTATACAACCAAATTACTGCAACTATGCAATATCTATTCATTCAGGACCCTTTGTCAAGAAACACATGATTTGCAATCATAAATAGTTTTTCTTTATTAGCAGTTGTAACTTTGCACTTATTGCTGTAGTTCATATGTGGCTGTTCTGGGAGGGAGGAGCATTTGAAAAAGAGGCTTGGAGAGTGAGCAGCCAGGTTAGAGCTGTTTAAATATGGCAGCATGAGTGCAATTTGCCCATAGGGTGCTTAAACGCAAATCAGCTAGTCACAGCTGATGAGGGCTTGTGTGAGATCAGCTGATCTTAATTACTTAGCAGTGCTTGACTCTGTGGCTTGTCTGAACTAATGCTATATGCTCGATTTACTGAAACATGTTTTAAAGGCGCAGTGTGTAAAATTGGGACTATCAACATTTAACAGTCAATTCTGGAGTGTGATGCTCATTTTTCTGGTGATAACTGTGGGAACCAGTGGAGTTTAAAAATAAATACATGCTTAACTGTTATTTGCTTCCTTTTGTGGTGCCATAGAAACAGGCAAAATGCAAAAAACCCAAGATGGCAGCTTCCTTGGAGGGGGGCCCTCCCTATATGTGAATAAAAGGCTTATTCTGAGTTATTTTAAGAAATAAGTTTTAAAAATGTGTTGTCAGATGCCAACACTAATTTAGATCAGTCTACTTATAAATGTAATGTTCCATTTTAACCTAGCTTGTTTTGCTAATGCTACTAGGCTAAATATTACACACTGCACCTTTAAATAGGCAATTTTGAATAGATGTGGATTTGGTGTGCCTTAAAATTTTGGTATGATCTTAAGTGTGCCTTGGGCAAAAAAGGTTGAAAATCACAGATTTAATGAGAACGAGGCAGTAGCTACAGGCGTGGTTTAGTTGTACTGCAAGCCGATAGCAATGGCTGCCACAGTGTAGTGATTAGTTCAGATGTAGCTTCTTTATGGAGGCAGTTTTATCAGAACTGTACCACATTCCTTATGATAAGAGCAAAGAAAAGATATTTTTGCTCTCCTCCCAACCAGCTTTGGCTTGAATTTACAATAGCTAGAGGATATAAATTTATGTAATGTCTCCTGATGGAGCTACTGGCAGGGATGTAGCTACAGCTGCAGATTTACCAGAATTGGACAACGTTTCTTAATTGAAAGAAGACCAAAGAATCAAGCTAAAAGCTTTTCTTGGCAAAAAAGATGTTCTTCTCTCGACTGACTTTGGCATATGTTTGATTCCCCAGCTGGATCCAGTTATAGTTAGCAACCTAGTGGCTACTGTGGTTAGTTTACTATGGCGTATGCTCAGCACATAATACACTGTAAAAAAAAAAAAAATCCAATTTGTTTAATTTTTAGTGAACAAAATGTGATTATTGGGTGCACTTATGATGACTGAACACATTAATCCAACACATTATATTGTGTTTCCTAAATTCTGTGTGTTATACCGTATACAAAGTGAACACAAAGTTGAGCCAGCATTTCCTGGGGCTCAACCGAAATAGCTGAGCCAAGTAATTTGAATATATTATTGGAAACACTTTAGGACCCTCAACTCAAAAAAGCTGTTTAACTTGTTACTCAACTATCTCAAGTCGGGCCCTCTTATTTTTCTGTAATGAAAGAGCAAGACAGAAAGTTTGTCCAGTCACCCTCCACATTTGTTTTTTTTTTTTTTTAAGGTTCTGCCCTTTCTGAAGACTTTATATGAAAGGTTGCCCAGATGGATGTGAGACATATCACATGCAATTGATTTGTGAAACAATCTTCCTGCACCAGGTTAAAGGCTCGCCTCATAGCATAAAACCAGTCATATATTGTGTTTGCCAGTCACATTTCTAAGATGGTCATGGCCATCCTCTGATACAGCCTTGCTGTCTTTTCTGAAGCTGGTAAAATAAGATAGCACAAATTAACTAAACTAATGGTAACACACTTACTGAGTAGTTTTTCAAAGGTGTATGGATAAAATCGTGGAAAATTACACTTCCTCACTTAAAAGAAAGTGAGCCTACTTAGTCAGCCACTCTTATAATCCACTTCAAACTGCAAGCACTTAGAAGCAGTTGTATGTCAGCGTGGTTTATGCAAAGGTTTCAAGGGAAAATGTTTGAATAGCTGGTCTAAAGGTGTATGGAGCCTCTGTAGCTGTTTGAGACTGTAACCATTGCCAACTTTTAGACATTTTGTGAGGTAAAGGACTTGATGGTAGTAGTGTATGGTGCTCTCTTTATGTAGGGCCTAACCTTGCAAAGCTGATGGATTGCACAGACTCCACGCCTGCCACCAGGCAGATCCATCTTCTTCCAGGTCAGAGAATGACTGGACCAATCATGACATTTAAGGAGAAAGAGGTGACATGTACAGGTGTGGTTTAGGCTGTAAACATGGCAGCCTGTAAAGAGATAAGCGTGAATGCAGCTACAGAGGCATTTTTTTCAGAGCTGGGCGGCATTTCTTTATTCAAAAGAAGAGCAGAACCACGAAAAATGATTTTTGCTGTCCTCATGACTGGCTTTGGAAAGAGTTTTAGTTACCAACTGGCTTTATTGATAGTCAAGAACCATGTATTGACATGCTGCCTGTCAAGCTTGCGTTATGTGGTTTACTCCCCAGGGTAGTGCATGCCTCCTTTAGCATATGTTTTGTTGCTCTGTTGGCTCTGAATGAATGTGACAGACAAAACAATCGTCCAAACACCATGTATGGGGTGTTGCCCAAATGGATGTGAAATATATCCCATGTCATGGATATGGGGAACAGTCAGTCTGTGAGGTTATGTCGGACCGATAGCAGTATGATAGGGTTGGGTGGCTGTGGCTCAGTGTCAGTCATGTGTCGACGTGTCTTCAAGTCCCACATTGCTCTCACAACTATATGTGACTGTGTGTGAATGTTGAGTAAAAAATGATGGACTTTTCCATGGAAGCCTCTGATGGATGGAAACTAACTTTCCATTAGTTTCAGTTGGAAAGTCAGGCAGGGTTTCAGTAGCGTTTGACATTTCTCTCACTTTTTTATAATCTCCTCTCTTCCAGAGATTATATCTATTCACAGACATCCGTATATGGATGCAGAGTCTAACAGCACATTGCAAAAAGTTGGTGTTGTAATTGTTTTTTGAGTAGTTACATGCTTTTACATTATGGAAGACTTTTGTTAGGTGCAGGAAAACCATTCATTTAAAGGGCAAAAGAGGTGGAACAAACTGTCGACAATGCAATACAATGCAACAGATCTCTTATAAATGCAGCAAGAATCAGGCCAAAGATGCCTCTTGAAATCAATTCTGACATCTCAAGTTGCTAGTTGGACCATAAATAATGGCCAGCGCTGAGAAAAGGAGCCCCTGGCTCAATATCCATATCCTTAATGCTTATCTAAATAACCATTTGTTAAAAGCCTTGTTATATGGACATCATGTAGGTGCAAAGGGGTTCAAGAAGAGCAAGAAAAGGAAGAAGATATTCTCGGAAGCTTGCTCAGTGCTACATATTTTTGCATGTTTTGCATAGTCAATCATCAGACTAATGCTGGAGATGTGACGCATCCCTGTCCACATTTTTAATAGCGGGTATATCTCCAGTTTATATGCCTGCCTTAGCTCTACCTCTTTGTTTCTAAATTTGACTGCAGGTTGGTGAGTTAGTTAGTTAGAGACGCTGACTTAAATATGGCTGCAACCTATTGGCTTCAAAAGACTTCTTCAAGAACCAAATGAGTGATGCCACTCCAACATTCTCCAATACTTTCTACAGTTTATGATCCAAACACAAACTCAGAGAGATTTTACATAAGCTGATGTTTCCCCCTAACATATAAACATGTGAACTGTTTTCTTTTGCCAAAGCACGACTGATGTAAGCTCTGACTTTAATAAACAGGCCACGTTTGCTGCTGCGCCAATCACAGCATTCAGTCATGAAGGTCTGAATTGATTTAAGAGGCTCTTTAGATCAGCATATAAGGAGGCTGATACACATGTAAACACACTCTCATTTACTCACTGAAAAGGTGTCAGATTACACGCAGGTACACAGCCACAAATGCACACATGAGCTGGAAGCCGCACTGATAATCTGCTCACTCAGTAACACACTTGTAAGCATTCACGGGTTTAACATGTTCAGTTTCTGACACCTCCTCATGCAAATAGTCACTTGTTTGAACATGACACTCGCTCACACACATGAGTGCAGTTAGTGGAAAACACCTGCTTATACAAGCGCACAGGTGTTCACTGATACAGTGGGAACACAAATATTCAGACACAAACACACAAAAACAGGCTCCATGCCCTGTCTTAAAACTGCAAACTAGAGCTGGATGATATGAACCAAATGTCATACTGCAGTAGCTGAATGGCAATCCTGTTATATATCGATTTCTATAGAGACACAACAAATAACTGTCACATTACCAGACTCATAATCTTTGATATGATTCTAGGAAAAATCAAACAGTATTGATTTCTGTTTGATATTTAAACAAGAAAATGTATCAATATTTTATAATACCATGTGTTTCAAAATGATAACATTTAAAATCATTTAAAAATCAGTGGTATCAACAAGCACAGAAATGTAATAATCTTCAGTGATTTATCTAAGCCAAAAAAGAGATGAAGGACTTAATCAGTCTGGAAAGGGTTACAAAGCCATTTCTAAAGCTTTGGGACTCCAGAGAACCATAGTGAGAGCCATTACCCACAAATGGGGAAAATCTGGAACAGTAGTTACCTTCCCAGGAGTGGCCAGCCCACAAAAATTACCCCATTGCAGACTGACTTAATTCTAGAAATCACTGGCAACATTTCCATATGTCGAGGTTGCCAACATTTTTGATACTCCTTAATACCACAGATTATTAAAATGATCAAATCTCCATTATTTTAATAATCCATTGTATCAAAAGGGACAGAAATGTAATAATCTTCAGTAATTTATTTAAACCAAAAAAGAGATATAGCTCTTTATTATTTGGAAAGGGTGACAAAACCATTTTGAAAGCTTTGGGATTCCAGCAAAACATAGTAAGAGCCATTACCCACAAATGGGGAAATCTGGAACAGTAATTACTTTCCCAGGAGTGGCCAGCCCACAAAAGTTACTCAATTGCAGACTGTCTAAACTCTAGTAAACTACTGGCAACATTTCCATATACTGAGGTTGCCAACATTTCTTATACTCCTTAATACCATGTGTTCCATGTCTTTCAAAATGATCAAATCTCAAATTTTACAATGATCAACTGTATCAACAAGCACAGAAATATAATAATCTTCAGTTATTTATCTGAAACACAAGATAGATAGAGGACTAAATTAGTCTGGAAAGGATTACTGAGCCATTTTCAAGGCTGTAGGACTCACCATAGTGACAGCCATTACCCACAAATGGGGAAAATTTTGAACAGTCTTGAACCTTCCCAGGGGTGTTTGGCCCACTAAAATAAACCCAAGATGTCATCAAAGAGCTCACAAAAGAACCCAGAACATCTAAAGACCTGCAGGCCTCACTTGGCTCAGTTCAGGACCGTGTTCATGATTCAACAACAAAAAATTGGGCAAAAATTTCTCCAGAGAGACAGAGAGACTCATTGCTAGTTATTACAAATGCCTGCTTATAGTTATTGCCACCATTGCCACAACCAGAAAATGGGTTTAGGGAGCAATTACTTTTTCACATAGGGCCAGGTAGGTTTGGATGGCCTTGTTTACCTTAATAAATGAAATCATCTTTTAAAATGGAATTTTTTATTTCCTTGGGGTATCTTTGTCTAATATTAGAATCTTGTTGATGATCTGAAACATTTAAGTGTGACAAACATACAAAACTAAGAAATCAGTACTGCATTACAGTCAGTGGGCCTCTTTGTTCTAGAATCGTCATCAGCATATCGAAAAAATGATATTTTCTTTCTCTAGATCTCATTTGAAAACAAGTCGATAAATCTTAAAACTCAATATATTACCCAGCCCCTCTGCCAACACAAATACACTCTTCCCCCGCTCTCTCTGCATTATAGATGAACCTCCAGCCAACCAGAGTTATCGATCCACTCCTTCCACCTCCTCCTCCCCCTCTCTCCCTGCCTCCCTCCATCATCAGGTATCTCTCCGCCGCCGTGTCACTCACGGCTCGTTCTCCCCTCTCCGTATTTGTCACCCTCCTCCCTCCTCGCCTCCCTCGTCCTTCCCTATTACTCTCCTCTATCTCTGCTCACACCTTTTCGCTCTTACCCCCCACCTCCCCCCTCTGTCAGCTCATCACAAGAAGCCGCCAGGAATAAGACTAGCCGCTTAATTTGATTGGCACTTGGACAGATAGGGGGCGGGGTAGGAGGAGGTGACTGTCATGGTATGAGCGTGCGTTTACAGGCGGAGAGGGAGTCGATAAACTGTCGACAGGAGAAACGCCAGGCGTGAAGAGTGTGCTGGGGTCACGGGTTCAGCTCCCGCCGGGACCACCTAGGCTACAAATCTATTTATTTGTGATACAATTAGAACGGATGAAAGCATCCATTAAATGAAGCATGTCCTATATTAAAACAGTCTTGTTCTATAATAATAAAAGACTCTGTGTGGTTTAAAATTGCCCTGACAGTACAAGGTTCAAGGTTTAGCTCCCAGTGGGATCTCCTATTCTAAAAATGTACTTAACTCATAGCACACAGGGAGGCTGTGGATAAAAGCGTCTGCTGAGTGGCAGAAGCTGTATGTAAAAAAGAAAGCGCTGGTATAGAAGAAGAGAAGAGCAGAAGAAAAACTGACAAGGAAAGGAGAGGTAGAGAGGAAAGGAAAACAAACCGACAGGAGAGGGAGAGGTGGAGGGGAGCGGAGAAGAGCGTGGGTGGAGAGGAGACAGAAAGATTTGGTGACAAGCAGCGAATGACTAAGACAGAGACAGGGAGCGCAAACAAGAGAGAGGAAGTGTGTCTGTCCGCGTGTGCGCGAGCCAGATAGAAAGAGCATACACGGTTATGTGCACCGTCGCTTTTGGATGAGCCGGTGTCCAATCAAATCAGATACAGGTTGCCCCCGCAGCTGTCAGTCAAAACCCAATCACTGCAACGACACCTTTCCTCCGAGTGAGCGCAGCCACTCAGATCACTCCTCCTCCTCTTTCGCTCCATCTGCCCTCCCTAGTCAAACTCCATGAACGCCACACCCCCGTCCGTGACACACACTTTTCTCTGCGTGGTCACATCCTGTCAGGTTCAAAAGAAAACTTAGCGAATCAAATTCTATACCGTGTTTCCTCAACGCCCGGCGGCAGGAGCTTTCTAATAGACCAGAGAGGAATCGGTGCTCTACATTCTATTATATTTCCCATCTATTCGATCAGCACGGCCCTAGAGTGCTCGCAATTGCATCACATTTCAGAGTTTAAAGTCGTTTAACCGAGTTAGACTCCCTAAGAGCGTTCACTTAACACATATCTGTCTGAAATGCCTTGCATAACTTCGACTCTGTTGCATGCAAGCTTCGTCATCTGTGCAAGGTCGTGACCGCTGTAAGGAAACAGCAGGTGACATGTAACAGGATTACAGTAATCTGTAACCTGTGATTGGATAAGGTCTGACATATATACAGGGTATCTTTCTTTAACAAATCCCCTGAAAAGACCAAAACAAACATGTATCAATACATCCTAACAGGTATTAGCGGTGTGACTAAAGCTCGGTGTCATTTATTCTGCTCCAGTTTTAATAGAAATGCGAAAATCTCCAGTCATCCAGTGTCCCTCTAAGATGAAATTACACAGAAGTCAAGGCTAAAATATGGAATATAAATAAAGACAGGTAAGCACTTTGGTTTATTTTGAGCCTAATTTGCATAATTTGTCATGCATGCTGCCATTAAAACTTTCTAATGCAGCTAATGTGTGTTAATCCACAGCTGAAAATAGTCCCAAACAAAATCCAGCTCCTGTCTGGGCTTCTTTCCTCTAATAGTAATGCCCAAGAGTTTAAGGAGTCACTTTGTATAAACACAATATGGTATGGCACACATTATTATCTCTATGAGGTCATTCATAGGGTCCAGTCATTTATTTTCTGCTTACAAGACCTAAACAAGGATGTATCAATACTCCTAACAGGTACTGGGTGTATTTGCACATCTCCATATTCTTTATCCTACTCTAGTTTAAATAGGAATGTTAAAAGATGCTAAAACCTTGGTTTATTTTTTCAGCAACAGACTTCAAAGGCATGTTTTAGGGACCTCTGAGACCAACATAAACTTGTCTTAAAAGGGTAAAATATGTCCCCTTTAACACAAAAATCATCACTGGTTATGAAGTGTGTAAAATAAGGGCTGTCAGGGTTAAGGAAGTAGAGATTAAGGCCCAAAATCATTTTTATTGCATGCCTTTTTGTTGGAGAAGCTGCTGCAGCTCTAACGTTTTCCTGCTGTAATCATCCTTTGATTGTCTTATTACACTGTGAAAACTCACTGCACATCACAGTCTCCATTCCTTTTAGCAGCTCATATTCATTTTTCCATGTAGTTCTTTTTAAAGTATACCAGAAGTAATCCATGTTCTTTCAAAATAAAAACAGTTTATTATCCAAACAGAAAGTAAGACAGCACAAATTTAAAAGTAAGAGCACAAAAACAATGTCTTGGCTTATTTGTTAACCTGAAATGCACCACAGGGGGGCTCTCAACCAAATCCATCCATTTTCTTTACCCCTTATCCCATTGGAGGTCTCAGGGGCTGGAGCCCATCCCAGCTGTAAGTGGACAAGAAGCGGGGTACACCCTGGACTGGTCACCAGTCAATAACAGGGCTGACACTCACACCTATGGCTAATTTAGAGTGATCAGTTAACCTAACGAGCACGCTTTTGTTGTACCAGTACCAGGAGAGAACCCACACTTGCACAGGGAGAGCATTAGACTCTGCATGACCAGGAAGTGATCCAGGAACCTTCTTGATGTAAGGCAACAGCACTAACCTCTGCGCCGCTGTGCAGCCCTCAACACAAACCAAACACAATATGACAAGTATAAAGCAGCACTGCCCAGCTCTGCAGTTTACTTCTTGATTTGAACTGAGGACTCTGCTATTTAAAAAATGAATTGAAAAGTGCCTTTAGAAAAAAGAACATCTTAAAATACATCTTTTTGCATGTATGTGAGTCACAAATTAATACAAAGTTAATTTCTTCACAGATAAAATCAATTTTTGTAAAATCGAAAAAAAAAAAAAATCTTTTAAATGCTTAGTAATCAAGTAATTGAGTCATGCTAAGTAATTTTAAACATGTAATTAAAACTTGATGGCTTTCTGCTCTGTGATTTAGGACTGGTTAATCTGTGTTTGTAGTATTTTTATGTTTTAACTCTGTCAAATCTCGGCCAGGACACTCTTGTAAAAGAGATTCTTGATCTCAATGAGGTTTTTCTGGTTAAACAAATTTAAAAAAACTGAAATAAATGAGAATAAAAGTGAGGATTATAGAGGTAAGCACTTGGAGATAACTATTGTTTCTGCATGCTGCCCTTTAAAGTCAGTAATGTGACTTATGTGTTAATCCACAGCTTAAAATAGTCCCAAATAAAAGTCCAGCTCCTGTCTGTGTTTGTTTTTTTTTCTTTCAGTAGTCCCAACAGTTTAAAGAATTACTTTCTGTAAATTAAACCATATATTTCTGACCCATCTTCAAGCCTCCCCATTGATTTTTTGTCCTCTTAAGGGCAGAGCAATAAGTTGTAAACAAAACATTTTAGCTCTTTTAAGAACTGTTCTGGCTGACCAGTTAGCAAATGGCGGCTTATTTACACATCGAGCCGCTGCAGAGCAACACGGGCGTTCAGCTGGAGTCAGTGTAAAACCAATACTCACTCTTCTTTTGGCTTTGTTTTGGCCCCCACAAACTCCTGAGGGGAATAAATGTTGCTTAAGGAGATAAATGCTCTATCTTCACCAGCTAGCTGCTGACTGTGTCTGCGTGCCGTCTGGCGTTTGGTGGGGAGGGACAGACGGCTCATCAGAGCTTTTAAAGCTGTAAACAGCTGTCTGATGTGTCTTAGATTCACTCTTGGTTTGATTGAATAAAACAATCAAAATGTGAGCTACCAAACTGGCAGCGTGAGCTGAGAAAAGAGTGGAACATCTCAGGGGAATTCCACTCGCTGTTCATATTAAAAGTATGATTAGAGCATTTTAAATATGTTCATCTTCTGCAGGAACAAGCGCCAAATTATCACCAGACTTATCCTTTTAAACACCAGACGACTGTTATTTTACTAGAATTACATCTTGGATTATAAAGATTGAAAACATTAACATAACTTAGCAAATTTCATATTAATTATTAAGGAAAAAAAACACCCTTGGGTGTACATGTTACAGGGATAATGATTATAGATGCAGGAGGGAGGAAAATCCAGCACCATAATTGCTATAAAATAATGTCTTCAAGCATGTTATGATTTTTGTGCAGTGGTTATTAATGCATGCATGCTCATGGAAAGTTTCCTGCTGTAGAAGCTCACAGCTAAGATAGATTTTAGACATGCATGATCAGATTTATCAGCCTCGTCTAACCAGTCCCTTAACAGGGATTGACTTTTAAGCTTTTTATTTAATAACACTGCACCAGTTACAGCCTGTAAATGTGGAGTTAATTGTTCAGTTAATTGCACATTATCTATTATTCGAGGCAGTGTAGTACAACAGCTGATTACATTTTATTGAAGGTAGCAAAACAAGGTTCAGACAGTTGAATGTGCATTTTTAGAAGTGCCTCTGTAAACACTGGAGCTATTTTTTTCTGCATTGTAAGG
This sequence comes from Cheilinus undulatus, assembly GCF_018320785.1. NCBI lineage: Eukaryota > Metazoa > Chordata > Actinopteri > Labriformes > Labridae > Cheilinus > Cheilinus undulatus. The sequence goes on along the minus strand of NC_054877.1, from coordinate 4,375,238 downwards.
ATTTATATTCCTCAAATGACACATATTCACATCTTTGAACTTCTACCGTCTCCCTCGTGTTTGCACAGCAGCAGGTGTCAAGGGAGCAAACCATGTTTCTCATTAGCTTCCTCTCTGAATTTTGCCCGGCAGCAAAAACAGATAGAGCCATTGCAGGTTCTTCCTTCTCTGAGACATCAAACCGGATTAAAATATAGTGGTCTGAACAAGGTGTGTCTGCGAGATATATTGTTCCAGGCTTTATCAGCGACCGCACAAGCACCGACAACCACCTGGCCTCTGCAGTGAATTTACGGATTAAACCTTTAGGTGTCGCGGGGAATTTTTCACTTTTTTTGAAGAGCGATTAATCAGTCCAGCCCGTTCAGGTCTGTCCCCGATTCAGGCTCCCCGTCATTGTAATTACTGTACAGCGCTTAAGGACCCGCACATTTACATAATTGATTCTTTTATCAAGGCCCGTCCCGCTATCTCCCTCATACACAATCTGTTATGCAAAATGGATTTTTTAACGCAGCCTGATTTGAAATGCTGATCTCTGTTCTGTTGTCTTCTTCTCTCTCCATCTCTTTTAATCTCTTCTTTTTTTTAATCTGCGACACTTCTCTGAACCCCATCCTTCTTTCTGTCTTTTTTTCTTCTTTTCTTTTTATCACTTTTACGGCTGCAAAAACTTTCAGTGCACTCCCTCTCTCACTCGTTCATGTGGAGGGACTAATGAGGGGCCTACTGGGCTCCAGGCCAGGGGTCTTAAGGGTCAAGGAGCTGTCAACCTCATATTAGAGGGGCTGTTAACATTTAATATTTGGAAAGTCAATAATATGACACAAATTGACCACAAATAAAGTAAAGCAACTGCAGAGGGCAACAAAACAATAACAAAGAGAATGAGATGCAAGGCTGATACAAATCTACCTAAAAGGACATAGCATGACTGAAAAGACAGGGAAATATACTTTATTAATCCCCACAGGGAAATCTTATGAAACATGTGATGCCCACATGTATTAACAGGATCATGTGGACTATCAGAGTGCTCAAAGAAGAGTAAGGAACCAGCTGGAAGATTCGCACTGTCTTGTTTAAGGGCTCTTCAGCAATGCTCAGTGGACTGGCACCTCTTAAGTCTTAAAGATGCAAGACTTTAACAAATGTACCTGAAAAGACAACAAGAAGACACAAACTGACTAAAAGATACAGAAACAAGATGTCAAACAACTCCAAAGAGACATTAAACTACTAAATGTAGAGCACGTTTTTAAGAAACTAGGGCTGCCTACAAGCATATGGAAGGGCCCTCTCAACCCAGCGCATGTTGGGGTGTGTTGCAGCAATGGGAGTGTGGGAATAAGGGGGTGCTGTGACAAAGTAATTATATTGATCTATGAATGTTGTCAGGATTAATGTGTGATCATCCCTGTGAAGTTTGGTAATGACTGACATGAGCATTAAAGAGTTTAAAGGCATTATTGGTGTAGTTTCACTGCAATAAAAAAAAAAATAAAGTACAAAAAAGTAATTTAAATTGGGGCTCTGGTCCCAGCCCCGCCCCACGGTGAAAACTCACAGTTTGCACAACTTTAGATCTCCAGGTTGTCGACGGTTATGGACATAGCTCTTACCCAGTCCCCTATCTCAAGTTTGGGGCCTGAGCTTTCACAATTCCAACAAAATATCAAAATTTCCACTGGGGGGCCAAACTCTGTAAAGTATTTGAGCATGTTAAAGCCCCCAAATTAGTGTCTCTTCTGACTGAAAAATGACACATACAGATACAATAGGGTCCTAGCAGACTAGCAGGTCGGTGCTAGGGCCCTAATAATTCTTCAAAGACAGACAGAAGGGTCACAAAGTGGTCAGAAGTAAAAACAAGACACAAAAAAGCTACAAAGAGACAGAAAGTAACTACAAAGAGATTAAAAACTACAACAAAACAATTCAAACAACTTCAAAGATTAGTGATAGTACTTTAAAGAGACAAACAGAACTCTAATGATGGGGAAAACTACTTAAAACAACCATCAAAACAGCCAGAATGAGATGAAACCTTCGGAGACGTTAACTTCAAAGAGACTAAAACCACCAAAAGTGAAGCAAAACTCCCACAGAAAAAAAGAATTCCACAAAGATGGGTAAAACCACTTGAAAAAAATGGTCCAAAATGAAAAGAAATACAGTGAGGATGAATGTATTTAAAAAGAAATGCACAACTACCACAAAATACACAACTTCAAAAGATTTATGACAGAAAACTGCATGATAAAACCATAGGTTTGAAAGAAAAAAAGACATCAAACTACAACTAAAAATGACAGAAAAACATGAGAACACCTAAATATGAGATGCAAGGCAAGAAAAATGACCTAAAAAGACTCTAAAGACACAAAACAATCAAAAGATGGAGAAAGTGACCACAAAAACACAAAAAGCAATAAAAACATGCACACAGGTAAATCAGCTTTAAAGAGGAGAGACAAAAACTACAAAAACTAAAGTGAAACTTATACAAAAGCAAACTAATGTTGTATCTCTGAAGACATACAAAAATAGACCAAATGGACCAAAATTAACCTTGCAAAGCAGATGGATTTGCCTGTTCCTGTGTTTCTCACTGGCGAATCCATCTTACAAGCTCCCATCTGAACCGTTTGGGCCCGGTTAGAAAGTGACAGGACCAATCAGCGACGAGGGGCAGTGCTTTTGGGCACTGGAGAGTCGTGACATAAGCAAGCAGCAACAAGAGGCCGGTGCTATTATGGTGGAAGAGATTAGCATGAATGCTGCTAAAGCACCAGTTTTATCAGAACTTGACGACATTTCTTCATTAGAAGAAGAACAAAGAACAGCAGTGAGTTGTTTTCTTTTCAAAAATGACAAAAGTCGTGTACTGACGTCTGTAGTTACCATAGTTTGCATTATGTAGTTCTCTATATAGTTTATTCCTCTGTAGTGGTGCACGCGCACCTCGGTAGTGGTTATGATGTCATGTGATTTGTTGCGCTGGTTAGCCTGTAAAGTTGTGACAGACAGAACGTTTATCCAATCACCCTCTGAGTTTTTTTTTTTTTCAAAGGCTCTGCCCTTTCCCTAATGCCGTCTATCAGAGGTTAGACCAAAATAGAAACAGCTTTTTAAATAAATAGAACCGCTTCACAGAGGGACAACGCAGCTACAAAGAGATGCAAAACTAAGAAGTCAAACAATGTAAAAGATTAGAAAACTTATATGAACTATTTAGACTTAGAAAACTAATATAATAGAGAAAACTACACAAAAAAAGCCAGAGGTTTAAAAATTGGGCATAAAATCACAACTATAAAAGATATAAGAACCACAAAATATCAGCTAAACTACATCAGAGATTCTGAATACAGCCAGAATCAGATGAAATGTAAAATCACCTTCAAAGACGTGAATTTTAAAGAGACAAATGGAAAGGGAAATTCTTGTGGCAGAAAACAAAAAACAGAGATACCTCAACTATAAAGGGGAGAGACAAAACTACGAAGAGCACACAACCACTCCTTTAAAAGAAAATAAAACAGCTAAACTAATTAAAAAAGCAGCTACAGAGAACAGAACTACAATAAAACAAGTTGAAGAACTTACAGGAGTTGTGAAATGACTTCAAAGACATAAAAAAGAGTTGCAAAAAGAGAAATAAAACTAAATGAAACAACTAGAGATGTGAAACAGTCACAATTTTAATAGCAGTTAATCTTCCCATTTGAAATTTGACTTGTCTGTTTTTAAAAGTCGTTTTAGATTGTTGTACTGTCTTAAAACTAAGAGTGACTGACTTCCTGTTTGGAAACAGACCACCTTTTATTTTGAAAGAATAGAAGGAACTTTGAAAAGACTGAATATTGTGGCATTTACTGAACTATGGAAAAAGGAACTTGTCGTGGAGTGAAAAGGAAATAAGGGAATATTAACTTCTGACTCATCTGCTGAGCATTGAGGAGCAGTGGTGGACTTCTCTTACATCACTGTGGCTGCAGAGACACTGCTGCAGCTTTACCTAAGCCTAATCAAAGCATGCAGTTAATGGTTATAAAAAAATGAATGCCCTAATTATGGACCTTAACTAATTGCAATTAATGCAGTAATGCTGACAGCCCTACTCCTTAACATTAGTTGAAAAAGCAACATAAAGTCAGAACAAAAGAAACACTCATCTACATTACCACCCAGAAGAACGACCTAACTGAAAAGTTGTATAAAATACTTAAAATGAGGCACAAACAAGCTTCAAAAGACTACAAAACAACAACAAAGAGTCAAGAAAAACAACTGTAAAGATTTCTAAAGGAGCAGAAGGATAAGCAAAGGAACGACAAAAAGACAAAGTGCTTATGAATGAAACCAGTGTGAGTCTTTCTCTGATGTCGGAGAGTTTGGGGGCCTTTTACATGTCCGTGCCCAGAGGCCCATTGTCTTCTAATCCACCCAAACTTGTTAATTCTCCCTCAGCGGCTTCTCTATTTTCTTGCTTTTACATCCATCTCTTTTTGTTATTTGCTCTCTCTCTCTCTCTCCTCTTTTGCTTTTATCTTCCCTTTTTTCATCATCGTCCCTCCCAGCCTCTCCTCTCCTCTTCTTTTTCTCTTCCATCTTTACTTTCCCCTTGATCATTTGGTGTTTTTTCTCTCTCTCTCCTGCAGCACTTGTCACAGCTCCCCTTCTCCTCTCATCACTCTGGCCCTCTTTTGATTTTTACTTTTACTTACTTTAGCAGAGCCCGTTCAGTTCACCTCGGGACTCTTATTCTCTCTCTCTGTCTGTCTCCCCTGTCTCAGGCCTGCCTCGTTCATGTGGGAGAAGAAGGATGGAGAGCTCCCCCCACTGGCCAAGGCTGATGGAGCTTTCCTGCGCTTCGAGATGCTCAACAAATCCGACAATGGCGTCTATCTCTGCAACGCTGACAACGGCATCGGAAACAGCCAGGGGGAGTACACACTTCTGGTGCAAGGTAAAAGGAAAAGTGAAAAGATGAAGGAATGTTATACTGAAAGGGAGGTGTAGAAAAAGTCTTCTTTTACTTTTCTTCATCAGCTTTTTTTATCTCTGTCTGCTTTTGCTTGTACTTCCATCTTTTTTCTCTTCTGATTTTCTTTCGTTTCTTTCCTCCTTTTCATTTTTTGATTTTTGTCATCCAACCGCGCCACCATAACCACAACGCTTACCATCCAACTGCTTTCGCTCTTAATTGCGCTTCTTTCCCTTCGCTTTTATGTGTCGTTGAATCTTTGGGCCATTTTTTCACTCGGCTTGCTCACACCTACACCTTCCACTCCATTTTCCCCTCCTCCTCCTCCTCCTTCCTTCCCCAAAGACCCCATGGACCCAGACGCCCCAGACGCCACCTCCCCAAGCGATCCTTCTTCCCCCTCTACCGCCACTGTTTCCTCCTCTACCCCTTTCACTGACGTCTTGTCTGGCTCCGGCTCTGACCCCACCTCCTCCCCTGAATCCTCCCCTTCCTCCGTCCCGACCACTTCTGACGGGTTGACAGCCAACCCTGAAATCTCCACCACCACCCGCTCCAACGCCCTCTTCCCCGACCTGACATTTTCCCCCGACTCTTCCTCTGCAAGCATTGCTCCCTCCGCTGCCACTGGCTCTGACTTCCCCCTCACCTCCTCCCTTACTCCCTCAGTTTCCGTCCAGCTGAATGGAGTTTACACTTTCACAGGTAAACCCACCTGAGTTACACTCTTGCACACACACTTGCAAACAAAGGCTTAGTTCACTCATGTATTCACATGGCGGCCATTTCTCTCTGATATAGAAATTGGGATGGAAGTTTCAAGTGCTGTTATAATGTTAGACAGCTTCTTGACACCAAAAATAATGTGTAGATGTCAGAGCTGTCAGGATAATTGCATTCATTTTGATTACAAAGGGCCACAATAAATGCATTTTTATAATTGCAATTTATAAAAGGATGCTCTCAGGCAGTTATTTCCCTGTTTGGCTAAATGTGCTTATAAATTGTCCTAACCGACTAAAGTGGAGATAATTTCCACAAAACAGTCAAATTCATTCCAGGGTCTTTGTGTCAGTTTATATATGATGTGAGGCTGGTATGCTGAGTAGAGTGGGGCTAAAGTTATCGCTTCCCCCCCAGCTCTGTCAGGAAGTCAACGACCATTAACTGAAGCTACTGTGACTAGTAGAAGCACCAGGCTTCATTCCAGTTTAAAAGAGCATTCAGGCCTGTATTTATCAAAAATGATAGATAATGGTTTCACCAACCAGTAAATTTGGCACTGGCTAATTGGATACCAGAATTTAGCCGGTTAGCCAGTTAATCACATGCATCCCTAAATTTTATTTTCACTTATGTATATGTCAAGGGAAATCACCAATTGCTGATTAAAAAAATCAACAGCTAGAAATCAAAATGAAGAGGTTTTCCACATCTCATAACAGCTGTTGCATTTCATTTTATTGTTATGGTGTGTCTTTACCTGAGCAACCTGGTAGGTGATTTATATTCTCATGTTGTTATTGCTAAAAAGGAAAGATCATAGTATACTGTGCAGCTCCAGTGGCTACTTAGTACTCAGCAATTGATGCAAACTTTAAATGAAATACTTTTCCTTGACTAGATTTTTAAGCCAATAATTTTCTTTGACCAATGCTCCCTAATGTCTTATTCTACTCTGTGGACCAATCAAAGATCACCTCAACCTTATTTTAGCTTGCTTAGTGTTCCCTTAGTTCCTTTTCAATCCATAACAATTTTTTTTCAATGGTTAATTCATGTTAAATTTTCAATCTACCCTTTAGAGTAGGTCTGTATCCAAGTAGGAGGTCAATTAACCCTGGTTCAAGACAGTAGAAAAATGGAAAATGACACAAAAACAGATTAAAACGCAAAATCATGTCATTTTAAAATGCAATGAAAGGCTGTGATTTATCACAATATCTGCAGAAATTCGGAAATTAATTAACTGCACTTAAAATTCTGGTCTTTTGACAGCTGTAATGGAAATATAAACTGACAAAAAATATTGTTCACCACTTCAAAATTCGGTTACTAAAAAGTAAGAAAATTACAGTTTAAAAATATCAATAAGCAAATAACAAATTACTCTGATTTTCTTTTATGAATGATGTTACTAAAATAGAGAATTTTGGTTGGAAAAAAAAATGCTGTTTTATAAAAAAAACAAACAAAAAAAAAAAAATATCATAGATCACATATATGTCTGTCAATTTGTGACCAAACAAATAACTTGAAAATAACTTCTCATTTCAGTTAAATATGAACATTCATAATGGATAGTAGACTTAACATCATTGGTATGTACAGCTCCCCCTCACCAAGATGGCTGCCATGTAGCCCCAGGCATGACCTGCTTGATTGGCTGTTTATTTTTTATTCAAAATATATTTTTATTTCTTTATTTATACATTGAATTGAGTATATTTAGATTAAATCTGTTTATTTAGATATAAATAGATTCAAAGCAACAGTATGCAACCTCTACTTTTACATTCCCAACTCAAAATGGTGTCAAAGGTGACCTGAACAATCACATTAAACAAGGATAACAGCAACTATCTGATTTAAATAGAGCAGCATGGTTTCGTGTTTTCAGCACTAGATAACTTTGACTGTGGGCTGCCATTCTTTCACAAGGAGAGTGCACAACTTTATGGCACCAGTTCACACACCAGCTGTTTGCTTAAAGGAGCCAGTTAGCCCAGTCTTTGAACTATCTGATACAGAGAATAAAGCAAAGTGGACAGTGACAGATTAAGCAAAGATGACAAGAATGAGTGGACACCAAACTGCACCAAACAGAATTCTTGTTGTTTTAGTATTAATAGTTTTTAGTATTAATCTGTATTTGTATAAGGCAAATTCATAGCCAGTGCTTTCTCAAAACACTTTCTAAAGAGGGCAAGGCTAGATTGTTCTTATTGTGTATTAGTCATGAAGACCCAACTTCAGAACCAGAGAGGGGAGGGAGCAACAGCAATGAATGAGACAAGTCCATGGCTGTCCAGGCCATTCATCTGTCTTTAACTTATTCTTATGGATATGATGTCAGTAATAATGTTAACAGTATGTACCATCAAAAATGAAAACAGTTATTCCTTGGTGCTGCTAGAAGAGTGTTTTGGCTATCTGACTGAGCCCCTTCTTGAGTGCCACTCATGTCAAGTGTTATTTTTTAACCCAAAATATATCTAATGTACTCTAAAATGTTCCACATATCTGTGGTTTTACTTGTGCTTATTAATTTGTAAGTAGAAAAAGATAAAAAGTGTGTCAGGTTTGATAATTTTTGTAGCCTTGAACATGGCAGTACAAGAGTATAATAGCATTTTAGCTTCCAGCCCTGACATCAGAGAAAATGGCTGCTCTGCGAGAAAGGAATGGAAGGCCAAACACCTTTCAAGCAACTACTTTGATATTTTCTCATTACACAAGAAAAATATCAAAGTAGAGGAGTGTAAAAGCAGTCTTTTACACTGTGTTTCTATTCTGAAGCAGCAAAACACTGGGAGTTAGATTCACATTCACGCTCTCATGCTAACACTTCAGGGAACAAACAATGAAGGAAAAAATGGCATTCGTGTGGCCGTTGCGCATCTGTTGATGTCCTTTTTTCTTCTTTTCTGTTTTCCTTTTCTTATACACCCTCCCCCCACCCAACATGCACTCATTCAACCAATCATCCCTCCGTCCTTCCACTCATCCATCCATCCAAAAATCACCAACTATCAATCATCTACTCATCCACTTGAGAAGATGCTGCAGACAACATTCCAGGTATAACTTTTTCCACCAATCACCTTTCGTTCTGACTTGCTGTCGTTCTTACTTTGTTTGTTTGTCTGTAGGTCTGGCTGTCTGTTGTTCTGTCTGTTTTTGTCTGTCACTGGGAAATAATAAAAAAAAAACTCTGGGGACACTTTGAACTTCAGAGCGCAGGGATGAATATTTCAGTCTCCTGCCAATGTAATCCTTTGTTGTTGCTCATACATGCACAAGCAGACTCTGAAACACAACACATACTCTCACAACAAGGATGGGTAGAATCCATTTCTAATGCCATTAAACCATCCCAAAACGTTCCTGTGCTTTACAGTATTACCACCAGGTGTTAAAGAACTACATTAAACAAGAAGCAGGACAGACCAAGCACTTGTGAAAGCTTAGCGAGCATCGCTACAGTCGTTTCATTCAATCCTTTAACAAACTCTTCAAGTCGTACAAAAAAAGCATTGTGGGGGTATTACAGAGATACTGGAGGTGATTTATAGTTGAAGCATTGTTTTCACAGTTCACAGGTAAACTGAGTTCTATCAGGAGATCAGATACAGTTTTGTCTCATTGCCCCCCTTTCTTTCTGTGCATAATGGGCCTATGTTACTGCTTTTCCTCCCCGCTCTGAGCTAATATGAGAAATAATAATCCAAGACTGTTGTCAGACAGTTCAGCCATGATTTCACTTTGAGCTTGTAATGTTGCAGGCCACTTTAGTGCCAAAAAACCCCAACAACTACCGATTATCAGTTATCTTAAACCTTTTTTCAAAAAAAGTTGGGGCGTTATGTAAAATTTTAATAAAACATAATGCAATGATTTGCAAATCTTATGAACCCATATTTTATTTTATTGTCTTCCATTAAAACATAAACAACATATCAGATGTTGAAACTCAGACATTTTACCATTTCATAGAAAATATTAGCTTATTTTGATGCAGCAACACATCTTAAAAAGTAGGGAAAAAGCCATATTTACCATTGTGTAGCATCCCCTCTTCTCTCAACAACAGTCTGTGAACATCAAGGAAGTGAAGAGACCAGTTGCTTGAGAGGAATTTTTCCCATTCTTGTCATTTTTGATGTAGGATTCTGGCTACTCAACAGTCCTGGGTTTTCTTTGCTGGATTTTCCTTTTATGATGTGGCAAATGTTTTGTGTTGGTGAAAGGTCTGGACTGCAGACAGGCCAGACTTTTAAACTGTAAAGTCATGCTGCTGTGGATGTGGTATGTGGTGTAGCACTGTCTTGCTGACAGAGACGTCATCTGTATGAGGGCATATGTTTATCTAAAACCTCTGTCTACTTTCCAGCATTGATAGTGCTGTCCACACCACAGGCCCTAATGTAACCCCATACCATCAGAGATGCAGGCCTTTGAACTATGTGCTGATAATAAGCTGGATGGTCCCTCTTCTATTAGTCCACAGGACATGGTGTCTGTGATCTGACCACAGAACAGTTATCCATATCCCCTCGATCCAATTTAAATGAGCTTTGGCCCAGAGAAGACAGCGGTATTTCCAAGTCATGTTCACATATGGCTTCTTCTTTGCACGCTACAGCTTTAACCTGCATTTGTGGATGGAAGCAAACTGTGTAGACAGACAATGATTACTGGAAATGTTACTGAGCCCATGCAGTGATTTTCCAGAACAGAATCATGCTTGTTTTTAATGCAGTGATGCCTGAGGGCCTTAAAATCACGAGCATCAAATGTAGACCTTTGGCTTTGTCTCTTGTACATAGAGGTTTCTCCAGATTCATTGAATCTTTTCATTATATTATGAACTGGAGTTGACTTCCTGGAGGTTTACGAACATTTTTCTACCTTTTTTTCCACAATTATTAGATGCAGTCTTTTTAAAGAACATCTGCCCATCTTTATTTCCAAGAGACTCTGCCTCTCTAAAATGCTCCTTTAATACACCACCATTTAACTGACCTGTTGCCAATTAAATTAATTACTTAAAAAATGCTCCTCCAGCTGTTATTTATACATACCACTTACTTTTCTAGCCTTTTGTTGCCCCATCTGTACTTTTTTGAGATGTGGTTCATCTGTCAGTTTCAAAACTAGCTAATCTTTCCATAAAACAGTAAAATGGCTCTATTTTAACATCTGATATATCTTTATGTTCTGTTGAGAATAAAATATGGGTTATTAGATTTGAAAGTGATTGTTTTTGTTTACATTTTACACAGCGTCACAACTTTTTTGGAATTGGTTTGTACATATCACATGTAAAGTGCAATTTTAATGTTTTTACAAACATTTCATGGTTTGAATGTGCCTGATGTTGCTGCTGAAGCGTGCAGCATGTAGGGTTATTGAACTTTGCATCATTTCTTTCCACTAAATTACCCCAGAAAGACGAATTAAAGGATTTTAAACTCATATTAAAGCCAGCAGTGCACGTTCTATAGTTAAACTATAGAAAGGACCACAGTGAAGTGTCATGCCGTTACACACAGGCATGAGCAAGTTGGTAAGGATCGTTTTTAAAATAGCTTGGCATCATTAGCAGTAGTTCTGTTGTCACTTAGCATCTTCACACAGATGGCGGTGCTGCTGTTGGAAACTGACACATATTTTTAAGGCATTTATTATAAACATGCACTCATGGCAGTAATGGAAGTCACACCATGGCTGTTTTTAAATAACCCAGGTTATGGTATTACCGCCCATCCCTACCAGTCACACCAGGGCCACACACATCCATCTATAAAAAAAACAACACAACCACACACACAACCGTGACCCCTTAAGTGGTACAAGTCCTTTTACACCGTGTTCCACTTCCTCTCTGTGTGTTTTTATATATGTGTGTGTAATGTTTCTGTGTGTGTTGGGATGGGGTAGGGTGGGGTGGGGAGGGTCAGGCTTCGAGGTGTTCCTGGGTCTTGTCTGCTTTCCTTTGATGCTGACAGCAGGATTTATGGGCTCATTCTCAGTCTCGCCTCGTCAGCATGCCCCTCTCACCTCCACGCCGTCCAGCTGGAGTGTGCGCTCCTCTCTCTGTGTGTTTGTGTGTCATTCTGACTGGTGCTGAGAGTAACTCCCACCACCCCTTCCTCCCCCTTCTTCTCACTGTTCTCTGTTGGGCTGTTGTCATGCCCTTTCACTTGTCCCTGAAATGTGACTTTTTCCCGAAAAATATTGGCCAAACAACCCAGAGTCTGTGGTCCCAGCTGGTTGAAATGTGTCCTTTCCTTCTCTCTGTACTTTCTCTGGTGTAAATTTTCAGTTTTGTGCCTCTTGTCTGTGTTTCTGTTCTCTAATTTGGTGTACAAGTCAGCTCTTTTCATATGATGTGCTTTATCCTCAGTTTGACCCCGTTTTTTGTTCCCCATCTAAGAAGTGAAAGCCAGCTTTTTATTTACATCATCCTTCCCTCTTCTGTCACTCCATTAAGAGTGTTATCGTAGTCATTTTATGCTTTTGCGACGTGAGAAGTGCTGCTTCTGTGTTGTGCCTATCTGAGTGACTTTTAAATTGACACCCAGCATCAGATCCGTTTAGAAAAGTCTGGCGAAATAAATGATGTATTAAATTATTTCTGCGTAGGTTGCTTTCTTCTCTAAGGGGCACATAGCTGAAGTGGTTGAAGTGAGGAGAAAAATAACAAATGTGCTGTTGGGTGAAAATCTTGCATCTCAGAAAATCCTACATGAAATGCGAACTTTATCCTCAAGCTTCCCCCCTATGAACTCTTAATGTATGAACATACACTTTCAGATTTATACCAATAGAAGGCCTGTTTATCTTCTTAGAAATGGTGCCACATTTGTAAGGAACATGCATTTATGGGATGAGCAGCAGGGCTGAGTACTTTGGTTGCACCCATGAAAAACAGCTGATTCTCCCATTGTTTGGTGAATTTGATGATTGAGGTCTGAAGAAACAATACATATTGGTATTTTTTACCAACAGGAGCCTCAGTAGTGTGTGGAAGAACCATACACAGCCACAACAGCCTGGTACTTCCTGCTGATTCTTGTTATCAGAATTTGGGAGTGTAGAGGATGGCAGCAGTCCTGACCTCTACCCCATTGAACATTTGTGGGATCAGCTTAGACGTGCAGTTCATGCCAGACTCACCAACACAACCACGTTGGCTGACTTGTAACAAATGCTGATTGAAGAATGGGATGCCCTCCCGCAGCAGCGTGTGACCGGGCTGGTGACCAGCATGAGGAGGAGGTGCCAGGCTGTTGTGGCTGTGTATATTATACAGTGCACATTTAGATCTGTATTTTGTCTTGAGTGAAAAGCAGACAAACGTGTCTCACACAAGTGGGATGCTGCAAAAGGAAGGGGTGAAACCAGGGCTTCCCTGCCCAGCATGGGTTCTCATTTTCCAGTCCTATTTAAAATGCAGACAATGTCTTGGACTTGAACTGCAATGACTTTGTAGAACTTTATGTAACTCCATTGAACTGCTCCTCCTCTGAAGTCATCAGCTGGTGTTGCTTAACCTTGCCTTGGGGGCACACAATCCAGTTGAGAACCACTGGGGTAATGAATGCTTCACTGATGTTTACTTATGAACCAACAAAGCATTCATAGCTGTGTTTTTAAATTACATAAATTTATAAAATTATTTTATAGCTGATGATTTCCCAATGCTTTGCTAATACATTAAGAATTAGTAAAGTGGTATATCTAAGGTTAGGTTAGGGTAAAAGCACGGCACTCTGATAGGAGTGCTGTGAGGGGAATGGGTTCTCAGGGTGAGTGAGTATAATAAAACCTAGAAAACTCTTCCTAAAAAACAGGATGGTTGGTTAAAGCTCTTTTAAAATATCATTTAAAGGTACCTTGCATGATCAGACAAGCTCATCTTGTTGGATAGATATTTGTATCTCTCATGTGTATATTGAACTTAAAAAGTCACTAGATATATTTGCATTTTGAGTAATTTTATAAACTTCTGGTACTGTGACGTCACTTAGCCAGAGTGCTCCTCGCCAGCTGCAGAAACCACTGTTTCAGACTGGCAGCCAGTGTTAGGGCTGCATCTCAGAGGCGCAGCATGTCTCACACACAGAGAATTTAAGATTTGAGGTCCCTTCTATTTTTTATTTGCACCATGAGAGGTTATTGGTCAAACCAGGCAAGAAAATGATAAATACAGAGCCATATTTACCTTGTTGCAGCAATTATTTACGTCCACATCAGTAGAATATGTTTGAAATCTGTTTCTTGATGAACCTGATGAAGGCCACGAGCTAAAGTGTGTCTGTTTGATAAAGTTGTTCCCTGAACTTCTACTATTTATGAAGCCTTGTTTACACACAAAATGTTGCAGGTAAAGATAAACACAGTAAGCGAACACTTCCAGTTTGTGCTTTTCAAAGTGAAAGCCCACTTTAGCATTTCTTTGGAGAAACTCTTTTCATTTATTCATAATCTTTTATTCTGAAAAGCTACCCACACGCTTCCACTCTACACTGAATCCAGTCACTTGTAGGGAGTGTTATTGAGGTAAAACTCAGAAGAAATGACAGAGCTTTGACAGCAGGGAGACAAAGCCAACACGCAGCAAACTCATGCCTGGTATGAAAGCTTTTATGGCAGCAACAGCAGCAAGCAGCAAAACACACTGCCAGTCTGGATCAACGGTTACTGCATAGCAACGTCAAAACATGGCGGTCTCTTGGTGAGTTCATAAGCTCAGATTTACTCAAAATGCAGATATCTAGTGAGTTTTTTAGTCCAATATACATACGACAGATACAAATATCTATCCAACAAGATGAACTTATCTGATCATGCAGGGCTCCTTTTAAAATTTGGTTTGAAAATAGGGATTACCTGTAACTTTATTCTATTATCAAAATAGTCCAGTCACCTAGGGTCTCTGAAGAAGTGATCTAAGCAGTGATAATTTTCTCTGCTAAAACTATTTATCAACAGCCTTTTTCTCCATGACGAAAACTAGACTAAGACTAACAAAAATAGATCTGTGAAGACTAAAACTGACAAAAAGTAAACTACGTTTTTGTCAAGATGACTAAAACTAGACAAAAATGTAATTTAGTTTTACTCTGCTATTAAAAATCCATGATATTTTTCCACCGTAGGTAAATCTGTCAAAATACGAACCATCTGTAGCTATTCTGCCTCTCAGCTGTAGAAAGCAGGGACCCCAGGTTTGGCAGAGTGCAGGGAACACAATAGCATGATTTGGTACCAGATTTATGCAAGAGAATAAATGCTTGGACTAAAAGTAAAGACTAAAATGTGAGGACTTTTTATGGACTAAAACTAGACTAAAAGGACCATTAGCATACCATTTTAGAAACAAATAAATACATTAATAAAAAAGTAGTTTAGATAATAGATATATGTTAATAGATAGGTTAGGTTAAGGGCAACAACAGCTTCACTAATGTTTCACTAATTTGCCAACAAGCATTTATAACATTATTGTTTACATGACAAACACATTTATTGAAATGTTTCTCTATCTGATGACTCTAGCTTTACTCATGCTTCACTTATGTTTACAAATGCACTTAAAAAGCATTTGTAGCTGTTTATAAATGACATAAATTCATGTGTGTTTCTAGGTGATGACTTAACCTTTACTAATATTTTACTCAAACATCTATAAAACATTTATATCTCAGTTTATACATTAAATATTATAAATATTAGTGCTTACTAGATTATCAGATAAGTGTGATCTGATGCTTTACTAATGATTAACCAGTGTGAAGTTATTACATCATGTCACCAACTAACCTATAATTCATTAAAATGGTACTAATGAGCTCATCATCAGTCTTGATTGATACTTGGGGGATTATTGAAGGGCAGCCCTCATTTACAACAACATTAAGTTAGTACAGAGTCAACTAAAGATTGATAAAAAATGTGCTAGAAGAATCAGGAGATGGTTTAAAAGCCATTAAATCAACAAAACTTGATATAAAGTAAGACACTTGTAAGGAATATTAAGATCAGAGAGTAAGAAAAGGCCCAAAATGTGCTAATAAGTTAGCTCAGTGATCCAAAGTGTCTTCAAAAAAACACCTACATTAAACAATAAGAGAGAAAAGAGAGAAATGAAGAAATTCTGTTAGTTTGATGGTGATTTTCCAACAAGCATAGGCATTAATTTGTGTTTATGCTGGTGGGCGCTAAATCCCCTAACATGTCAAGGTGCTATTTTGATACAACAGCAAATGTATGCATTTTAGCACCTCAGATAATTACCAGCTGTAAGTGAGATGAATGTACACACACATAAGCACTCTCTAATGATAAACACCAGACTGAAAGTAATAATGAATGTCACCTAGTCAGTGTCAAAAGCTCAAATTAACTAACGGCATGGACAAAATATACAATTCAGCACTGCAGACACTGGATAAACCCAGGCTGGAGAGAGGACTGCAGGCCTGTATGAGCTCCAGGTTGTGGAGCTGTCCGTGGTGCTGAAAGTGAATGAATCATGACATGTACTCCTCAGCCCCTGCTCTGCTTCTTCATTAATCACCATCTGATATTGTACTGTCAGGGATCGGCACAAAACTTTTAATGAGACCGATATGATTGCAAATCAGAAGTTAATGAATGACTCACAGCAAAGACATAACCATAGCCACCAAAATAAGACAGAGGAATAAGAAGAAGGCTCACATGAACATGAATTGTCAGTCAAATCCATAATCTGTAACAAAGCTGTAATAAATAAGAGCATGCCAAAGCCTCTCACATCTTTCTTTGAGATGCGTGGGACCGCCCTGCCTTATTATACCAAACAAAATGATCTGTATCAACGGCATCAGCGCTCATAAATCTTAATAAACTCAGAGTGATAGATGGAATGATGCAACACTTTTTCAAAGTAATCCAATCACGTCTGCACGGAGCAGACCGACCGTTTTAAGGATATGTTTGTTCTGTGCTTTGTGTTTGCTGAAATCTTTGATGTTATATTTTTGCTCTTTTGCTATATTCCTATTTCTACCTTTGATCAAAGTATTTAGGATACATTAAAGGACAGTGCTATTTTAGTAGATCAAAGTAGTGAAATTATCTTTGTCTGAAGGGCTGCCTTTGATATACAAACTTTTACTTACATAGATTCAGTCAGATAGGCTATATTTTCTGTCATCTGTATGAAGAAAAGAAATAAAGAATAACATAATGTTTTCAGTTAATATACTCAAGGATACTTTTACCATGTTAAGCATAATTTAAAGTGTGAATGACTAAAATGTATTGAAATGCTCCAACACTTTAATTTCATGGTGAATCTTAGTGCATTTTTTGATTCTCAGATATATCAAACTTAAGGATGTGCAATTCAAAGAAAACTACTAATTGACAGTCACTGGACATTATTCTAGGAAAACTCATTGATGCCTTGTAAAAAAAAAGTTATTAAAGTTATTGAAAATTCTTTATTTGAGAAGAGATAACTTCACTCTTCTAAATACAACAGATCATTTGATTGATCATCTACAGTCAGGGTCTGACACTGTCCAACAGTAGTACCAAGTGGCAAAATGGGAGCAAAACAGGCCTTAGCTTTTGCAGCAGACTTTCTGTTTTCTCTGTTGCTTGCAGATGATGTGCAGATAACTCCTGGTAGGGGGCAAGGGTCTTTTTGTGCATAAAGAAACGCTACCAAAACGGCCACATTTTATGCTGTTAAGCCAAGCATTGAAAGTGCAAAAACAAAAACATTCTTTATTCTTAACCTGCTTTTTTGTCTTCAAAGTGGTTTTAAATTCAGGCAAAAAATGTTTAAAAACTGACAGAGAAACAACAGCGGGCAGGAATTAAAAAGCCTCCATCTAAAGCCTAGACTAGTGGTGGCACACAACGCTCATATATGGTCCGGTTTGGTTCAGTACAGTGTCACCATGTTTGCTCTGCTGATGTCTGTCCAGCCTTTCTCATTGTGGAAAATCGGTCTCTTTTAGGAGATCCGGATCATTTGGCTCAGCTCAGTAGAGCTGATTGTTTGGCTCCCAAAGGGCTCTTTATTTGGCACCAGTTTGTTTTTTTAAATGTGGATTAAATAACAACAAAGGATGGAGGAAATGACACTGGCACTCAGATGGGAGCTAGCTACCATGGCTAACATAAAAGAGCCGTTTCGTAGCACAGGCTTGTTTATGACCAGCACATACTCGATCACTCACCCAGTATATCGCCATTTCAATTAAAACCATGTTTGTGACAAAATTAGGATTTTTTATATGTTAAAGGGGCTTAGCTAGGCTCTTCGATCAGTACTCCTCCAGCCTCCTATCTCCCTATATTCTGAGTAAATTGTAATACTGATCAACTCCACACCCAGTAGACTGGTTAAACTGTGTCAAAAATTACTTTTCTGTAAAGTGTAGAGATCCTACTCAATATATGCAGGAACTTTCAGGTGGTAATTGCAACGTACGGGTCCATTTAGAGCTGTAAAGCTCTAACTTTCCTCTGTTCCCATTGATTCCAAATGGCTGTCCCAACTTCCTGACTCCTATGGCGCATTCAGGATCACGTGAATGCAAACAACCTAGTGAAAACCAACACATCAGTACAGACATTATAAGTTTTAGAAGCATTCCTGTACTAAGAGTAGCAGGTTTATAAATGTCTTGCTTGGATATATTTAAAAAACTAAAAAGAGTTGGCTTGAACATTCAGATTAAGCTAACAGAACTAGCCTTCAGAGGGTAAATTGTGAACTTAATGACTCAGAGCTTTTGGCCAATTCTAAAATTGATTTAAGTGCTTTTACTTTGAAAAGTAACACACGATTATCCATTTCTAACTCAACATCCATTTCAGGATATTATAAAAATGGCTTTTATCTTCTCTGTCCTCTAGTTGTTTTGATTTTTTTAAAGGTGACATAATTTAGAGCTTTTGCTCATTGTTGTTTTGACTTTGAAAAAGAAAATCCCCTTGTTTTTCCTATTTTGAGCATTAAAAAAAAAAAAAATATGTGTCCTTCATTTTCTAATATCAAGAGAACTGAATATACAATGATTTCATCAGTAACCATTTCTAATCACAATCATTGATCAGAAAACAAGTATTAAATTATTATTTTTTACAACTGGTCACAATGAAAATAACTCATATGTGACTAAAACTAGAGGACACTTTTAATCTAAAGACTAAACTCAAAAAATCTGCCAAAACTAAGGCTGGCCTCTCAGGCCTGGTGGGTCTGGTAAAAGACTGGGGGGTTTATTACATTTCTTAACTGATGGGAAATTCTTTAGTGCAGACATTGCTGCTGTAGAAGGCAAGACTTCACCCAGCATCACTCTGACGGGGGTCTTAGCAGTGATCAGGAGCGTGGTGGGTAAACAGCACAGTCCCGTGGCGTGTTAGTCATGAAGGATTATTAAAGCAGGGTGATGCGGTGGTCCCTTGTCTTCGCCTGGCTTTTTTCATATCCTTGTCTTTGTCTTGTGATGGTTTGTCGCTGTGCCCGGGTATTATATATTGACAAGTCTTCTCCACTCCTCTCTTCTTCTCCCCTCTTTCTGCCTTCTCTCTGTCACTCTCCCCATTATTCTCCCTCTCTTCCTCTATTTCTGCTG
Source organism: Cheilinus undulatus (assembly GCF_018320785.1). Classification (NCBI taxonomy): domain Eukaryota; kingdom Metazoa; phylum Chordata; class Actinopteri; order Labriformes; family Labridae; genus Cheilinus; species Cheilinus undulatus. The sequence continues at coordinate 4,355,876 of NC_054877.1, read as the reverse complement.
CCTTTCATCATCCATCTTCAACTATATTCACCTGTCACCCCCCCTCCTCTCCCCCTCTCTGCTCTCAATCTCTGTCCCCTTATTTTTTACTCTCTGCCTTATTTTCTGTCACTCTTTGTCTTTCTCTCTCATTGATTCTCCCCTTCCCTTTATCTCATTATGACTCCTGTTTTCTTATCTTTACAACATCACGTCTTCTTCTCCTCTCTCCTCCCACCGCTCTCTTTGTGAAGACCCCACAGCCATGTCGACCTCTTCGGGTGTGGACCACGCCGTGATCGGAGGGGTGGTGGCTGTAATCGTCTTCATCCTGCTCTGCCTGCTCATCGTCCTCGGCAGATACCTCATCAGACACAAAGGTCAACTGCTCACACAGACAAAAGCATCCTCATGCATGCATGCATGGCCACACACCCAGATACACTTACATAAATATGGAAACATGCGTCCAGGACATGATCTCACACGTACAAGCATGCATATGCATACAGATGCAGGGGCATGCACACAGCTTCATATGTATTCTAAGCATACAGCGCACTTACTTCACTCTCAAAGCTCAATAAGAGAATGAAAGAATGACAAAGGTGAGTGTTTATTCATCACCTTTTAATACATTTCCACATCACCTTCTATGAAAATAGATTTCCTGACGTCAGCAGCACATTTTCAATTTGATGCTCAATACGGGGTTTAAATTAAAGTGGTTGAAGCATAATTGCTTTCTGTCCTTGATGTTTGTTGCTTTCTCTCATGTTTGTGTGCTCTGAGAGTGGAAGACAACAAAAAATCTGTATATTTCTACTCCATTCAGGTCTCAATAAAACCTTTCAACACAAACAAAACAAGCAAATTCAGATGCTCCATGAGTAAAGGTGAAGTTTAAAAGACATTCAACATTTTTCATCATCAAAGTGCTCCAGATTTAATCCCTGCCTGTCGTTCTCTCCAGCTGGTCTGCAGTATTGAACACAGCTGCTAGGTGATCAGTGTTCTGTGAGGGATTATTTACGTGTTGCTGCAGACGTGATGACTGTCATTGGTGAAAAAAAAACCTGTGCAGAGAAGTGTGGAGTGATGGATTGATGGACCTTGATGTCTGTGTGGAAAAAAACAATTCACTCAATAAAAACTTTCAAAACTTTGGTGAAGTGACAAAACAACAGCCAGAGGATGTACAGAGTTTTCCTAAGATTGAATATTAAGTCAGTGGAGACTGAGACATGATCTAAATTTAAGTTGCTCTTTAGTTTTCTAACCAGACATGCAAAATAAACTAAGGGGAAACTAAAGGGAAATTTCAGTATTTTTGAAGATGGGCCTAGTGAGGTAAGTAGCAGTAGTAGTGGCTTTTGCCTCCAGTGATTTCAGCATTGCTCCTTTAACGGAGACATATTTTACCCCTTTAAGAAAAGTTTATATTGGTCTCAGAGGTCCCAAAAAACATGCCCGTGAAGTCTGTTGCTGAAAAAAACCCACTTAGTATTGGAGTTTTGCATGTCTAAAAAGCCCCTCTGTTTCAACCCTGATCAGAACGAGCTTTTTCTGTGTCTGTAGCTTTAAATGTTAATGAGCTGTCTGACTCCGCCCCTGACCACACCCCTTTTAGGACATGGTTGTGGCTTAATGGATGTGGCTCCCCAGATCAGATCAGGAGAGGAGGCCGGAACTTTCTTCCAAGTGGGGAGGTCCAACTGAACCTGGGGGCGGGTCAAACTCCCCACATGACATCATGAGGGGAAAATCTGAGAGCAGCTTGTTTCAGCACACATTTTCTGAAAGGGGGGGGGGGTTGTCTTGTACTTAAGGGGATTGTAGACAGGCCAGAGGCACATATTTTTGTTAGAAAAGCCTGACAAAGTGATTTTTGCATAATATGTCCTCTTTAAAAAGGACTTACTGGTTGTAATAGCCAGGAAGCTTGGCCATACAGTGTAACAGATAGGTACAGTGTCTCTGTGAAATTTAAGTGAGTTTTGGGTAAAAATGAGCCAAAAAAAAATGTTTGCAGAAACATATACTTTTGAAAATTGTTTAAGCAGTTAAGTTTTTTTTATCCAGAAGCCTTTGTGCAGGCTTTGGCTACTGGTTACATACACTTGCATTGCACAATTGGCTTTAAATAGGAAAATGGTGCCCTCTGGTCTAGTGCAGTAAAAAGAATAACACTCTGTAATGGTATTAAAAAGTAAAAGAACAATGATATAAAGGGTCTTAAGGGGAAATCCATTGGAAATCCTGTATTAGGGAAGTAAATTTAAAAGCTGACCCTTCAAAAAAGTAACATTGTGTTATCAGAACAGCATTTTAGGGTCAAAATTCTGGAAATATTAAATATTTGGTAGATTTGACAATTGATGTCGCTTGGAGGATTTTACTGATAAAAAGTTGGTTAGAAAATATGGATAAAAATTGTATTTAATTTTTTAAGAGGAGACATTTTAATCCTTTAAAGCCATAACATGTAAATTTGTACACAGTTATTTGTATCAGTTTGTCAGATGTAGAACATTTTAGCAGGGACAAACATCTTAAAAAAAAACAACTACAAAAAATAAACATGTCATTTGCCGTCACACATCCAAAATTACTGCAATACGAAGTGAAAGATGGTAACCTGACACACCAGATGGTAAACCTCTCATAGACAGGGTTTGGGAAAGTGCAGAGGGTGATTGGATGAATGTTCTGTCACATCTTTACGGGCCAATCAGAGCAACAAAACACGTGACGTCGTAGCTGCTACCATGTGGTAGCTGCATAACGTGAACAGTGGTAACTGTAGACATGCCAGTACACGACTTTTGCCGTTTTTTAAAGGAGACAATTCACTGCAGTTCTTTGTTCTTCTTTTAATGAAGAAATGTTGTCAAGTACTGATAAAAGTGATGCTTTAGCAGCATCCACGCTAAATTCTTTCACCATAATTGCACCGGCCTCTTGTTGCTGCTTGCTTACATCGCGACTCTGTCGCACCTGAAAGTACCGCCCCTTGTCGTCGATTGGTCCTGTCACTTTCTCTAACCAGGCCCAAACTGTTCAGATGGGAGCTTTGCAAGATGGATTTGCCAGCGAGAAACACGGAAATGGGCGAATCCATCTGCTTTGCAAGGTTAGAAAGATGGCCCATTTGGACAAAAATGTCTCCAGTGATACCAGAGGGTTGAGTCTGTTATCACTGGTTTAGATCTGTGGTTTTTAAAGTGTACAAAAGTGAGCCCCACCCCCATTAAAAAGTAGGATTTAAAAGTTTTAAACAAGCATATTTTCAAACATTTATGTCTCATCTTTATGGATTTTTATTTCAATATTTTGATATTTTTTATATTTTAGTCTGCATGTCTTTAAACATCCATCTTTACCAGGAAATCAGTTTGTAATGAACTTTTTACCAATACTACCTGATTATTTAGCTCTATGCTCTGATTTAGTGGGATCTATGAATTTAGATCAATGCAGTTGACGCAGGATTGCATAACACCAATTCATCTGTCACTCTCAGCCTTGCCTGGTACTCACTTTTGATCATTGTCATTGCCAAAAACCTGCACCTACAGAGGCTCTCTCAATGTTTACAGCAACAAATGTCTCAGTTGCCTTCAGTGACAAAAATTTCTGTTACTTTCTGTCAAAAATTCTCTGGTTTGGTCACTAGACTTGGTGCTTTTGTCTCAATATGACCCCAGGGTTTACACAGCCTCATGCTGTTGTAATCGTACATCATTGCTATTTAAAAAACTGTGGCTGTTGAGCATCATCAGGACCAATGCAGAAAAATCTTAACTTTAATAGTAGACTCTGTATTGTAGCCTATAAATCTGTCGATGTTGCCCCCCCACACAGCAGAAGTTAGCAGAGCAAACCACCTTTTCCTGGTTTATGGTTCTGTGCCTCCCCTGAAGTCCTGTGGCACCCCCAGGAGAAGCCCGCCTCACACTTTGAAAACCACTGGTTTAGTTAATATGAGTAAATCTAACGCTGACGACCTCAGAGCAGGCGGAGCCTCTCTACTGCCCCCGATATCTACAACGCCCCCTATACGAGAGGTCATCCCCAATGCCTGCGACCTTTGCTTTTAAAAGTGACTGAGTTCTTACCTGGATGTCCAGACTTTTCTGGTAGCCGCAGACCAATTAATTCTCAGAGAGAGTAAAAACAGATTTTCCTGCTGAGCCGACTCAGTGTCTTAGTCTAGACCAATTATAACCAAAAAAAAAAAAATCTTTTCACCTAAAAACTTCCTAAAGAAAAACAGATATTTTACCAACATAAAAACATTTTTAGTAGCTGCTCTTTTTGTGGTTCAGGTCCACTAGCATCCCCAAAGGGAAATAAAACACTTCAGAAAGTTATTCAACCACATACAAGGCCAAAACAACAGCACAAGCTGCCAAAAACATCTTTAGTGATCATTTAGACAATATTTTGGAGCATCTTCCTCTCTGTTGTCCCTGCCCTGCTGGCCTTTTGTCATTTCACAGTTCCACTGTTTGGTTTTTACTGCCTCAGCAGTCTTATTTCTTCTCCATGTCTTTCTCAATGTGTTTTTCCCTCTCTTCCTCCTTCTACAGGCACGTATCTGACCCACGAGGCCAAGGGCTCAGACGATGCTCCCGATGCGGACACGGCCATCATCAACGCGGAGGGAGGCCACTCTGGAGCAGAGGACAAGAAGGAGTACTTCATCTAGGCAGAGGACGGAGCGGTGGAGGAATCAAAGGAGGAGGGAAAAGATGGAGGACGTGGCGTGGAGGAGAAGGGAGGGGGAAGGAGCGAAGGGAAATAAAAAAAACCTCCATTTGTTTTCACGACGCTTCAGTTCTTCACTCGGTTGGAGGGGCGACGGGACGGGGAAGGGGAGGGGAGGGAAGGAACTGTGGGCAGGATCGAGCGACGAGTCAACTGGTACTACCCTCTTTGCATTGATACAGGGAAGTGAGATTTGCACTGACATACGGACGAACTGAAGTCAAACATACACACATAAACGAGTCATTTGTGGGGGAGAATCTTCTCACACTGACTCGAACGAACACGAGCCTCCTACTAACATGTCTGAATGAATCATTAACACATTTTTACACATCTCTAACTGTCAGCGCCTCGAAAAAGCAAAATTGTAACTCACATTCCGGTTTCCTTAAGCTGATATTTCACTTTCCATGCCACCTCTTCAACATTTAAACCCCAAACCAGCTCTGTCTTTTCACATTTGTGTACTCATTCCCTCCATCTAACAAGGCAGTATCCCTCTGTAAACATCCCAGTGGCAGAGAAATCCATCCAAAGCATATTATGACTGACAAACATAATCTCCCTCCCTCTCGCGGTTTAATCTTTTTATACCATCAAACCTCTTCCCCGCGTCCTCGCAAACCCCGCCGAATTTCCCACAGCGCAGCAACCATACAACATGCAACACGAAAATAGCATTCCCGCCTTGCGCTACCAAGCTGAGGGGCTCCAGTATACATATATAAATATATATATATAGAATTATATAGCATTCTTTTTACTTGACAGAAAATGTTTGGTGTGCTGTAAATACACTCTCTCTCTTTCTGTTTTCTCCCTTTCCCTCTCTCCTCTATCTCTCACAGTCTGTTACTGCATTACAGTAACTTATATACTCGAAAAAGAACAAAAAAATAAAAGCCTGCCTGTTTTTATTACATGCGTGGAAATGCAGAGTCGATACTATCAATATCTGGGGTAAAAAATATTCAAGTAACAACGATGACGTTGAAAACTAACCTTAACTGCAAATATTTGTATGAGGAACATTTTCCTTTCTGTTTCTTTATTTCTTTTATTGGGACTTCTAGGAGAGATTTCCTCTCCTCAGTGTCTCGCTGTGTTACCGTCAGTGTTACAGTTTACAGTGTCCGTCTCTTTGTCAGTCTAGGAGTCCATAAATCTAATTTCTGACTTGAATTCTTGGTTTCTTTTGCGCAACCTCCAGTGCCGCCATCCCCTCCTTTGCATCAGCTCCCAAACACTGAACCGTAGCAAAGCCTCTTTCGAGTAAAAAGGTGTCACAAGTGTTTGGAGTTTCCACTGCCCTGTTCATGTTACCCTTCCTTTATTGGCCTTTTTTACTCCCCGTGGCAGACTCTGTGTCTTGGCGAGGCCACCTGGCGCTAAATTCATCGAGCTGTGACATCATGACTTCCTCCTAAAAAGCTGGCGCAGACCCTGCTCCGGGGAGGTGAAAACGCTAACTTACTTTCTAATCAGAGCCAAATCGGACTGCCTTCTTGTATTACGGTAAAACCTCCTGGCATAAAAAAAAATCCCTCTCTGTTTGCTTCTTTCACCATGAGGAAGGATCATTTGCCACCTTAGTTAAAGGTGCCCATAAAGAAAGGGTGTTTTATTAAGGGTGGGAGTCACTCTGGCACTGGCGAGCTCCACTTGGCCAGCTCTTGGAAATTGATTGCAATCTAACTAAGAGGCTCTGGGCTCCAGACGGTACACATGCCAAGGTTTGGCTTGGTGGGCAGGGAGCCGAGCCGGAGTCTGGGCTGTACTAACACTGAACAAAGTCATTTAGGAACTTAAACGTCCTCTTCTTTGTTCTTCCCCCTCCTCCCTCCTCCGCTCCACTCGTCCACTTCTTCTCATTCTTTAATCAATCATCCTGTCTGCGTCCTGATCCACCTTCACCCTGCCTCTCCCCTCCTCATCACTCCTCACCCCCCCTCCTCGTCTCTCTCCCTGCGTCTCTGATCGATGTCTGATTCTCATGCTGGTCTCATTCAGGAGTAAGCGTACAGTAGAAGTAGAAGCTTTAGGTTTGTTCGATGGCTCTCTGGCACTTTTTTTCCAAAGTGTTTCAGACCATTTGCTGTTGTCAGTCGACCCGTAGACAGTTACGTCTGTGATAGTTTTTGTACCTTATTTGGGAATGTTCAGGGATTGTGCTTTTCCGTACCTTTCCCCGCATTTGCTAACCTAGCTAGCTTGGCAAACAAGTAGCGTGGCTAGTGTGTCGATAAGCTAGCTATACTTCAAAGGGTAACGTGACCTGAAGCAGGGTCCGCTGTTGTGTTCTTTTCTTTACAGTGGAGAATTTGGGTTGGCTGTGATATGGAGTCATTATGGTTATAAAGCTCAGATTTCTATCCAAACTTTCCTTTTGTGCTCAAAACTGCCTCCATGTGCTTGAATTTTCTGTGAGTGTCTCCTTCTCTCAAATCTGTTCTGAACTCATGCTCAAAACATTCTTTTCTGATTTGATTTTCTTACAAAACTTTCTCTGCAAACTCACAATTACTTCTGCTCTTGTTTTTTTGTGAACACACCCCTAAGAAATAAGAACAGGATCAACCAATCATGTTTGCTCTGCCTGTTGTTGCTATGCAGTTCTATGGGATACGTTTGCTTTGATCTTACTAAGAGAGTCCCAACATTCTATCACATACACACACATTATAAAAGTCTGGGAGTAAAAAAATAATATAGAACTTTGACGGTCCAGCATAAACAGCTGAATAATTTGACTCCTTTTTAAAGCAAAAATTAAGTCCATAGGGGGAACTGAGTCTGATGGTGTTTTCACACCTGAAAGCCCGAACCAAGGTGTGTGTTTTTGTTACACTGGTTTGATTTGTTTTGGTTTTCACACTGATTATAACAAACTGACAAACAGACTTTTACATGACAAACCTACGTGATATCATCAACTACCTAGGTTGCGTCTATAGTTTTTGTCTTGTATGTAAAAAAAAAAAATGAATGAAACTAATTTCCACCATCATGTTATTGTTGATTTACTACTACCAACAGCGCTAACTCAAAATGCAGTACGCATGGCTAGCTTGAGTTCACCTTATGAGCTTCCTCATTCGACAACAACTTTATCGTCATAGACGGGAAAGGAGAAGACCGTATGCAATCCTGCGATCACTGCTGCCACCGTTTCTTTGTCTTGAGGTGGCGCTGTTCTCCTATCCCCTATACCTTCACCTCTCATACTCTCATCTCTTTTATCCTCTCGGAAAATACCTGGAAAGTTTCTAAATTTTTATGTTTTTCCAGGAGGCCCTGGATAACATGGCCAGACCAAGCTGCTATGACTCATTTGGTGCTGATGTTGGATTTATTTTTTCTGGTTCTCATGCTGTAATTTCATTGGGCATGAACCATAGCTCAGATTAGCCTGTACTGAGACCCCCTCTTTTGGTCTGACAAGGTCAGGCCATTTGGTCTGGACGATCATCTTGGGCAGGTTTCATATCTATAATTTAGGTTCAGATCAAACTAAAAAAAAATTCAGAAAATCTGGATCTAAAGATGTGGGTGTAAACACACTCTTAGACAGTCCCAACATTCTACTACATACACACACTGTAAAAGTCTAATAGTCAAAAATCATCATAAAACTTCAACAATATTCATAAAAAATATGGAATACGTAGCAAAAAAGTGAACCAAGTATAAATATCTAAACAGTTGACTACTTTTTAAAGTAAAAATGAAGTCTGTCAGAGGAATTGAGTCTGATTATAAAGACTGAAAGTTGACTGAGTTGGTTGTGTATGTGAGAGAATCTCCCTAGAGATTTGCATGGCAATAATGGGCAAAGCGAACACGATTGGTCGATCCTGTACTTGCTTCCTACTGATTGGTTCATCAAAAAATCCAAGAGGAAATAAGTTTCGAGCTCGTAGAGAAAGCCTTGAGTGCTCAGAGGAAGTTTTGTACGCAGGCAGGGAAAGTTTCGTACGCACATTGTGTAAAATCGGAGTGGCATTTTCCAAAATAAGCAGGAGCAACCTGAATGACGGGCGTCTGGTTTGAGCGTGAGCACAGAAAATATTAACACATAACTAAAGATTTGAGAACAATCAGACGTTTTGAGCCCAAACAGGGAATATCCAAGAGCAAGGAGCAAGTTTTAATCGCACAGGCTGGTTTTAAAGGATGGTTTTAGAAAAATCTGAGCCCCAAGTCCAAAGTCTTGCTTTTTTAAAGGTTAAAATGCACTCTTGAGTTTGGCAGCAATAATGACTCCATACTGTGTCAGCTGACGCTGGTGTATTCTTGGCTAAAACAGTGTTTGAATTCAGTTGCAGGCTGTTTGGACGTGAACCAGACAGCTTTAAACAAACTCAGATGAAAATTTGGCTGAAAAACGAGCAGTGCTGACCCTTTGTTTGTGCTGCGACAGCTTTAACAAGCGTTCATGTCTGCAGACCAGAGGACAGGCTTTGTCTCACCGGGTTTCTTGTCCTCTTTGAAGAGAGACCTTTGATTTGTATTTAACCCCAGTCTAATCCTGCGAATGGAGAAAAAGGAATACCTGCCTCATACTCAACAAAGTGTAGTGTCTTTTTAAAAACTAATGGACCTGTATTTGCCTGTAACTTATCGTCCTGTCCTTCGTCTTAGTTAATGTGCTAGCATGTAGCTTGCATGAGAAACAGTTGGAAATGTAGATAGTGTTGGAAGAAGAGAAGTGCCGACAAGCTCCCTCTCTTGAGACGAGAGTGGCGGTCAGCCCGGCTGACCTCCCTGCTGTTCTCTGATCTGCAAACATTAGGGCCATGACCCAGTTTGGGCCGCGTGTACAGCACAGCACAGCACAGCAGCGCTCGGAATAACACGGAGAAAAGTGGCGAAGAAGTAGGACTGCTTTTTCCCTGCCACTGCTACATTAAAGCTAAAGCGGCGTTAAATTGGGACATGTAGTCAGTCTGATTCATATTTCATTGCATCAGTGCGGTATTGACGAGCTGTCACCAGGCGCTAGCAAACAGCGGCGTGTTTTTTCCCCCCATAATTCAGTCAGTCTGAGCTGTCCTGCCCCAACACTTAACCTTCACCACCTCCTCTACAGGCAGTCGCACACCACCTGCCGCTCATCTCTTCTCTTTGTAGAAAACAAATTGATTTTAAATTATGTTTGTTTTTAAAGGTGTGCATAATCCTTTCAGTTCAATTAATAGTCTTTGTTTTTCCTTTTTTTTTTAAATTAGATTCCCAAAACTTGAAGTTAGCGATTTATTTTGGCATATTTGATTGTTTCAACAACCATTTTTATATAATTTCATGTATATAGTGTTGCCTTTACTGGATACAAGCGCACCCATACACACTTTGGGTACATACACATCCACACACATATCTGGATATGCACGCAGGCATGACGTCTGTGACTTTAGTGTATTTGTACATATGTGTGTGTGTGTGTTCGTGTATGAGTGTGAGGTGTGTATTAAATTGACCCAAACAGACTCCGGAGACACTCTACGTGTGCTACATTTACTATTGTTTTTATTTGGATGACTAAAACCGGCGTCTTTGTTTTTAGGATGATTATTTTGGATGAAAAGTCTTCCTTTTGAATAAATATCCATATCACATGAGAATAGTGCTGTCATCAATGTTAATTTGTACTATGGCTGATGATGTCATCAAGGCGAGACTCGACCGCATGCCGTGGTGGGTTCACGTCTGTTGGCTGTTACGTTCATACAGAATTTGTTTGATTTTATTTTATTTTTTGTTCAAAAACCAGTTCAGTTGTTGACTTCAATAAAACATGCATTTGGGTTAATTTCACCCGTGTTGTTGTTGGTTCTTCCTCTTCAGAAACTTCCAGAATAAGAGCTCATTTAAGACCTCAAACTTCACTCAGACAGTGATCTCTACCTGTGGATTGTTGTGTTTTTATGCAAGTGCTGCAACTCAGTTATTCTACACAGCTTCAAGAAAATGTGTTATATGTTCTGTAAAGTTCTGCCACCAGGGGGCTCTCAATCAAAACAATAACTCAGTGTGACAAGTCCACAAGCCCACCTCTGTTGTTTACTTCTAGTTTTGAATTGAGGACTGTTCAATAAAGACGGCACCTCATATGGGATACTGATGTAAGCTTTTTGGTTGTAGAGCAGCGTAAAGCTAGGGAACTTTTAGTGGCAGTCTGGTGAACAGTTTGGTTTCTGGAAGACTTTTATTTTGAAGGTTAAAAACAAGGTGCTACGTTCTTGTGAATTTATAGCTGTGCTGAATAAAATTTGGACCATCTCATGTGGATAACTCTAGATTGTTGCTTATGACAGAGATGGTCCAAACTTTATTCTGCACAGCAGGTGTATTATAGCTAACAAAAAATAACTAAATAACTTATAATAACAACAGAAATTAAATACATACTAAGCTTCACCACAATTAAAATAAAATAAAATAAAATAAAATAAAAAATAAATAAAATAAAAACTAACTAAAGCTTAATCCTGTGCCTACAAAACTAAGATTAAAAAATAGGGACAAAATCTCTTAGTGTTAGTCTTTGACAGCAGCAGACTGACTGACATGAACACCCAAACCTGGAGAGAGTAAAGCCACCTGATATGAGTAAAGAACACTTAACATAATGGTAATTTTAGATCTTGAGTTTTATACAAACATCAAAATTGTTAAATTAAATTAAAAGTGAATCGCCCTTTCAGGTCTCACCCCTGACAAGTTTCCCATATTGCTGAAAAAACCTAAACAATAAAACTAATAAAAACTAAACTAAAAACAAGTATTTTGCAAAATAAAACTAAACTAAAAAAAACAACAGTATAAACTTATTAAAAATAAACTGAAATTAATTTTAAAAAAGAGAAAAACTAATAAAAAAAATCACAGGCTATTATAATGTTGCTGCAGCCATCAACAGTATGGTTTCTGGAGGACTCTTATTTTGAAGGGTACAAAACAGAATGCCATGCTCTATGCGTTTTTGTGAGTTAACAACTGTGATGAATAAAGTTTCAGACTTTTCGGTCATATATTTCAACTCTAGTTTTTTGTGTACAACCAAACTTTATTCAGCACAGTCTTCAACAGTATGGTATCCGATAGACTTTTATTTTGAAGGGTGACAAAACAGAAGTGCTATGCTTTTTATATTATTAGTAAACAACTGAGAGGAATAAAAGTAAGGACCATCTCAGTTGTATACTTCAACTTCATATTGTTGTATACAACTGAGATGATCCAGACTTTATTCCGCACATTCATCAACAATATGGTTTCCAGGAGACTTTTATTTTGAAGGGTCAAAAACTCCTGCTTTGCTTTTGTTTTCTTATGAGTTTACAACTTGACGGTATAATGTTTAGACCAAATCAATTGTATACCACAACTCAAGATTGCAGAGCGCTTCAATTTTTCCCCTTCAAAATAAAAGTCTCCCTAAAACTATACTGTTTACGACTAAGACAGTGAAAGCTCCTTAGCTTTATGCTGCCCTTCAAAAAATATCTTTCAATTACTAAACAGAAAACTGACATCCAGTTATCTTAATGAGGGAGAAGTACACTTAAAAGTGCACTTCCACATTCACACTGGAAGCAGTCCCAGAATGCTCATGTGCTCTGAAATCCAGGAATGCACAAGTGTTCCTGTGTTGCTTCCAGCATAAATGCAAAAGTGCACTTTAAATGCATTTCTCCCTCATTATGATAAATTTATGAATGGAAACAAACATTGGTCTTCTGTTCAGTAAATACACCATCGGTGCCAAAACAGGTAGAAGTACTGTGGAGGCTGCTGAGGTTGATGGTACTGTGCAGTGCTGGTCTCAAACAGCTGGAAATGCTCCTGTTATTATTGTAAGAACTAAGAACTGATCTGTCTTTGAAATCTTTAGGAAATATTCCAGATACTGAGAGACTTTGGTCTGAAAAAATAAATATAACATAGATACTGAATTAACATAGATTTATTTAAAAATTCTAATATTGTCTCTTTAAACACAAAATCCATCACACAAATTTGCATGTAAAGGAGGACAAAAATACCAGTATTTGTCTTTTTCATTAAGTTTTAAAGATTTTTTTTTTTTAAGTACTTTCCATACTCACCATGTGATTTTACACTCACTGACCACTTCATTAGGTATACCTGTTCAGTTAACCGCAATATCCTATCAGCCAATCACATGACTGCAACAAATGCATTTAGGCATGTAGACATGATCAGGATGATGTTCTCACAAGCTATATGTTCCTGGAAAAAAAAAAACTGTGGAAAAGGTCTATGATGTTCTTTTATTTTGAAGGATGCATCTCCATCTCTGCCCTATCACATCTTTTGTTCTTAAGCCCAACTGTCCCATTGGTTATGATTGAAAAATGTTTTTCACTGATTCAAGGGACTTTATACGTGCAATGGTTGTTGGTATTACCCCAAATTCTGACCCTACCATGCAACTGCTCCAGCATAAATTGAGACTCATCAGATCAGGCCATATTTTCCAGTCTCCGCTTGTCCAATTATGTTGAGCCTGTGTGAACTGTAGCCTCAGGTTTCTGCTCTTAGCAGACAGGAGTGCCATCCTGTCCGCTCTTTTCCTGCTCTAGCCAATTTGCTTCCAAACTGCTCTTCTGCATACCTCAGTTGTAAAGAGTGAGCCTGATTGTTGCTTTTCTTTCAGCTTGAACCAGTCATTCAGGTCTGCCATTGTTGGTGTACTCAGGCGCTTCATCTATAAAGCCAATCAGGACCAAATTACAGACTAATTTCCCCCCTTTGTTGTAGTATAGAATCTAAGACTTAACATTTTGCTTTTTATAATTTCCAGATTCCAAACTCAGTTGTGAAGGAAGACTTGCAGGTGAATGTCATGGAACAATTTGCAGACTAGATGGCTTAATTGCAAAACTTCATTACCCAGGATGTTTAGAAATAAACTGAAAATCTCTCTCTTTCTGTTCAGATGCTAGCGCTGATTATTTAACCATGTTTTAATCCTTTTCATATGAGTCTGATAGTATTACAACTAGTATATTAATACTGGCCAGGTCTCCCTTAAAAGGAGATTTGTTAATTCAGTGGGACAAATCTGCCAAAATATATGTTGAATAATGAATAGCAGGCCAAGTTTAGTCAGGGAGCTTCATTTGAGGGTGGAAAAGGCCAAATTAACAAAAGAAGGATGAGTATTTTTATTAAGAGGAGCTTTCTTTTCAGAGTTATTGACTGCATTTCCTCACCACTGTTGAAAATCAATCATCTCTTTAAAACAACCAAACAACCAACATCCACAAGTCTGTAAAGTATCACATATAACAACAATAGTCTCATAAATCTGTCTGTAAAGCTTCTGTTTCATAAAGAACTGATTCCATGTGGATCTTGTACACAAATTCCAATCATTGTATTCTCAATAACCATCACATGCAATGAAATATCTGTTGAATCCAACATGTAAAGCAGGAGTTATCAACAGGTACCACCAGGAGGGCTTCTCCGCCTCCATGCAGTTAAAGCTAACGGCCAACAGAGGGCAGTACAATGCAATAATTCAGAGTCTGCTGATGAAGACAAAAGACTTCATCTGTGACTGACTTTATCTCTGGATTCAATTACATAACAAGCTGATAAAAATCTTGATGTCTTCTTTACTAAACCAGATGATTTGATAAGACTGTTTTATCTTTCACACATAAATAATCATCTGCTTTAGAGTTCAGGGATCTTTTTCTTTTCCTCTCTTTTCTTCTGTCTCTCCTTGTTTGTGGACTGTGGTTTTGGGTAATATTGTTCCCACATGTTGATACCAGAACACGGGTTTATCATCCGTACACACTGTACACATGCTACCAGTTAATCACACAGTAAGTGGTCACAGTCCTCACACAGACGGATCATAGTGCTGCAGCTTTTTGATGATAAAGGACTGTTGAATGTGAATCTGACTCAGTTTAAGTCCTAAAATATCCTGTCACCAGACATTATTTTTTGAAAATACATTTTATCATTAAAAATACAGATTGTATGAAATGTACTCGCTGCAATCACTGCCATATTATCAGTCTTAGTCATGCAACCGTGAAGATCTATAATAACTTTTTGATCTTCAAATATTTGAAAAATGATGTGTCAACCTTTTTGATTAATATAAATCACTATAAATTAATGATGACATTTTTAAATCACAATTAATCTCAGAATTTCTGTTGTTAATCACAGCTTGAAATTCCACCCCTTCACACTTAAATCTTATTTGGATGTCTGTCCTGTCATAAACCATAGATAATTGATTTCCTGATTGGATACAGACCTGCTTTTACTGTGAAAGAAAATGAGGAACTTTGGGCAGATTGAAGATAGTTATATAAATTTAACCACAGAAAAAGGAACTTTAAATACAGTATTTGGGTGCATGAACAGGCTTTCTGATAAAAGATGTTGGGAAAAAACTTTATTTTGACAAAATGTAATTAAAATTACTCTAAAGATCAGTGGATTAACTTTTTCTTGCTCAAGGCACACCATATCCATTTCCATACAAAATTCATGTTAGATTATTTTCAGTTCAGTAAGGCCAACTTAATCAAGAAACACACGTAGTTAGCAAATGTAATAATTTCAGTTTATTACCAGCTATTGTTATGCTTTTATTGCCATTATTTTGGTGATATGGCTTGGATCCCCCTTCTATGAGCCTACGTTGAAAGTGTCAAGCTTCAACAGCACACATTCCTGCCATCCCTGTGCCTGCATGGAAAGCCTGAAGAGCAAACCCAGAGCACAGCAGGCATCAGTGACACCAGAATGACACTGATTCAGTCAGATGCAGCATAATGGAGGAGCTGGGGTGGAGGAGGGTTGCAAAAGCAGCTTGCAGAGGGAGCAGCTAGAGCAGTTTGAACATGGCAGCATGAGTGGGTGCATTTGCCAAAAGGATCCTTAGCGTAAATCAGCTTGCCATCAGCTGATGAGGAGATCAGCTGATCTCAGGGAAATGGCGGCACTTGACATCGTTTTTTGTCAGATGTCATGCCCTATGCTCAGTTTGTTGTCTAGTTTTAGTAATTACAAATTCCCACCATTTAAGAATCAGGGCTATAGATCAGGGGTTCTCAACCTTTTCAGCCTGGGACCCCAAAAATAAAGGTGCTAGAGACCAGGGAGCCCCACTGTACCTGAAGATGGTTGAACACGGCCATGCACATTCGAGAATTGTTATGTGCAGACAAGGCCGTCCATAAGGAGGGATAAAGGGGAAGGTTTCTGGGATCCAGCCAAACTGGGGGCACATGGAGGTCAGCAAAATCATTGTCCAAGTTAAGCTTAATATGAAATAAGTTTATTACAACATATTTAAAATGAGTAAAAAAAAAAAAAAAAAATTAAATTAGTGAATAATGGCCAAAAAAAGAAAAAAAAATGGTGGAAAGGTGTTGAAATTGGACTTTTAAAGAACATAAATAGGTTAAAAGTGGTAAAAATTAGATAAAGTTGTCCAAAAAATAACCAAAAATGGATTGAACTGGCAAGAATTGGTACAAAAAGTGGTAAAAGTACTTTAAAAAGTGGCTGAAATGGCCTTTAAGTGCAAAAAATGAGGGAAATTAGGTGGACAGGGATTAAAAAAAATTGATATAAACTGGCAAAAGTGGGATGACTGTGGTTTAAATGGGCCAAAAGGGGTGATAAAAAGTGGTTAATAGAGGCAATAATGAGGCAACAACAAGCAGAAAGTGGCAAGAATTGGTTTAGAAGTGACGAAAACAGGCAGAAAAAAAGAGGTGGAAAGGGTATAAAATTGACACAAATGGGTTTTATGTGGCAAGAATGTGCTCAAATTGGCAATTTTGGTGATAAAAAGAGATTAAAAAAAGGGATAAAATTATTAATATAATTTTTTTTTTTAAGGCATCTGGTGACCCCCTCTCAGTGTCTCGCAACCCCCCAATGGGGTCCCGACCCCAAGGTTGAGAACTACTGCTATAGATCCCAGGGTAAGGCGCTAAATCTTGCAAGAAAATGATGCATGTCCAGGGTTCAGCTACAGGAGCATTTCAGAAATTAGAATATCATGACAAAGTTCATTTAATTCAAAAAAATAAAACGTCCAATATTCTAGATTCATCTCACACAAAGTGAAATGATTGAAGACTTTTAAAAAAACCTTGATTATTTCAGCTTACAGCAGATGAAAATTAAAAATCCATTATCTCAACATACTAGAATATTACAAAACAACAATTTTAAAAGTTATTTTCGATACAGAGGTGTCGACTCTCTGGAAAATTCTGCTCAGTGATTGGTTGGAGCTCCTTTTGCATATATTATGGCGTCTATGCAACGTGTGGAGGCAATCGGTCCGCGGCACTGCTGGGGTGTTTTGAAGCCCAGGTTGCTCTAATAGCAGCCTTCAGCTCGTCTGTATTGTTGAGTCTGGTGCCTCTCAGAGATTCTCTACGAGGTTCAGGTCAGACCAGTTGGCTGGCCAATCAAATACAGCAATATCACGGTCAGCAAAACCAGTTTCTGGTAGTTTTGGCTTCACTGTGGGCAGGTGCCAAGTCTTGCTGGAGAAGGAAATCAGGATCTCCATAAATCTTCTCAGCAGATGGAAGCATGAAGGTCTCTGAAGTGACTTGATAGACCGCTGACAGCGTTGGCTCTGGACTTGATAAAGCACAGTGGACCAACAGCAGCAGATGGCGTGGTACCCAGAACCAACCAGAACCATCCTTTTCTTACCACACTTTTCCCTTCCAGTCAACTTTCCATCACTCTGCTTTGATTCAGGCTCTGAGAACAGCCTGCCTTTTCAGCAGTGACCTTCTGTGGCTTACCCTCCTTATGGAGGGTGTCTGTGATTGTCCTCTAGATCAGTGGTTCTCAACCTTGGGGTCGGGACCCCCCTGAGAGGGGGTCTCCAGTTGCCCTTAAAAAACTAAGAATTTTTTTTAATACACTGTTGCCACTTTACACCAATTTTGTCAAATCTTTTACCCCTTTTCATCCTTTTGCCATTTGGCACCTATTTCTGTCAGTTGTAAACCCTTTCCACCACTTTATTTTCTGCCTGTTTTTGCCACTTCTAAACCAATTCTTGCCACTCAAGCTTAATTTTGCTTCTGTTGACCCATTATTGCTTCAATTAACCCCTTTTAACCACTTTTTACACCCATTTTAACCCCATTTCACCATTTAATATGCCAATTGTAGCGAGTTTAACTACTTTCTGCCAATGTTTTCCTATTTTTCCTCTCTCGGTGATCCCATTTTTGCCAATCTAAAGCTATTTCAGTCACTTTTTAACTTCCTTTTACCACTATTTATGCCAATTTTCACCACTTAAACCTATTTTTGCCTTTGTTTTTGCGATTTGTGTCTAATTTTCACCACTTAAACCCATTTTTGCCTTTCTTTTTGCCATTTTTGTCTAATTTTCACCACTTAAACCCATTCTTGCCTTTCTTTTTTGCCATTTTTGTCTAATTTTTGCCACTTTCAACCCATTTGTGCTACTTTTAAAATCCAATTTCACTATCCTTTCCACCATTTGCCAACAATAACCCATTGTAGCAATTTAAACCATTTAAATTATTTTTTTTAGTAAATGAGATTTACATTTTTAAGAAGGCTATTTACTTCAGGTACAGTGGAGGTCCCCATCTTCTGGCACCTTTATTTTGGGGGTTGCGGCCTGAAAAGGTTGAGAACCACAGCTCTAGACATTGGTCAAGTCGGCAGTCTTCCCCATGATTATGGTTGTGTGTTACTGAACCAGAGTGAGAGAATAAAGGCTCATAACTGACAAGAAATCAGACTTTTCCACAAATACTCTAATATTTTGTGAGGTATAAGCCATGATCATCAACATTCACATGAAAAGACTTAAAATATTACAATTTGTATTCTATCTACCCAGAATATATGTAAGCTTTACCTTTTGAATTGAATTACAAGATAAAAGATAACTTTTGCATGATATTCTAATATTTTTAACATGAACCTGTATATTAATCATCTTCATAAATATTTTACAATGCAAAATAAGAGATTTAGGCCTACTATCATTTTACATTCACTAAAATGCACTTAAATAAAGGGCATATATATTTAATGCAGTGTTATTTACATTTTTCTCTAAAATAAAGGTATGCACAGCTGACACACAGGTGCAAAAATGACCGCAACCACAAAAGAGACAGAAAGTCCATGCCGAGAGCACAGACAGCACACTTTCTGAATCAGAAATGTAGGCGTAATGTCTCTGATTACACTGACTGACAGTCATTTTGCTAAAAGGAATAATGGCTGATGATAAGATCTGAATTTTTCATGTTTGCTGATGATCAGGAACAAGAGTCAAGGATATCTCTGTTATCTCTGAGGGGCAATTTGTTTCTCAGCAGCACAGGCAGTTCCACACAGACCCTCTTACAAACCTCAGGAAGAAAGGAAAGAAAATCCTTGGAACATCAAAAAGCAGGTAAGTAAATATAATATCACTCTGAGCTCTTTAAAAGGCTAATGGCAGGCAGGGCTAAAGAGTTCTTCACTCTGATTCTGCATGTCTGAAAGATGAATCTGCAGCCAGACGGAGCAGAAAGACTTCAGAGTCACTTCAAAAATTCGCATGAAAGTAAATTTGGCATTTCATTTGGAAATCAAGGTCCAGGATTCTGGAGAGGAACACAGTCTAAGCAGCTCTGAGTCTAGTGAAAATTGTTTACATTCAGTCACCATTTATGGTGCTGTGCCTCCTGCTGGAGTCACTGCAGCCGTCCACCAGGAGGTTTTAGAGCGCTTTATGCTTCCATCTACTGACAAGCTTCGTGGAGATTTCTTTGCCCAGCTAGACTTGTCACCTGCCCACAGGGAGGAGAAAACTACTAGTAACACGTCTGCTGATCGAGGTAGTGCTGTGACGGATTGGCCAGCCAACAGGCCTGAGCACAAGTCCGTAGAGAGTCAGTGTGAGGAATTGTCCAGAGGAGGATGAGAGACAGCGGATCAACAATACAGACGAGCTGAAAGCTGCTACAGCGACCTAACACTTCTTAGCAGTGCCACAGGCTGATTGCCTCCATGGAACAACCCACTGAATATTCCAGAAGGTTGATAATTCTGTACTAAAACTCCTTTTGTGTGTGTTTTGTAATATTCTACAATTTTGTAGCTGATTTTTTTATGAGCTGTAAGCCATAATCATAAAGATTCAAACAATAAAAGGCTTGAAATATTTCTCTGGATGTGTTCTGGGTCTAGAACAGTGGTAATCAACTCCATTTGTTCTTGACAGATGCTGTGGGGGCTGACATTGAAGTTAACTACTATTCTTATGAAAATATCATGTCCTTTAATGGCACTTTTAGCCTTTTGAGATCAGCCCTTATTACCTATACTGCAGCCAGCCACAAGGGGGTGATTGAAATATTTTAGCTACATATTTCTGGACCCCTCATGATGTCTGTTACTGAGTTTGATAATAAAATGATCATGACTGACCAAAATCACATGGAGGAACCAGATCTTCTGTGTAGATTCTCAGAGAGGGAAATTGCATGCACTGGAAAACTGATGTGAAAAACCACAGCTTTAATACAGATAAGACTGTTAAGTATGTTTACCACGCCAACTGAAAAAAGTGAAAAGTTACTGGGTTAAAGGTTTGGTTTAAACTCTAAAGAAAAAGTTATACAATGGCATGCTCCAGGTTCATGTCAGCGGCTCCTTTCCTGAATGCCCCCCACTATCTCATTCCAGTTTTTTATTCCATCTTCATTCCTCCTCTATCAATAAAGGCATAAAAGCCCAAAAATACATCTTTAAAAATATTGCATACTACATTTTATCTTTCTCAAATTTTCTGAATTTAATGATCTACTGAGGGCCTGATGGGAAGCTGTTGGGGGCCTGATGTGGCCCCCGGGCCGCCGGTTGATGATCACTGGTCTAGAATATATGAATGTTTCACTTTTGAGTGAGGATGAAAAAATTTTTTCCCAGTATTTGAATCAGTTGGATATGATTTCTATTTTGAGTTTGAAAAATTAGAGGGGTAGAAACTTCAGTCTTAAAAACTACACTGGAGATCAAAATTAGAGAACAATTTATGAACATTTGATTTATTCTGGAATCATGTAATCCTCGTTGTTCAACATTTGAAGGATTTTTTTGTTGTGGCAATACCATGCTACTAAAACAGTGTTTTACAACAAAACATGGAACTTCAACTTTATTTTGTGAAAAACATGATGATCAAAATTAAAGAACAGCAATGCCTGTAGCGCAAAGAAAGATTACAACAATTTTCTGAAGGTGACGACAATCAAAAATTAGTAGGAAGTGTACAGGCCTTTGCTTTGAATGATTTCATCACGTCTACTGTCACGGGACATAACCAGTCTCTCACGCTGCTCTGGTGTGATTTTGGTCCACTCTTCTTCCAGTCTCTACCACAGTTCGGTGACAGTAGTGGTTTCTTGGCCATAACTTTGTCGCCAAGGATTTTCCAGAGGTTTTCTATTGGGTTTAGATCAGGACTCTGGGCTTGCCATTTCATTATTTCAATGTTTTCAGTTTCAAGGAACTGCTTTACTCATTTTGCTGTGTGGCAGAGGTCATTGTCCTGCATGAAAATTGCTGGCTGATTGGGTGATGAACGCAGGGAATCATATGTTGTCGAATAAGGTTCTTATACACATTTGCATTCACTCTGCCATGTAGCTGTATAAGAGGCCCAACTCCCGCTGCAGAAAACAATCCCCACTCTGTGACACTTCCTCCTCCACCTTTCAATGACTTTCACTAAAAATACACTAAGTCACTGCATCTACAAACAGCTGCCATTGGGCCTAAACTTCCCATCTCCAAAATCCCCCTGCCAAGTGTCTTTTGAAAACTTTTTACTGGTTTAAAATTTGTAAAACCCATTGACAGATGTGAAAGGTAGCAAAAGCACTGATTTATAAAAAACACAATTAAACCATGAAAAATAGAAATATGAGGCTGTGGCCTGATGCCAGTGAAACTGTACTACTATGTGGAGAAAACGCCAGATATTAACAAAATCTTGAAGCACCGCTGACTTCTCTAAGCTCATGTGAGAAAGTGTGCAGTGGTCTGATGAGTCTGCATTTCACATTGTAAGGAAATAATGACTTTCATGTCTGGGCTAAAGAGAAAAAGGAGCATCCAACAGCTGGCATCTGTGATGGTGTGGGGTGTTTTAGTGCCAATGACATGGGTCACTCACACATCTGTGAAGAAACCACTAACACTAAGAGGTGCATGCAGGTTATGGTTCCACCTGTTTCCATCCAGACGACATCTTTTTCAGGGACATCCCATTTTTTTTTCGGGAAGATGAGCAAGGCCACATCCTCCATGAGTCACAACAGCATGGCTTCACAGCAAAAGAGTGAGGGAACTGGACTGGCCTTCATGCCGTCCAGACCCAACCTGAAACTCCAGATATCTGTTGCATGGATATATTTCACCTTCATCTGGGAAGTATTTGGGAATGGCAGGACTTTTCAAAAACCTCTCGGATGGTGATCTTTCTGTCACAGTTATTACGGACCAATCAGAGTGACAAGGTTGCACAAATGTGCAGCTCCTGTAGTGACCGTGACCTCAGTTTGACAGGGAAATGCTGCCATAGTTTTAAACAGTGGAGCTACTTTGTGGATAGATCTCATGCCGAGGCCAGTCAGGTAAAGTGCAAAAACATCTTCGTCTCCAAGATAGTCCATTTCTGAAAAATGCTGCTATACTAGCTAATGCTAATTGCTACACCAGCGGCAGCCATTGCTATTGGCTTCCAGTACAACTAAACCTTACCCATATCTACCATCTTGTTCACCTGAAATGACACTGATAGGTCAGATGTGTTTTCAGACCTGTTTTCAGACCTGGCACATACTCTGTTTGGAGCTCTGTGAGATGGATTTACCTGATGACAGACATGGAATCTTGCCAATCCATCTGCTCTTCAAGGTTAGTCCAGACCTGTCGTCCAGTGAAAATGTACGGTGCTTTATGTAAAACAAAACAGAAACCATGTTGTGATGAGCAGCTCTTGCACATCAGGCAAGAATGGGAAAATGTTTTATTGCAATACTGCAGCAATTAGGCTCTTCAGTCTCCAGATGCTTACAGAGGGTTGTCAGAAGAAAATGTGATGTAACACAGCGGCAAACATGCTCCTGTCCCAGTGTTAATTTTGGCAGCTATTTTTAATTTTTAGTCTTAGTTTTAGTCTTTAAATGAAATGCATTTTAGTTTTAGTCACATTTTAGTCATTTCTACCCTTTTTAGTTTTAATCTAGTTTTAGTCGAGGAAAACTCTAAACATTTTAGTCTAGTTTTAGTCCATAAAAAACAGAGGTGTCAAAAGTATTCACATTCATTACTCAGGTAGAAATATATATACTAGGGTTTAAAAGACTTCTGTAGAAGTTGAAGTATCAACTCAAGCTTTTTACTCATGTAAAAGTGTAAAAGTACTGGTTTCAAAACTACTTAAAGTATTAAAGTAAAAGTAATGTAAAGGGGAAAAAATACCATTAAGGACAAAAGCTTAAGCCATGCCACAGGGGCCTATAGAGCACTACTCCAGCTCCCCAAAAAACATTTTTCTAAAGGCCATAATGACTATAATGTTATATTAAAATGTTAATGTTAAAAAATTTGAGATGCACCTGTTTCAGCCGCATATGCCCATTGAAAATGAAAACATTTTAGTACAATGCAAATACATTCAAGAACCACATATGTACTACTGAGCATTAACATGTGTTTCATGGAGCTGAAGATATGATGACTAGTTGCCTGTAAGTGCTGGTCTTCCTGGCTACGAACCTCCTCACTGGTGCTTGGTTGGAACATTTCGCTCAAGTTCTCTTGAGTCTCTGCCACGGATACCTTCGTACTAGGTGACATACGTCTGCTATTTCCTTGCTGGAGTGTGACGTGATTTGTGTCATGCGCGCAGGTGCGATGGGCCGTGTACAAACCAATAGGGTGTCGGAATGGTATCATGTTTATACTTCTCATCCAATCACAATCAAATTCACTCTATCCGATTTTTGTGTTTTTTTGAACGATGACAAGCTGGAATGAAAACAAGCTGAGAGTCCTCACATATTAGTCTTTACTTTTAGTCCAAGCATTTATTCTCTTCCCTAAATCTGGTACCAAATCATGGCAGTGTGTTCTCTGCACTCTGCCAAACCTGGGGTCCCTGCTTTCTACAGCTGAGGGGCAGGAGGGATACAGATGCATTGCATTTTGACAGATTGACCCACAGTGGAGAAATATCACAGATTTTGAATGTCTGACAAAACTAAAGTACAGTTCCATCTAGTTTTAGTCATTTTGACAAAAACTAAACTTAGTTTTTGTCAGTTTTAGTCATCACAGATCTATTTTTGTTAGTCTTAGTCTAGTTTTTGTCATGGTAAAAAAAAACTGTCGACGAATGGTTTTAGTCATAGTTTTAGTTGATGAAATTAACACAGTCCTGTCCCAACTTTTTTGGAACACAAAGTGTATGTGTATTTAAAAACAAATTTTTTAAATTCAAACATCTTGTTTTATTTTTTGTTTAAAGGGTTTTTGCAACTCATTGCATTCTGATCATTTGCTTTTTATACAACATCCCAACTTTTTTGGGAATTGGGGTTTTTAATCATAAAGGGAGGCATATATATGTAAAAATCATTGTAAA
Organism: Cheilinus undulatus; assembly: GCF_018320785.1. NCBI lineage: Eukaryota > Metazoa > Chordata > Actinopteri > Labriformes > Labridae > Cheilinus > Cheilinus undulatus. Next base: position 4,331,398 of record NC_054877.1, on the reverse strand, counting down.
TTACAGCCATCTTTTTTGTATTTCAGCAAAAAGGCTACTTGACCAGATATTTTAAAATCAGAGACAGAGAAACTTGTCAAATTGACACAGACACATCCTTCATTTACTCTAATTAGCCTCCAATCTTCATTCCACTTAGCTGTACTTCAGATATAATCATAAAGATCTTAGATAGCTTACACACATGCAGCCTGTTTTCTTGTTTTTTTACGTCTTCTTTCCTGTGATCTTAAAGCTCTGAATGGTTCAAGTTTTCATGTTCAAAGCGCAGTTCTCGCTGCGTCCGCTGGAGCGCCCTCCACCTCCTCTCTTTGGAGTCCAAAACGGAGATTTTGGAGCGGGGAGGCGGTGGAGGAGATGGTGGAGGAGAGATGGAGGGAGGGAGGGGGTGTGTGCTACTGATTGTATGAAAGGAGGGGAGGAAGAGAGGGGTAGAGAGCGACAGAGAGGAAAAGAGGGAGAGAGGAATTCAGTCCTGGTTAAATGGGAATCTGGAGCGCAGAGAGGAAAAGAGACGCAGACTGAGAGGAGCAGGCAAACAAAAAAAAGTGGAGACAGATTTGTTTTACGCACGGGAAAAACAAGGAAACGAGTAGAAAGGGGAAAGGAAGAGAGAGGAAAAGAGGCATTTGGATTTTTTTCTTCTCTGAATGTGGCTTTTTTCACTCTCATGACTCAAAGAGGATTCCGGTTAAAGTCACCCGCTCTGGAGGAATTGATGGTGTCTTTTCGGGGAAGCAGAGCCGAGGGGAGGAATCTGAATGCGCTCGGCTGAACCATGCCAGCCCTGTGGATCCTAACTTTGGCGATCACTTTGAACCAAGGTAAGAGACCTTCAAACAGTCCGAAAGTTTCTTTTTAAAGCCTTTTCTGTCTCCTCTACCCTTCCTCGTCACCCTGCTCTGTGCGGGCGTCTGTGCGCTTTGTGGGTGTCTTTCTGTCTGCTCCGGCTCTGCATGTGTTTGTGCTTCTGGATGTCTGGCAATGTGCGCGCGCGTGATTGTGTGAGCGCGTGCGCGTGTGAATGTGTTATGTTGTTATAGATTTGTGCTGCCCTGGACATCATCATTATAGCCCGCAGGCGCTGAAGGGAGAAGAGTCATGGGGTGTTCAGGGTCTGCGCTCTGCTGGGGGAAAAATGAGATTTAGAGTGCTGACACAAACGTTGCGTTCATTTTTCTTCAATTACACGTTCATGAGAGAGATGTGCAGCATCTGCACGCGACATTGCTTTGACGTGACCTTTGCAACGCATGAACGGATAGATTCGTTTGACACAAACAAACGCAGCGTGGGTCAGCAGAAGATGTGCTGCGAGCACGCGCGCACGCACGGTGCGCATAGCTGCCAACTGGAGATGATTGATGAGGCGAGGATCCAGTGCACAGTCTGGCTTTAACATGAGTCACACAAGATCAATTTCCAGCACACGCGCTCACACACGCAGGCTGCACGCACGCGCAGAGCATGTGCATTCCTCCGAGCTCAGTGAGCGTGTTTCTAAGAAAAAGAGTAAAGAGCAGCGCAAGTGTCCCCCGAGACACAAAGTCAGTGTTTGTGTGAGGGAGATAATAGAGACCCGTGCATCTTCTTAGCATGCAGGTAGAGTCTGGCGTGCTCGTGCCTGTGCGCGCGGCCCCGCTGCGAACGTGCAGGTGCCAAGAAAAATTCACATTTTACTGTAAAGACGGAGACATATTCAGTGGACTGAAGGAGAGCCCCCATTACTAATATTAATGTCCCTCTTTATCGATCACCTTGATAGATTACCCCTCTCTGTCTCCTTCTACACACACACACACACACACATCCCTACACGTTTACCCCACCAACAGCAGACTGCTTCTGACACTGACCAAGTGAGGACTTCTGTTTCTGGTCATTTTGAACAAACAGGAATGGAAAGGGAAAATTTGATTGAATGTCCAAGTCGCCTATGTAGATGTTTTCCCTAAACCTGCATTAACAACATCTGTAAAGCCAGTAAACCTCCTGAAGAGGATCTTTCTGTCGTTTTAATGTTGGGTTGTATAAGGTATCGGCTATGGTGACGGCATAAGCCTTCACATGCTGGGGGCAAGAAAGGAAGGCTATAAAGTGCTACTGATGGGTACAGTTTTTCCATTTAATTTAGTGAATTTGAGGTAAAATGGGCCAAAATAACAACGTTGGCTCAAATTAACACTACATCCAAAAATTGGAAGCATTTTAACATTCCCCCAGGACCCTCAGAGTTTGGCACTTTTTATGATGCAACTTTTAGCTACGTGGTCTTCTGCCTCAGTGTATCTCTTTCTTTTCTGATTAGCTGTTTCAGACAGCAGGCTTCAACTGAGACAACCTTTCTCTAGGGAACCTTTTTTATGTGCAAGTTGGGAAAAAAAAAATCTGTATTCACAAATTTTGGTAGTCTTGCTAGATTCTATGATCATCGGGCAGATCCCTCTGAAACAACTGTGCCTGTCCTGAGAGCAGGCCGGACTCTTTAGTGCCATTAGAGGAAGATGGGGCGGCAGCTTCAATTAGGATTTAGTAGCAATGGTTGCTGCCATTAGGCCATGGTCCTCTGCCGGAAAACGATGGACTGCTCTCTCCGGATGGGGAGTGAGTATTTGCCCCAAGTGAAGGAGTTCAAATATCTCAGGGTCTTGTTGACGAGTGATGGTAGAATGGACTGTGAGATTGAAAGGTGGATTGGTGCCACGTCCGCAGTTTTGCAGGTGCTGTACCGTATTGTTGTGGTGAAAAGGGAGCTGGGCCGAAAGGCAAAACTTTCGATTTACTGGTCAATCGATGTCCCAACCCTCACCTATGGTCATGAACTCTGGGTAATGACTGAAAGAATGGGATCGCGCGCACAAGCAGCTGAAATGAGATTCCTGAGGAGGGTGTCTGGGCTATGCCTTAAAGGTAAGGTGAGGAGCTCAGACATTCAGAAGGATCTCGAAGTACAGCCACTGCTCCTTCACGTCAAAAGGAGCTGGATGAGGTGGTTCGGGGCATCTGATCAGGATGCCTCTTGGGCATTAGCTCACAGTTTGTACACCTACAGGTAACTTTAGGATCTCTCCTGCTCACAAGTTTTATAGCTTTGCTCCCTTTCAAGAAAATATTCTCATTGGACACTTCCAGCATTTTGCCAATTTCCCTCGTTCCTCATTCATGTCAACGTGATAACCTTGCAAAGCAGATGGATCGTCCAGATTCCATGTCAGTCATTAAGCAAATCCATCTTTCAAACTCTAATTTGAGATGATTATTCCAGGTCTGACAACGGACTTGATCAATCAGCATCATTTGAGGAGAATGAGGTTGGTGGTTATGGGCAGGGTTTAGTTGAGCTGCAAGCCAGTAGCATTGGCTGCTGCTAGTGAAGCAATTTGCTGGCTGTATGGTGTAGCAGCAGTCCTTATCAGAACCGGATCACATTTCTTTATTACCTGAAGAGCAAAGAACAGCACTGAAAGCTTCGCTTGACGGAGAAGATGTTTTTGCACTTCTCCTGACCAGCCTCAGCTTTATCTACAAATTAGCTTCACTGTTTAAAAACTAAAGCAGCATTTGCTTACTGCCTTTTGTTGCTGCACATGTGTACAACCTCAATGATTGGCCTGTAATGAATGTGACAGAGGGATCACCTTTCAAGAATGTTTTTTTTTTGGCCCAGTCTTTTCCCAAACACCTTGTATGGGAATTTTCCCAGATGAATGTGAAATTTATCAATTCAGTGGATTGGATGGATTGTGTCAGGTTAGGTCTGGATTGCATACAGGCCAGTCTAGTACCCACACTTCTTTTTGAAGCCATGCTGTTGTAACTCGTGCAGAATAGGGCTTAGCATTGTTAAGGAACTCCCTGAAGTTAGTGTTTTTGGATGGAAGCTTGTTGCTCTGCAACCTGTATATACCTCTTGGCATAATGGTGCCTTTGCAGATGTGCAAGTTACCCATGCCATGGGCACTAACACACCCTGCATCATCACTCAGGCTGATCCATCTTGCAAAGCTCCAGTCTGAAACAATTGTGCTCGGCCTGAGAACAGACCTGACCAATCAGCATCATTTGAGGAGAACAAGGCGATGGCTACAGGTGAGGTTTAGTTGAACTGCAAGAAGCTAGCAATTGCTGCCAGTGTAGCAGTTAGCTGGCTGTAGCTACAGTAGCAATTTTTATCAGAAGTGGAGCAAATTTCTTTGTAACAAGAAGAACAAGGAATCACACTGAAAGCAATATTCTTGTAGGCAACAGAGAGAGGGTTGAACTCATTATTTGACAGCTTTGAACCTTGCTCTGTCACTGCCATCATGGCTGTGGTCATGTCATTATAGCGCTCAGCCTGCTCAGCAAGCTTGGCCCGCTCTACCAGGCCGTTCTTATCTAGTAATTGTGGTGGCTTTTATTCCTGCTTTTTTATCTTTATCTGGATGATTCTGCCTCCATCTCGCTTAGCATTGGTTAGGGTTAGGCAGAAAATATGTTTTTGCTCTCCTTCCGACATGATTTTGGGATAGTTACAGTTGGGATTTAGTTCTACTGCAGCGTTTAGCTCAGACAAAACCACAGCGGCAATTTATCAGAGCTGGAACACATTTCTTTATTTAAAGAAGAGCATAGAATTGCACAGAAAGATTTTGAGAGGATTTTTCTCATTTCTTGACTGGCCTTGGCACAAGTTTGATTTAATAGCAGCTACTGTGGCTAGTTCACTCCAGAGCGGCTCATGCCTACAATGTCATATGCTTTGTTCTGATTGGTCTATAATGAGCGAGAACATCCACAGAACGTTTGTCCAATTATCCTCTGTGATTTTTCTCTCAAGGTTCTGCTCTTCCCAAACACTTTCAGTGAGCAGTTGCCCAGATGGATGTAGGACATATCCTGTGCAATTGATTTGGGAAACAGTCCAACTGTCAGGTTACAGTTTTGGGTGTCATATTTGCTGCTTTGGAATCAAAATAGGTATTGTGACATCTGTAGTTAGGACATGCTATTTTGCACTGCTAACGTGTAGTCCTTCCAGTGAATGTCACTCAAACCGTGTTAGTCGGTATTGTGACGGGTCCCCTTTTAGTGGAGGTGTAATGACGGAAAAGTCGTCAGTGACAGGGTAGAGGAGTGCAGATGAGAGTGTTAGTGTTTGAGGGCAGTCACAGCTCCAAAGGCAGAGGTGATTAATTGAGGTGGCCTGATGTGAGCAGTTCAACCCTGTGCATGTGTGCGTACCTGCCTCAGCACCTGGGTCCCCGGTGCCGCAGGCCGCCGGTGTGATGAACCACAGACGGTGATGTGTGCAGACAGACAGTCAGAGGAGCTCCCAGGCTGCAGCAGAGCCGCGCGCCTCGGTGGAGAATAGACGGTTATTATTCCTCTTTACAATGAGGAGAACAGAGGCGAACATAGGGGGAAAAAAGTCTGAGCGTGTTGCACTGAAGAATGGAGGCATTCATCTTTTGATGGGTTTATAATAGAATGTATCAGATCATATCTGCTGATAAATCTGTGACAATCAATAATCCGAGGAGCTCAGATTAATTAGGGCTAAAGATACAGAGAGCTTTGGCTCCAGTGGATGAAAGAGGAGAGAAAAGAGAGTTAATCAGATCAGGAAGGTTTGATTATTGGAGAGAATCAAACAGAACAAAGAAAGGCCGAGAGAAGAGAAAGAGAAGGAAAAGAGCAAAACAGAACAAAGCAGAGAAGAAGAAAAACAGATTATAAAGAAGCAAAGAGTAGAGAGAGAGAACTGAAAAGAGCAAAAGAGAGAGAAAAGAGCCAAAGGAGGAATTCAGACATGGCAAACAATACAGTACACATCAGAACAAAGGCAAAAAAAGGGCTGAACGGAACTGGAAAGAACCAAACAGAACACAGGGGAAAATACGAAAGATGCTAAACAGAACCAACAGGAATGCAGCTTCAACAGAACTGCAGAGAACAGAATAATATGAAAGAAACCTGAAAAGATCAGAACATTTGAAAAGAGCAGCAAAAGGAGAAACAGCAGAGATAGAAAAGAACAGCTGAGAGCAGCAGAACAGAGAACGAACAAGATACAGAACTGAACCGAAACAGAGGAATAGACAGCAGAAACATGAATAAGCCAGTGAGTGAACTTACATGGACTTCAGTGTCCTGGTTTTGCTCTGTTAAGTATCTGGTTTGGTGTTCAGGCATGTAAAACTCTGACAGCTGCTGACTACCTGCACAGGTACAGTCTGAGCTAAATGTTGCATCAGCTAAATGAACATGGAGGAGAAACAACAGGGGCTGCTGGAGTGATGAAGGAGCTAAGCTTTGAATTAAATAAAGTTGAGATGCTGGTGGTTACTAACAGAGTCATCACCCAGGGCGTTGACGCTAACACCAGTCTTATTTGAGGACATGATGGCAATGTTGGTATTTAATAGAGCTAGTAAGTCTGCAATAAGCTACAGTGAACAAATTTTTCTGAGAGTTCATGATTGCTTTGGTTTGTGTTGTAGAAATTAGACACCACAGGTGTCTGCACAGATAAGATGTACAGTAGCAATCAGAAACTGGGACACTCATACTTATCATCAGGGAGATAAATTATCTGTTTCATCACCATATGATGTAATTTTCGATATTTTGGACAAAAATGCGATATTTTCCCATATCCCAAACTCCACCACAAAACAATTCTGACATGTTTTGTTATGAAAACCTATGACTGATATCGGGATTTTATGCACACATTTTACACAGTTGCTAAAAAAAAGTAAACCTTGCAAAGCAGATGGATATGCCCGTTAACGTGTTTCTCACTGGTGAATCCATCTTGCAAAGCTCCCACAGCACAGATTGGGCCCTGTAAGAAAGTGACAGAACCAATCAAGAGTAAATGGCAGTACTGTCAGGTGCGTCAGAGTCGTGATGTAACCAAGCAGCAACAAGAGGTGAAATTATGGCTGAAGAGATTAACATGTATGCTGCTAAAGCATCAGTTTTATCAGAGCTTGATGACATTTCTTTATGAAGGAAGAACAAAGAACAGCAGTGAGTTGTTTTCTTTTCAAAAACGACAAAAGTCATGTACCGACATGTCTACAGTCGCCATTGTTCACGTTATGCTGCCCTCTATGGAGTTTATTCCTTGTTAGTGGCGCACACCTACGACATCATGTGTTATGTTGGCAGCTGCCTTCCTGTCCGAGCTTTCCCCCGGCACTTCACCGGACATAAATATGAGCTCAGCAGTAGCTTAGCAGTTAGCATGTAGTAGGAAGAATGCATAATGGCAGTTTTTTAAGTAGTACATGTAAATACAGTGGTATCTAGGCTGTTGAAGGTTGAGCTCATGTATAACTACTCAGAGGCCACATATCAAAGCATGATATTAATCTACAAAGAGGAATGAAGGCTGCTGGAGCTAGCTGCTAATGTTAGCCATGCTGCAAAGAGTATATTAGACTTCATGAAGCATTAAGAAGGCATAAAACAGCAGACCTTTGCCTCTCTGTTTCTTCAGCCATGGGTAGATAAAGCAGTGGTTTAAGGATAGAAAATGTGGACTTAGTCTCCAAAATAAGGCGAGAAACCTGCCCTGTTTATCCTCTGTCTGAAATCTGTCCACACAGCCAAGAGATGAGTAGATATCCTCTTCAACTTGGCTGCTAACTAACTGCTGCTACTACCAGCTTGCTGAGAACGTATTCACTGTCAACCAGCATGCGGGAGGGATTTCAAAATAAAAGCGCAGCCAAAAGGTGACGTACAGATCTATGTTTTGATCTGATTGGATAATTAATCAACCAATCAATGTAACAATATGCATATTTATTGAGCATTGCACCCTACTTATCATGTATGCAGGGATCTGAATAACCAGGGCTCTCTCTGAACATCACATCCCTATGATCAAAACTGGGATAAGGTTCATAGCCCAAACAGTCAAGTCCATGTACTCATCTAAGAGCATATAACGGGCAGAGAACAGATGAGAAAAGGCCATGAACAGAGTATAAACTGAACAGCAGGTTAATGACAGAACCAAAACAGAACCATAGAGAAAACACCAGACTCAGAAGAGACAAAGAACCGTAGAGAACAGGACAAAAACAGACCGGGGGAGAAACCAAACGAACAAGAACAGAGAACAGAAGGAGGCAAAAACAGAACATAGAAAGGGAGAGAGTAGAAGCATATCAGTAAAAATGAGAGCCAAAAAGAACCAGACAGCAGTGTTAATTTTGTCAACTAAAACTTTGACAAAAAATGTTCATTGACAGCATTTCTTTCCATGACAAAAACTAGACCAAAACTAACCAAAATAGATCTGTGCTAAAACTGACAAAAACTAATTTTAGTGTTCATCAGGAAGACTAAAAGTTGACTAAAATGTTTAGCGTTTCCGTCAACTAAAATTAGACTAAAACTAAAAAGGATAGAAATGACTAAAATGTGAGTAAAACTAAAATGCATTTCATATAAAGACTAATACAAAGACTAACATTAAAAATAGCTACCAAAATCAACATTGCCATACAGAAACAAAATCTGTATAATAAAAGAAATAGAAGATAAAAGAGAAAGAAAACACAAGTGGATAGAACAGAGAACACAGAGCAGAAAGAGAGCAGTGATCTTTGCACAATGACATTTTTTGGATGAGTTTTCAGGCCTGAAATCTGATTTTAAATGAAAGAAATGTTTTTCTATTCATTGCAAAATTCCCATTATGAGACAAAACAAATTCATCAAGCAGTGAGGATAATTCTGTGGTTCTTCAGTCCTCGGGAAAGGAAAAGATAAACACTGGGTCCATCCACTTCTGATAAAGCCTCTCATACATTTGATTATTTGCTCAAGCTTGTGTATCCTGGCACTGTGCCAAAAGCTAACTAAAGCCACCACTGGGTGGATTTATTCCTCTGTGAGGTATACGAGGCTGGACTGGGGAAGGACAGAGGTGGGCGAAGAGGAACTGTGGTGCTTTCTGAGTAATGGGAATTGTACAAGCAAGGGATGAGCATGAGGTCAAATGATAAAGACCTTTTATGTCTGAAAATCTAATCAGTTCAATCTTTGAGTCAGAGTGAACATGAGGCCTAATGAGCCTAACCTTTTACCCCCGAAAATCTAACTCTTTCATCCTTGAATCAGAGTTGACTTTTGTGGAAGGCATGAAGAAAATCCCTTGAAGCAATCTTGAGTTTTTTGTCTCTTAAGCAAGATAAAGTGTTTTCAAGTGAGGGGTGGACATGAGGGAAAAATAGCCTTTATCTTTGACCTCCAAATCTAATAAAATCATCCATGAGTCAGAGGACACTTTTGCTCATTTTGAAGGGAATCTCTCGTAATAGTCTTGAGATACTGTGATATAAGGCTAAGGATGAACGTGAGACGTTCTGACCTGAACCCTTTTCCACCCAAAATGGAACTAATCAGATCTGAATGAGAGTGGGCATTTGTGGAATGCATGAAGAGAATCCCTCAAAGAATTCTTGAGATATTGTGTTTTCAGACAAAAGATGAACATGAGGGATAAGGGTCTTGACCTTTGTTGTCCGAAGTAGTTATACCTTGAGTAAGAGTGGACAGTAGTACAAGAAAATTCCTCACAGCTGTCTTGAGATATTGCAGCCACAAGAATGGGATTAACATAAGGTCCAAGGACTTTGTAACCTTGCAAAGCAGATGGATTCACCCGTTTCCTTGTTTCTCACAGGCAAATCCATCTTGCAAAGCTCCCATCTGTACTGTGTGGGCACGGTCAGAAAGTGACAGGACCAATCAGTGTCGAGGGGCAGTGCTTTCAGGGTACTTTCAGAGTTGTGATGTTTGCAAGCATCGAGGAGAGGCCGGTGCAATTTTGGCGGAAGACATTAGCGTGGATGCTGCTTTAGCGTCAGTTTTCCTCTGTAGCTATGTAGCAGCGACAGTTTATGGTTCAATGTTGACCCTGATAGGCCCTCAGGTTCGATCTCAATTCAGAATCTGGCCCCTGCTGTGATTGAGTTTGATTTAGGCCCTGTCCATACTGAGGCGAATTCAGGAGTATACACAAAAGTTTTTGTCGCATCAGCGTTTCATCCTCACGGAAATGGTGTTTTTGGAGGCCATAAACGCTATTTTTTAAAACCGGGTCCCAGAGTGAACAAATCTATAAACACTTACTGTTTCATCTCGGTGTGGATAGCCAACCGCATCTATCTTGAAATGATTACATCACAAATAATGTAGCAAACCTGGCCGCATCTGCATGTAGAGCCAAAGCAACAATGGCAGATTACAGGGTTGTGTTCGTACTGCAGAAGTTTTTGAGCTTTTGAGCTTTTACAGCAAAATCTAATGCTCCTTTATCATCACTGAGAACAGCAGACACCATATGTTCTTAAATCCAACGCCGAGAACAACCAGAAGGGCAACTAGGAGAAAGTTTGTGGTAGTTTTCTGTGATCATCTTCTCTCTTCTGGTGCATTTCCATGGCAGTGTTACAGCACCACTTACAGGCTTAAAACTACTTGAACTACTTGACAGAAACTACTGCATTTTCTGTCGTTTCCAGTAGTTCCATGCCTACGCAGACATTTCCTGAAACAATCCCGTATTAATGGAAAACTTTTTCAAAACAAAACGGAAATATAACATTTTTGTCTCCGAGTGGACAAGGCCTTAGATCATTGTTTAGTCAGAGAGGACATTCTTGTAAAGTTTGAGGAGATTCCTTTCAAAGAAGTCTTAAGATGTTGAGTTTTAAAGCTTGAGGATGAACATGAAGCTAAAAGACCTTCACTTTTGACTACCTTGTTAGTGCATCTTTGAGTCAGAGTGGACATTTGTGCAAAGTTTGGAGATAGGTGTATAATGATGTAAGGACAGATGGAGAACCTGAAAACGTAATGCCTCTGGCTCCCTGGAGGGCATTAAAAGCCTTAAGTCTTTCTTTTGGTTTTAATATATGTGGTTGTTAATACAAATCTTGACCATAATCTTACAAAATCAGAAACTGTCCAAATGATGTTTTAAGTTTCAGTGTGATGGAGAACACCTGCAACAACCATCTAAAAACTGATCAAACCTGCTGTAAAAAAAAGAGTGGTGGAAGTGTTGTAGTCACTGTGCAAGCATGATTGACACAAAGTGACACTGTATTTCCTTTTAGATGCGCAGCGTTCACTGCCAAATAAGATGGACTCAGTGTGCAAAGACCATAGGACAACACAGAGCAGAAGCAAATGGAAACAGAAATTTTGAAAACAGAACAGTAAAAGGAAAGAAGAAGAAGAGATCAGAAGAGAAAGAGCACAGCGGAGAACAGAGACAAACACGGAGCGGAGCAGCAGCTCTTGGTCTCCAGCTGAGCCGGTGTAAGCCTGTAAATGTGATCAGAGTGAATCCGTCCCCTACATGCAGCAGCTGCAGTCTAATGTGTGTTCAGCCTGTTTGGACTCTTCCAGGTGTCTCCTGCCTGCTGACAGCTCGGACCAGGAGCGGCCCGGTTTATTCTTCAGTCCAGTGGTGCTGCTCCTGGCTTCATAACACGGGCCAACTACATCTCTGTGTGGTTGACCGCTTGTCTGCGGGCCTCTGTAATTACACCGCTTGGCCTTGTTTGTGTAAATGTGTGTGTGGGTCGGGCGTAGCGTGTTGTGGCTGTGATCCGACACTGGGCTGCCAGTGCCGGTCTGGCCACAGGCGTGGAAAGCCTGTTTCTCTGAGTCGATTCTTGAACAGCACTTTTTGCTAGAGCTGAACATTTGTGCAGCCTGATCATGCAAGCAAAGCAAGTAAAGCAATTCTCGCACTGCAAGCACCTGTCCCATCTCACTCCCTTCCCTCTCCCACACACACATACACAGACTTTCTTTTTCTCCCTCCTCTCCCCCCTCCTCCTCCTCCCACTCTTCTCTCCCGTCACAAGAATAGAGCTGAGGCGCAGATGTAAAGAGACAGGCCAAAAGACAGAGAGATGGAGGCAGAGAGAGACGAAGAGAGGAAGAGACAGCGGGGTTCAGTCCTAATCTGTTGACAAGAGGGGATGTTTGAGGATAAACAGAGGCTGAGCATGACTGCTCAGAGAGGCGACACAGAGAGGAAGAGACGGCCCCATTGGCTTGAGTTTCTTCATCAACAGAAACCGGCTGAAACTCCAATGTTTGATGAATTACATTGGCACAGGTTCACACCATGGAGGGCTCCAAGGGCATCAGGAGACCATCACAAAAGTTACTAAAACAGTATACATGTTGATCTTATGCACACTCCCTTACATCCAGAAGTAAACCTCCCTTTTGGCACCATCATGCCATTTATTCTGATAACAACAGAAGCATGTTAGGTCCCAACGACTCATGTAGTAAAAAGCTCAGAAACTGCTGACACACAAACAAATAATAATGATCCTTAGCTAGCAAAGTATAACAGCGCTGTGAGCCTTAATTGCAAACTGATGAATCAGTATCGTCACAAAAAAAAGTTTGTAACATATCAGAAATCCTTAAAACATATAATATGGATAACCAGTACTTTTAAGAATAATAAGAAACTTGTGTTTTAAGGTTTTTTTTTGCATTAGTGCTTGGTGCAATTTCATTAACCACAGGGACAGCATAGTGCAGACTAACTAAGGTGCATGGGCTAAACCGCTCAAATCTGCAGGGATGCAAGCAGGGGGCATTTGAGTTTTACAAAGTACGAGGCCCAGTGGAAACTTAAAAGAACACAACAAAAAGTAAATAAGTGCAAATCATCCCAAATGTTGGCAAGTGATGGAAAATGGAATCATAAATACCACTACATCAAGAAATGTCCTCAAGTGAGCTCTTCCTGTGAACAAAATGTGATAAAGTGCCCTCAAGGGTGGCATGTACGTGGACAAAATGTGATAAATTGCACTCTATGGTAGACTTTAAGTGGATAAAATGTGATAAAGTGCACCCTATGGGAGACTTTAAGTGGACAAAATGTGAAAAGGGGCGTTTGTCCAGTGGTGGAAAAACTGAAACAAGAAAGTGCTATAGGCTTCTCTGTTTTAAATAGTTTCATCAACATCCTCCTGCATCATGATAAAGTAGCCTACATGGTTGAGCAGTTAACAAATCCTCATCTGTTTAGATGCAGTCTATTTAATAAGAATAAATACAGTTAAACCTATCCAGGGTTTTAAATGTATGAAACCTTTTGTTTGCTTGTACCACAATACATATAGCACATGCCCATTTTAGTATTTTTTGCCCTGCCCCTCAAATATCCTACGTCCACCTGTGGTAAAATGTATATGGACCAGGCCAGTCACGTTTCATTCAATTAGCATTTAACATGGTACTTGGATGCTGATAGCCAGGAGTCCTCCCATACCCCCAAAATAGTTTCTTCCACTAGCTGTGCCTCTGCAGTGATGGACTATGTGTGATCATCTCTGATCATTAGTTTCAAGCTCTCCACTGTTCCGCCCTCAAAGAGTTGTATAATTCTTTTCTGAATCATCAACAACAAAAATACTCTCAGATGGGGTTTGTGGGTTAAATAAGAACTATTTTGGCATTTATAGCGTGCAAAGATTTTAGAAAAATGCAACCCAGCTCACTGCTGTGTTTTTGATATCTGTTATGAAGCATGACTATATATCATTTCACAAAGATGTGAGCATGACGCCACAATGGAGAGCTTTTATTCTGAATAATGGAACATAAGTGTAAATGAAGATCGTTATATAAGCTCTGACTAATTTTACAATTATGCAGGACAAGCCTACTGGATGTATCAAGCTGGAACTGACCAGGTCCATTAAAGTGTACTAAATGTTTTGTATAGTAGTGTTTTTAATGAACTATTTTAAGGCCTGTTGGCTTTTATTGGAGGGACAGAACAATGGAGTTGGAAATTAGGGAGAAAGAGAGGGGAATGGCATACAGGAGAGGGCAGAGTAGGGCTGTTGCTTCAGATCCCAAATAAACTGTTTTTCTTAAAACTAGGCCTGTAAGATAAATAATTGTTTCCAAGTTTAAGGGTCTTTTGGAAAAAGAAAATTCAGGTGAAATGTATTGGTACTAGAAGAACGCAGGGGTTTTGCAGTGATGGGGGACTCAACCAATCAGAGATGTTGCTCTAGAATTGTGGGTAATGTACTGCTGTTGAGCAAGATCACAAAAAAACATGTTTTTTTTAAACAAAGTGAAAAACGTATAGCTTCAAATTGGGCATATATCATTGTTTCAGACTCAGGCAGCTCTTTGTAAGTCTACCTTGTAAAATTATGACATTTTGGATAATAATCAGCATGGGCTGAATGGTGTGGCTGATTAGGGACAGCAGGTTGAAGAGCGTGGGCACGTTTTCTCTCCCCTTCCTTTCAGGCCTTTCCATGATGTTCTCAAGCCTTCTTTCTTTGTTTTTTTTTTTTTTTTTTTTTTTAAATTCCAGGGTATACAATTAAGCTGGAACTCTGTGGTTTAGGTACTCTTTAATGTTTCTATTCTAGGCCCTCTGAAAGTCTTCTTTTTTTAAATGCATTTACTCAACTGTTTTTATCAGTAGAGCATATGTGAAGCAGCTAAAAAAAATCCAAAAAATTAGGAGCTCTAGGGGTAAAATATAATCACCAAGGTACTGAACATGTTCTCCTTCTCGGTGGATTTTATCATCTGAAACGATGCTGATGAGCATGCCTTGTGAGAGCGCTGCGAGTATGAGTCATACACCCAACCTTGTATTAGTGCCATACCGTACTGATCGTGCCATACGAGCAAACATGAAAGGTTGACTGACTCTGTCACTCTAATTGGATGGTAAAGAAAATCCGCTTCAATCCAAACTGCCGTTCTCTCAAATGAAGATAATTAAAAATGACATGACAAGCCTTGTTTAAAAGCAGAGCGTAGGTTCAAACAACATGGTGGCGTATTCAAGTGTGTGGGCCTTCTCATTTTACAGCCCTGCAGTACCTGACACATCTGATCTCCTTATGGCCCAGGAAGTGTAATCTGAGGTGACAAGTAACAGCAATTAAAATAAATAAATAAAATAACCGCCACAATTAGCCAGCGCTTAATTCGCCATGATGCCTCGATAATCTAGTAATCTGCTAAAACGACATCCACAAAACTCCCTCCTTCCCTCCTCTGATGTGTGTGGGAGTTAGATACTGAGGAGTACATAGCTCTTAACAGAGCGCCGACTGGTATTAGGAGTGACACCCATCAATCTGGCTGATATGTCTGTCAAACGAGGGAGGAGTAGGAGACTGGGAGGAGAAAGAGGAGGAGGAGGAGGATGCTGAGGGCAAGAATAGAAAAAGGAAATGGCAGCAAAAGGAGAAGAAAATAAAGCTAAAGATAAAAAACAAAGAAAAGAGGATGAAGGCAGGAGAGGAAATCAGGTGAGAGGAGGAGGAGGAAGGCAGGGGAAAAGGGGGCGGTGAACACCAGGAGCGAAGGTGGAGGAGGGAAACAAGAATGGAAAGAGGGCAGAAGAAGAAAGAAAAGAAGAGTGAAGGGAGACCAGCAGGCCACAGGGGGGCAAGAGAGAAAAGAAGAAGAGTAAAAGGAGACAAATTCATGTTGTTGGAGGTAAAGGAGCATGAAGAAGGAGGACAATGAGAAGGAAAATGGATAATATGGTTCGGGAGCAGAGGTTTGAAGGAGGGCACTTGTAAGATTAAAGAGGGAGGAAGAAAATGTTTGGATGGCGAGAGCAGAAGGAAAAGAAAGAAAGACGAAGGATTCAGAGTTGTAGATAAAGCAAGAGAGGTTTAAAAAGAAGAATATGGAGTCAATATTGTCGCAAAAGCTCTTTCTCTGTTTGTGCTGGAAAATCTGCTTGTTCTCAAATCTTTAGTTGATAGCTCAAATTTCATGCAGTGTTAGCTCAAACCCTTCTCATCTCATTCAGGTTGCTTCCACTCATTTTAAGAAACTGCCACTCTCTGATTGTCCCTATGCCAGAAGTCGAAAAAACGTTCTCTGTATGCCTATGAAACTTTCTCTGAACACTCAAAGAGTCTACGCTTGTGTATGAAACTTTCTCTGAACGCTCAGAGAGTCTATGCTTGTGTATGAAACTTTCTCTGAACGCTCAGAGAGTCTACGCTTGTGTACGAGACTTTATCTGAACACTCAAGGAGTCTATGCTTGTGTACGAAACTTTATCTGAACGCTCAAGGAGTCTATGCTTGTGTACGAAACTTTCTCTGAACGCTCAAAGAGTCTACGCTTGTGTACGAAACTTTCTCTGAACGCTCAAGGAGTCTACGCTTGTGTACGAAACTTTCTCTGAACGCTCAAGGAGTCTACGCTTGTGTACGAAACTTTCTCTGAATGCTCAGAGTCTACACTTGTGTACGAAACTTTCTCTGAACGCTCAAGGAGTCTACGCTTGTGTGCAAACTTTCTATGAACGCTGAAAGAGTCTATGCTTGTGTACGAAACTTACTCTTCATGCTCAAAGAGTCTTCACTTGTGTACGAACTTTCTCTTAATGCTCAAATAGTCTACTCTTGTGTACAAACTCTCTCTGAACGCTCAAAGAGACTACGCTTGTGTACTAAACTTTCTCTGAACGTTTAAAGCGAGTGTGTAAAAAACAAGCAGCAACCTCTGATCCTCAAAAATGAAGCCAATGCGGAAGTACAAAAAATTGCAAAACCATGAGTGTCCACTTGAGGGCGGCTGCAGAAACACTGGAAGTCATGTACACATGTTAAAAAGTGTGTTTTTACACTAGAAATAAACTAGTTTACAGCCTGGTTCAAAAAACAAACGTGTCTCATTTGCTAATGCCTTCATGTGCTCTCACTGTACAGGGGATGACATTTTTTTGCAGCACAATTGTTTCGGTTGTGTTAGTGCACACTGATTGGCACGTCTCATTGGATTGACAGATAGCTTCACAGGCAGAGGCTACGTTTCTGTCAACCAGAATGCGAGCTAGCTAGCTGACAGGAAGTCGAGTTAGTGGGCAAGCCGTTAGGCAGATCCAAAGTTCGGTTGAGACGGTGAGTTAGATATGGAAGCCGCTGCGGATTGGCTTCAAAAGCTGTTTGAGTCCGCCCATTGTAAGCAGCTGGCTTTGTAGTTCTTTGTAGTTCTTTTTACAGTCAATGGGCAGAAGTGAGAATGATGGATCCTCAACATGTTGTATTGTGATCTTAAATGACTGAGAAAATTAGATTTTTAAAATGATTCTGGCTCTTGATAATTCTTCTTTTATGTTGGAGATTCATCTTTTTTGCCCAAACAATTTATAGATTTGATAACATGGTAGATCTAAATTTGCATCTAAAATTGCTTGCCCTCTTTTGCCTCTATCTCTTTTTTCTGCTTCTCTTTGTTCCACTCCTTTTTAATGTTATCTTCCTTTTCCCTTCTTGCTTCTTCCTCTTCTTCCGTCCATTTTCTTTGATTTCATTCTCTCTATATTCACCCTCTAGTCCTTGCAAAATAACAAATCTGAGCTCCTCAACCCTGTCCACTCCTTTGTAATTTCTTCCTCTATTTTTTCCTTCATCCTCCCTTTTCTACTGCTCTGCTCTCTTTCTCCCCAACATCTTGCATCCTCTCATCTTTTGTTTTCTCCCATTGTGTCCTGATATCTAAACATTCATCTCCTCTTTGCTGCCCTCCTTTGCTCCTCTAAGCCTTTCTCCCTTCATCCTCGTTTTTCCTCTCTGTGCACCTTTTCCTCTCACCTTCTGTGCTTTCAGTGTTGCAGCCTCTCTCTCCTTCTCTCCCTCAATTAATTTCCCTCCATCCCCCCTCTCTGCTGTCTTCCCTCACTCCTTTACCTCCTTCCTCCCTCCCTGTTCTATAATCTCCATCTCTTACCTCCTGCTCCTTAACTTCAACCCTTTGCCTTCTAATAAATCAGAGCTCTACTCTTCTGCCTTTGCTCTGTCTTTACCTTCTCTTTTCGCCATCCTCTCCTTCATTCTCCTCTTCTTGCACTCTGCTTTTATTGAAAAATCTTCTCACCTGGTTGATTTCTCTCCCTCTTTTGCCTTCCTTCCACCTGTTTTCTCCATCTGTCTCAACCTCTGAAAATCATCTTCTTTTCACTGACTTTCTCCTCCTCTACTTTTCTCTCATCTCTCCTGTTTTTTTCCTTCTTTTCTCTCCCTTCATTATTTCCTTGCCTCTTCTTCCCTTACATTTCCCTCCCTTTGTCCCCTTCTTCTAAACCCCCCTCACCACTTTCCTCTTGTCTTATATTTTTCTTCTCAATCCATCTGGCTTACTCCTCTTCTGTGGAGTCAATATTTAACTCTACTTGTCTGGGCTTGCTGTGTAAATATGTGAAGGGGCCCCATGCTTGTGTCTGCCTTGGGCCCCAAAAGTGCTAGGTCTGCCATGAAATTCTGCTGCTACAATAGGATGATGAACAGGAATCGTATAGCCTGATGTTACGCATTAAGATGATAAAGATGCACAGAAAATAACTGTGAATGTGCAATATTGTCCCTCTTGCAGAAGCTGCGTTTCCATTGATACTTATAAAATTTTGACTAAGTACAAGTGTGATTTGAATATGTTCCTGCCGAAGGGTTTTTTGGGCACGAACCTTATAATTCTCGTAAAATCTAATCTCGCGAGACTCCGCTGCAAGAAAGATGGACGCTTAAAACGCGATATATGTTGGTGCAGTTATAAATACATCCACAGTGGTTGCCTTGATAATTTTGAACAAAAGACGAAGGCAACGGATGATAGTTCAGAGGCAAAGTCTGTATGCATGGCAAAAGCCACGTATGAAGCCAAGTTCAGACCAAAGATTCACGACAGAAGGTTTTAGAATGTCACTGGTGTGAGTTGCAGCAGTCTGAGCCGAGCGTTGCAGCTCGAATCAAGCCGTCTGATGTAGTCACCAGTGGGATTTAGAACGCTGCAAGCAGAGAAACGTGAAAAGGAAAATATAAATCTCATTTTGAAAGGCTGTACTAGTATATGCCAATTCTGTCAGGCTACTCATGCTATTAAAGGGATACTTCAACTTTTAGCAAATTCACCCATTACCATAATTCCTATAGTCTTAGTAATAGGTTTGTTTCCTTTAGTTGTTGGTGCAAGCTGTTTCTAGATCTGGGGGGACCGTTAAACCAGCTGCACCGCAAATGCTACTTTAGCAGATGGTATTTTTGCTTTCCCTTATCAAACTCATCAAATACACAATCCAACAACTCCAAAACGCTCTCGTGGACAAGTTTTGACCTGCACATTCACCACGCTATGAAATAATAACATATAATTATGTAACATTACGACACATGAAGCAAATACTCGGAATTGTTTCTTGTGTAAACCACTGGGCGGAGTAACACAGTGCCGCAGCCATGTCTGGAGTGTAGTTCCGGCTTTGCATTTAACTTTAACACATCTCCGTCTCGTTAATCATGTTCCATGATTGTTTTGTGCAAAATAATTCACTCTTCTACTGCTCTATAATGTCCATGTTTCATTGCAAAGTTATGATTATGCATGTTTTGTTTATTGGTTCATGTTTTTAGGGGAAAATGTTTTTCCAAGTATGACACCATGAGTGAGGGGGTTAATGCTGCAGACTACCCTGCCTGTATGTGTCTGTATTTGTGTTCTTAATTAAAGATGGCTGCTTGTGCTTATTGTAGGAGGGCTTGATAAGCTCGTTCAGCTTGTCATGAACCATTCCTTATCACAGTCTGCCACAACATCATACTTTTTTAAATTTCTTTATTTTTTTTGCCACATAGGTTATACATACAAGGTTAAATGGCTCAAGAAAATTACATCAGTGTGTTACATTTACCCTTACAAATCTACTTGGCCTGAACTATGGTAATTAAGTAACAGTAACGCAAATACATCATGTTATTACATTCACTGAGCAACTTATTTTTTTGAGTGCAGCTTGCACTGACAACTAACAGAAACAAACCTATTACTAAGACTATAGGAATTATGGCAATGGGCGAATTTGCCAAAATGTTGAAGTATCCCTTTAATTTTAGAAATATCTCTTTTCTCATTGATCCTTCTGATAATGACTTGGCATCACCATCGCAGCATGGCAGCAAAATTTGCAAAAATGCTTTGCTAGATCAGTCTTGTTATAACAAAGATATCTGCTGAGAACTATTAATTTCCTACAGTCTTGAATTTTTAATGGATTATCCCATAAAGCGCAGCGCATCCTACCTATGAGCGCAGCCAAATAAAGTAAGGGCTTAAGAGTGTAAGTATGATGTTAGGAAAAGTCTCAGTCTCCCCTTCTGTCTCAGAGTAAACTGGTCATGTGACCCTGTACATCCTGTGACGTGTAAATGTGGAAAAAGTATTTCCATTGCACTTTCGCGATATATTTCTATATCGAAACATCTGAAAAAACCTCTTCATGAGTGTGTAAAAACTTTTTAGCGACATTTGAGAGGACTTTGAAATTCAGCTGTTTCCATTACCAGTCTTTTTATCACGCTAATTCGATTTTGCGCATATCTAAGGGTAATGGAAGCACAGCTAGAGATAGAGTTATTGCACTTTCAAGAAATAAATCACTTTAGCTTAAGAGATTATACTAGTCCATACCATAGAAATGATGCCTTGTCTTCTCCAGTTGCAGGGGTGTGAACTGGTAGGCCTTAGGAACGTCATAATAGTGGCGAATTTCAACTCATCTTGTTGTGAATTTTTGGTCCGAGCAAGGCTTAAGAAAGCTCAAGTTTGTCATTCAGCAAAGGACTGACGTAAAGAAGCAGAAAAACAGAGCAAACAGATCCGAAAAGAAGAGAGGGGAAGGTTGAAAATAAGGACAGTCTGAAGGAAGAAGCGGGTAGAGTGGCGAACGACAGCTACAGAGCAGCTGAATGGAAGAAGTGGAGGAGGAAAGCAGGTTTGCTGTGCTTTGATTTACTGTTCAGCGAGGACTGGAACAGGGAAAATGAGAGGCTGGGAGAGGAGAAAAGAGAGCAAGAACATAGAGAAATTTGAAGGATGGGGAGAGAATAAGAAGGAAAGAGGAGGATAGAAAAAGAAGGGGCAAAAAGAAAGGAATGGAGGAGAAGAACAGAATTATTAGATGGAGTGCAGGAGCAGGAAAATAGAGAGGGAGATCGCAGTGACAATGAGGAAAATTTTGGCAATTGAGAAAAGGAGAGTTAAGGAGCAGTTGGATGGATGAAGTGGAGAAGAAAGAAAAAGGGAGAGATGGAGGAGCGACGGAGGAGGAGGAGGGTAGGAGAGCAGAGATTTATGTGTAGAGAGGGTTGCAGCCATGGAGCAGAGGGAAACAGCCAGGCCTATTATAGATGGGACTCTCCTGGGAGAGCAGGGCCTGGAGTTTTCCAGGCATTTCCAGCATATTTCACCGCTGTTCCAGGCGGCACGCTGCACTGCACAAAGCTCCGCCTCCACCGGCGTCCTCAGCCCTCTGAGGATAAATAAAGTGGGTCTCCGTTCGCTGCGTGAGTATTCAATAAAAGTGATAAAAGGCTGGAAGTAACCCTTCTTTGCCTTTTTGGAAAGGAAAGTGAGAACCTGAACTACCCCCCTTCCATCCTCAGAGGAGACGCTTTCAAAGAAACGCGGACATCAAGCATAAAAGCAGCAAAAGCATAAAAGTGCTTCCTTTTATATGAAGAAAAAATGTCAACAGAAAGGGCCGTGAGATCAAATAAGCTTAGTGTGGAGGTAGTTTATGTTTCTGCCTCCATCCCTCTCTCTGTGTTTCTTTGTCTGCCTGTGTTTTCTCTGCCTCGCTCGCTCGCCCGCTGTCTGAGAGTCGGCTGTGCGGAGGTGAGAGAGAACAATTGAATGGGCCTCCCACATAAAATCCATTCAGAGACATCTTGAGGATTAAGAATGAGAAATTGTCCAGCGCTGTGAATTAAATCAATCTGATCCATTACAAGATCGCAATCACAAGGTTTTCCCTTTTGTCTTTGCCCTGGATTATACATGCGGATGGATAAATGGGTGTGCGTCAGTTGCTCTCATTCTATCCACCAACCACTGTAGCGCTCCCTGCTGCGCCATCCACGAAACAATTAAGTCATTACTTGACTAACAGATTATCCAATTCATCTATTATAAAGGCTGCTCATTGGATTCAAGTCTTTTCCACTAAAATGTGTAACCAAAGCCCTTCTAGGAGAGATGGATCATAGCTGCAGCAGTTTGAATCTGACTACAGATTTTTTCTGTTGAATGCAGTCCTCTTTTTCTAGTCCGCACCAGTTGTATCCTTTCGTTTACCAGGCACAGTCAAAATATTTTCAGCATCAAACACAAAAAACATGTCAAGGGCGAACGTTAGTTTCATTGCCAGGTCACATTTCTATCGTTTGCTCATTTTTAATCCAAAAATGTCCTCTTTTATTCATTTTGTTTCACATTTTTGTGCCAGTTTGTACTGAAAAATCTCTCATATGACTGCTAGAGTAGAGTATTTATCATTGTATTATTGAAGCCATCATTTAACCCTTTATACGACACTCATCAAAATACTTGGCAATTCAAAATTTTAGGCCTAGAAAAGGG
This sequence comes from Cheilinus undulatus, assembly GCF_018320785.1. Classification (NCBI taxonomy): domain Eukaryota; kingdom Metazoa; phylum Chordata; class Actinopteri; order Labriformes; family Labridae; genus Cheilinus; species Cheilinus undulatus. Next base: position 4,308,934 of record NC_054877.1, on the reverse strand, counting down.
ATGTGAAACTTTATCACAGCAGGGGAAGAATTGTAAATTTGGGTCCAACCTGAGGACCGAACAGGGTCCACATTTAACCATAAACTGTCAACCTCATTTTCACAGCAATGAATTATGGGGGGAAACACCTTAACACTGATGATAAATGATTCTGAGATTGAAAAAAAGTCAAATGATAAGTTTAAAGACTCAAAATCTAAGATAAATCAAAACTTATTAGCTCAAAATGTCAAAACATGCCATTTAAAGTAAAACAAAAATGTTTAAAAGGCAAATATATGAGATGAAAATTTTTAATGATGAGTTTTCAAAGATCAAAAAATGAGATAAACTTCAAAATCTTTGGTTCAAACTGTCAAAGCCTGAGAAAAAATAAATACATTTTGAGTTTTAAAGTTCAAAATATTTTTCCAAATTTAAAGCTGAGGATCTAAAAGGTCAAATTATGAGATAAAAATCAAAGTAGGGGGTGAAAAAAGGTCAAAACGTGAGGAAAGAATTTTAAAACATCAGTTCAAGAGGTCAAAATATTACCTTAAAAATTAAGAATAAGCATCTAAAAGGTAAAATAATAAGGGAGGAAACTCATTTCAGCTGCCTGTATCCATGATCTCGTTTCTTTCGGTCACAACCCACAGTTCATGGCCAAAGGTGAGGGCAGGAATGTAGATTGACCGGTAAATTGAGAGCTTCGCCTTTCGACTCAGCTCTTTTTTCACCATGACAGACCGATGCAGAGACCACATCACTGCTGACACCGCACCGATCCAGTGGGCCACTTACAATAAAAATATGATCCGATCTGGTGGGCTGGGTATAACTGTACCACGGGCCGGATTTGGACCCCCGGGCCTTGGGTTTGACACCCTTGCCCTAGAATGTGAATGGTGGACATTCCAAGACTTTTTCACTTTGTCACTTAGTTTATTATTTTTTTCATTATTGCGGTGAAAATCAAGGTCATCAAAGTGACCATATATGGTTCCTTGCCCATTTATGGTAATAATATTTTTAAAAAATCTATAATGTATGCAGATTAAAATGTTAATAATGGAAAAATAAACACATTTAAAATCAATTGATTATTTACTTGCACTTGAGATATTTATTCAAATCAAAAAATATTTATTTTCTAATCAATTTTTAGTTACTTAATATAAAGAGGAATCAACATGCTGCTTCTTGATAAAATATAAGACACTTGGCAGAAACAGAGACAGGTCAAACTTTACATCTGAGATGGCTGCAGTGTCTTCTACCAGGCTCATCAACATTATTCAGGTTGTCTTTAGATTTTGAATTCTTTTGAAGGCAAGATATGATAGAATAGGTTGTTCCTGAGAGAAACCCACATCAGATTCTTCCCAGGACTACCTGAGCTTTAAGAATACGTGTGCAGCAGGAATGTCACTTAAATTTAAATAAAAGCTATCGGATTATAAAGACAGAAGAAAAAAACTAAACACAAATTAAAACTGAAGGATTTAAGTGTGGGACACACATTAAATAGTAATAACTGAGACTTGGTTTTGCACACAATTGTTCTTCCATCACTTTGGGACTAAAAAGATGAAAAATAATAATTACCCAGCAATAAAAAGTTCCTAAAATATTCACATATTTACACAAAAAGTCCCTGTACTTGTTTGTGTTAGCTTTATTTGAGCCATTGTTCAAAGTAGTTCCTGTCTGCAGAGACAAAGGAGGACACGTCACGGGCTCTCTGTTTCTCTTTCTCTCCATTATGAGCTATTCAGGCATTTTCCTGCATGATCTGCATGCATAGTGACAACAGAACAGCCTGCCATTGGTTGTCACAGCCCACCACAATGCATTGTCACATTGCATAGACAATGTGGAGGATAGCATTAGCTGCTAGCAGCAGAAACGATCAAAAAAATGATTAAAAAAATTGATTCAAAGGTGTTCGCCATTGGAGTTGCTGGTGTGGATTTAATCTTTAAAGACCCCAGAAAGTCATCCAAGTTCAAGCCTGGCTGGAAAATCTTCCATGAGGGTTTCAAAAGCATGGATGGCATCATTAGAACAGTAAAATGGAAGTCTTCCAGAGTAAATAAACCAAGTAAGGTCTACGATTCATGGTTCAAAAGTTACTTAACTTTTTATAACCTGTGTCTCTTGTCCTATACAATGTTGGTCCCAGTAGGTTGATCACTGAACGTGATTTTAGAGTGATTTTAGTGATTGACTAGTAGAAACACATTTTAAAAATATTAATGTTGTTACTATTAAGTAGTGACAAATATTTAGGTTCTGCAAAAAAATTTGGTTAGCATTGCTTAAATTTAGGATGGTCCATGTTATAATAGCCTCTAACCCCCCAGCCATGGATGACCCTGCACACATCTTTAGGCCCCTTGGAGCATGAGACTCTAGGTTGTCTACCTTTGCCAAATGGTAAACTGTCTGTACTACAGATGAAAACAGAAACATTTCCAACATCAAACTCAGTTTTACACCAACAGATGTAGCTTCTTTAAATACAGAAAAAGTAAATAGAAATATAAATCCTCCAACAAAAACTTTGCTAACGCCACAAAGGATTATTTTGTTTAAGAGCATCTCCAGCTGAAGGAAAGGAAGATAACACACACGGCAAAGTTTGAGATGTCTGCACCACAGCGGGTTTTATATTGAATATAGGCTACTGTATGTGCATTACCATATCTTTATGTTTCAAGTCATTCCTTTTAACTTCCTCTAACCAGGCATTTACTAATTCTATTAAGACAGCGTATCTTATTCAAAGTCAAGCCGCTGCTTAAGGAAAAGTTTGTAATATTTAATACTTTTCATAAATCCAGTGTGTGACGATCTCAATCCTGATTTTATACACCCCACAGACCCAATATCCTCTGGCTCCTCTTTCACTTAATTTAACATTTTAGCGCCTTCCAATCTCCCCCACAGAGGCTTTTCCAAACTTATTTCCTCTTATCACAAACCCGACTTGTGTAACCAAATGATTTTATTGCGTGGGCACTACGACCAGGATTTTTTTTTTCTTTTTTGAAGTCTCAATATATCCTCCATCCCTTTTCTTCCTGTTCCTTTGGTGGATTTTAAACGGTGATAAAGAAGAAGCGGCTACGATTTAAAGATGGAGATGGACAACATGATTATGGATGATGAAAGCCGGTATCCATCACCACCCACTCTGTTTGTGTTTCCATCCCCCCATCCCCCCGTCTATCAGCCCGTTCCTCCTCTCTCCCCTCTTATGTTTTAATGTAAGTCGATAACTATCAGGAACTGATAACACCCAGGGCTGAGCTCGGCTAGGCGAGACTCGATGAGGCGAGGAGAGGAGAAGGCGAGAGCACGGGGTGGCTGAGGTGGTTAGGATGGTGTGGGGGGAGAAGGGGAAGGGGGTTGGGGTGACACTATCTCTCCTCAGTGAAGCCTGATATGCTCGGGTGCATGCGAGATAAGCGAGCAGCTCTCAGAGGTGGCGGTGAAGGGGGAGTGCTGACGTCACACCGCTTGTCTCGCTCTCCTGTGGCGGTAAATTACCTCGCAGCGTCACAGGTGAAGATTATGTCAGAGCCAGATTTGTCATTGTTCTGGAGAAGAGATTACACCGTGTCTGTGTGTTGCTCAGTGTGACTACACTTTTATTTGTGACGGCTGCACCTTGAAGTGAGCACGCTCCTTGTTTGTTATAAAACTTCTTTTATGGCAGACGTTTTGACCTGTCGTTGTAAATAAAAGCAAAGGTGTAAGAGATAACATTATTAAGAGCTTTGTTGTATTTAAACATCACACGGAGCTATGACACTGTGACACCATCTAAAGCACACAATAAAGAAGGTGCATTCAGCTGTAATGAATTTTCTATCACTTCTAACTCATACTCCTCAGCTGTGGCATGTCAGAAATGTCTTCAAGGCCTATTGAAATGTTATGAGGAATGTTTCATTATCTGAAGTTAATCTCTGATATGAATTCTTCCTTTACAAAGCTGACAGTTTGCCAGTTTTGTTTGGAACAAGTAGAAAGATATTTTTTCTAGACAAGGTTGTCTATAAGGGGGGATAAAGGGGCGAGCTGAGACCCAGCCAAATGGAGGGCCCATGGAGGTCTAAAAAAATCACGGTCCATTTTAAAGATCATCTGTGATAACCATATTTATATCCACTTTATAGCTACTATGATGCGCACATATCAGGATGCCAGTGAATAAAGTAGGGAACTGAAATAACTAAGAAAAAAAATGATAAAAAGATGAAAACTGGGAAATATTGGGCCAAAAGAGGGAAAATTTCAAAGAAACAAAAAGGCAAACAGTAGTTACAGTGGCAAAACAGTAAAAACTGACAAAAATGGGTTCAAAGAAGCAAAAAGGGTTCAAAAGAGAAAAAAATTGTAAAAATGGCAAAAAAAAAATGGTGAAAACTGGATTAAATGGGCAAAATGGGTTAAAGGTGTCATAAATCCAACAAAAACTTGAGAAAAGTTTGTCAAAGAGGCAAAAATATGAAAAAAAAGTGGCGAAAGTGGTTACAGACTGGCAAAGATTGGTAAAAAAGGATAAAAATGGGTTAAAAGAAACAAATGCAGGAATAAAGTGGCAAAAATGGGTGAAGCAAGGCAAAATGGGTAAAAAATAAATGGGCGTAAAATGGTGAAAAGCAGTTTAAAATAACCAACAATTTGTTAAATTTGTCATAAATGGACGAAAAGTGTCAAAAAGTGATTAAAAGTTGCAACAATAGGTCAAAAGAGGCAAAAACATACGGAAGAGTGGTTACGGAGTGGCAGAAATGGATAAAAAGTGTCAAAAGAGGCAAACATCTGTAGAAAGAAGTGGTTACATATTGGCAAAGATTTTATAAAATGACAAAAATGGGTTCAAAGAAGAAAAAATAGAGAATACAGTGGCAAAAAAGTGGGTGAAGAAAGGCAAAGAATTGGTAAAAAGGTGTAAAAATGGTGAAAAGCGACTTAAATGGGCAAAATGGGTTAAAGGTGTGATAAATGGGCAAAACTTGTGGGTTAAAGTGAGTCAAAGAGACAAAAAAAATTGCAGAATCAAAGTGGCTTAAAGTGATTACAGATTGGCAAAGATTGGTAAAAATAATAGATTTGGGTTCAAACAGGCAAAATGGGTTCAAAGCGGAAAAAAGTGGGTAAAGAAAGGCAAAAAATGGGTAAAAATGGCAAAAAAAAAAATGGTGATAAGCCAATCAAATGGGCAAAATGGGTTAAAGGTATTTCAAATGGGCAAAACTTGAGAAAAGTGGGGCAAAGAGGCAAAAATATGAAAAACAAAGTGGCGAAAGTGGTTACAGATTGCAAAGATTGGTAAAAAAGAATTACAATGGGTTAAAAGAAGCAAAAATAGGAATAAAGTGGCAAAAATGGATGGCGCAAGCCAAAAAAAAAAAAGGTGAAAAATGGTTGGAAAATGGTGAAAAGCAGCTTAAAATGACCAACAATGTATTAAAGTTGTCATAAATGGGCAAAAAGTATCAAAAAATGAAGTTGCAACAATGGGTCAAAACAGGCAAGTGGTGACAATAGGAATAGAGGAAAAAGAAATAGAGTGTCCTTTAACTGGGCAAAGTGCGATAAAATGCTCTCAAGAGTGTCCATTAATTGGACAAATTTTTTAAAAAGTGCCCTCTAGTGTCCTAAAATTAGACAAAATATGACTAAGTGCCCTCTTTTGGCCTTTTAAGTAGACAAAATATGACAAAGGGCCCTCTTTTGGCCCTTTTAAGTGGACAAATGTTACAAAGTATCTTCTGGAGTGTCATTTAAGTAGACAAATGACAAAGTGCCCTTTTTGGGGCACTTTTAGAGTAAGAACTACTACAAAGTGCCCTATTCAGTGCCTCCAAAGTGGACAAAATTTTATTAAGTGCCCTCTCATGTGTCCTTTAAGTGGACTTTGTGACAAAGTGCACTCTACATTTCTGTCTTAGTGGGCAAAACATGATAAATTGGTTTGTAGGATGATGTCTCAGTGTATAAAACCTGTTAAAGGGTACCAGAGGATCCATGTACTGTATCAGAAAAAATGTGACAAATTGACTTTTCCTGAGTCCTCAGGTCCTCAAGTCCTCAGGATAAAGTTTGTTTTAAACTGACATCCTGCTTTGTCTATCATTGTGAAATAAATAGCTGAATGGTACATGTTTCATCTGTTTTTATTACAGAGTTGTAGTCCGTATATTAAATATGACGAGTAATCTTAACCAGTATTTGTTATTATTTCACCATAATTGTATTGCATCATTTAGTGCAATAGTTTCTCTAGTGCCTTTTTTATTGTTTCTCTCCTGTCTCTTAAATATTCTGAGTCTGCCACTGCCTGTAAAGTGGATCAAAAAGCTCGGTGTGTATGTATAAGTGAGAGAGAGAAAGTGTTTGGCCTTTTTTAGATGTTCCTGAAGAAAAAGTGCTCTGTCGCTGGTGTGTGTTTGTGTGTAGCAGTCAGAGAAAGACCATTGAAAAAAGTGTGTGCTGTGCAGCTACGAAAGACGGAGAAAGAGAGAGAGCTGGCAGGTTTGTGTGTCCCTGTGTGTGCGCAAATCCACAATATATGGCGAGGGCCAAAGGAAAATAAAAGAGTAGGTCTGGCTGCTCCAGATTGAGGCAGAGCGAGAAAGAGAGAGAGACGGAGAGGAAGAGGGGGAGGGCGATCGAGATGGGGCCGGTGAAAGCGAGAGGAAGCAAGGGAGCGAAAGAGAGTGCGCTGGGGAGAGCGAGAGAAAAAGATAATTTCTTAGCTCTTCTTTTAAATAAGTCTGTTTCTATAGCAACCATTCCAACCAGCCGCTGGAAAGAGAGAGAGAGCGTGCGAGAGAGAGGGGAAAGTGGGGGTGCACCAGAGAGAAAGAGTTACCATAGCAACGGAGGAAGAGGGAGAAAAGGGACTTGGAGAAACTTTAAAAAAAAACCTATATGGTGAAAAAGTGAAACGATAAGAAAAGGAAGAGTGAATTCACGGGACTGCAGTGAAGGGTAATCGGGTGGCTGGAAAGTTAATTAAAAAATTTAATTAAAGGCTCATTAGTCATTGAAAAAGTGATTACATGACTTTACTTATAGACTCAGAGAGGTGGGAGGATTCGCTTCACATAACCAGGGATCTTTGTCATTAAAACATTCCTTCTTTCTGCTAAAACAATGAAGCAGTGAGATTATGAGAACATAGAAGGCTAAAACTCCGGGTTCAGCACAAAAGATGAAGATCTAAGGAAGAAAACGTCCTTTTCCTTCATAATAAAAGTTTACCTTTTTAAAATTTTTGCACGAAACTATCCATATCTTCATATGTTCAAACTTTTATACACATTTTAACTTTCACTTTAAAAGTATTGAGGAGAGCTTTGAATCTTTAAGTATCTTACAATTTGATAAAGAATTGATTGTCATTCAAACACACTCCTGATTCACAACACATCCCCGATTTCTTCTAAAGGTGATTTCAGCATCTGCTGTGCAATAAGGGACTGTTAAGTATTATTTGACATTTAAAAACCCAATAAAATGTGCTCAAAATAATGCTTTAATAGCATATTTGTTGTGTTTTTTTTATCAGCTAATTACAATAATAAAGAAAACATTTTTTTTAATAACAATAAAATGTGGGCTTAAGCAGGAATCAATGTATCAGATCATAAATCTAAAGCCTTCACTGTTGACCATGCTGTAGGAAAGCAGGTGTTATATTTTAAAAAGCAACCATGTTAACTGGTGATATTCGGCTGAATGTAGCTGGGTTTCCCTTACAGTTTTCGCAAAGTAAAAGCAATATTTCTAAAATTTCCACTAAGTACGATTGCGCTTTGAATGGGTTTCCATTGAAGGGAGTTTTGAGCTTTGCAATACTTGTAAATCTCATCTTGTGTGAATCCGCTGCAAGGAAGCTGGGCGCTTAAAACCTGTTGCGTGTTGCTACGGTTATGGTTACATCTACAGCGGTTGCCTTGATAGTTTTGAACAAAAGACAAAAGCAACAGATGATAGTTCAGAGGCAAAGTCTGTATGTATGGCAAAAGCCATGTATAAGGGTATATGTATGATGTCAAGAAAAGTCCCGTCTCTACTTCTGTCCACACGTACCGCGCCATGTTGTCACAGAGTGACTGGTCATGTGACATCGTAAGTCATGTCCTGTGACTTGTAAATGCGGAAAAGTGTTTCCATTACACTTTTGCGATATATTTCTATAACAATATATGAATAACCTCCTCATGAGAAACTTTTTAGCGATCTTTGAGAGGTTTTCCGAATTTAAGGTGTTTCCATTATCAGTTTTTTATTGCGTTGTTTAGATTTTGCACATTTCTAAGGGTAATGGAAATGACGCTACTGCCAGTGGTTGTCGTAGTTACAACTTTGTTATGTCATGTCTAAGATATGCTCTGGAGATACAAGTTTAATGAAAACTAAGAAGAGTGGCTTAGATTTTTTGATGTTATTAACCCAGAACCCACAACGCTGAGGGAGAGTAAGTCGAAACGCGTCCGTTGTGCCTTGCTGCCTTGAATAAAACTACTAAAAAGGACATTTTGAGTGCTGACACTTCTCTAACTCCAGTAAGTCTTTTTGTCTGGCACCTTTAAAAAGTTTTTGTGCTTGGAGGGTGCTCCTTTTTTTGCTTTTTTTTTTATTAACCCAGAACCATTCATATAGTCACCAGTTAACACGGTCACTCATTCACCCATAATACTGACGTGACGGATCCTGTTATTTTCTTTGTCTGTCCCGCTCAGCAGTTGTTGGCTGATATTCTGCTTATTTTTTACTCCAGGTGAATGTGTCTGTATGATTGTGAACTCAGACAGATGAGAGATTACTCATGCATCAAATCCTGTGTATGCAAGTGCCTGAAAGTCGCAAGAAGTGAGGGGGTTTCTTCTCCCACAACAGGCATCTCAGTCAGTTGTCAACAAACCTGGCTGAGTTTGACTATATTGAGAGGATTGCTGCTTTATCTGCTGTGACAAAGTGACAAACGTTTTCAGAACTTACCAGGCAATCTGACCGCCTCAATCTCCTTTCTCCAAGCGAGCTCCTTTTTATTCCTTTGCTGGTAGAACAGGCATGTTGTGTTATATAGCTTAGGGTAGCCACAGACAGACTGCACAAGTATCTCCTCCATTTTCCAGTTGAATGAACCTCTTCCCCAGGCTGGTCCTTGGGGCATCCTCTGGTCACCAGGAGATCTCCATAAGGTTGCAACCATGCCGAGAGGGATTTGCATGAGTTCAGATGTTTTCAACTCTCGCGAATAAGCAAATGAAGTGAACTGTGCATTGAACTCCGTGCAAATTCTCCTCATTTGTGCGATTGACTCGCTCAATCCACGTGATTTGCATCACACATTTGCAGCGTTCATGCTGGCCAACTGTGAAGTTTGGTGGAGGAAGGATAATGGTATGGGGTTGTTTTTCAGGGTTTAACAAGATATTTTCGACAATGCTATGCTTCCAACTTTGTGGTAACAGTTTGGGGAAGACCCTTTTCTAGTCCAACATGACTGCACAAAGACAGGAATATGAAGACATGGTTTGATGAATTTGTTGTGAAAGAACTTGACTGGCCTGCACAGAGCCCTGACCTCAACACCACTAAGCACCTTTGGGATGAACTGGAACAGAGTTTGCAAGTCAGGTCTTCTCCTCCAACAGCAGAGCCTGATCTCATAAATGTTCTACAGAGTGAATGGGCACAGAAACACTCTGGTGGAAAGCCTTTCAAGAATAGTGGAGGCTGTTATAGCTGCAAAACTGGGACTAACTCCATATTAAAGTACATGCTTTTGAATACACTGTCACTACAGTCCCTGTTCAGGCAGCCAAATACTTTTGTCCATATAGTGGAGCTCGCCTTTGGTGCATCAAAGTTAGTAAACATGATCCAGTGTAGGGTTTAGATATGTTTGAACATGCTTTAAGGCAAACAGCCAATCACTGTAATGAATTTGGTGGTGGCCAGGCAGTTTTTAGGGGGGGCCTGGTTTGCCAAAGCCACCGTTGGATCCACCCCTGGTCAGGATTAGAATGATGCTTTGTGCAGCTGAGAGGGAAGAGGTTGATGCCTCATCTCCACATTCAGACAGAAAATAGAGGAAACTGCAAATGCAAATGATGCTTGAAGAAGATTAGCATGATACGCTTTGTAAATCAGACCTCAAGACAGATAGTTGACTGAGGCTCAATCATAACCCCTTGAACTACTTGATAGTTTAAAAAAAGGCGGTCGGTTTCCTGCGCTGCTCCATCCCAGCAGAGGTCCAGACAGAGAGCAGGACAGTAAAGCTGCAGTGTATAGAGGCGGCACACACACAGCGATATGAGCTGCAGTGATAATAGAGGCTACGGCTGCTGCCTGATTGTCCATTCTCAGCTCTTGACCACACATGACCTCCATCACTGTGTGGAGAGGGCGAGCGAGCAATGAGAAACACAGGGGGTAGGAGAGAGGAGAGAGAGAGGGAGAGGATTGATTGGGAGTCCCAGAGTTCAGACAGCTCCGACCACAGAGGCCTCCATCTGTTTCCACCTGAGAACACTGGAGCTACACGTTGATCCAAAATAAGAGCAGACAGGGTCAGGAGGGGGAGAGAGTCACAAATTCTTCATCCTCCACACAATAATACACAAACAGGAGAGTGTGGCAGGGATATTCAATATGTAAATGTAGTAGGACTCATACATTTCAAATAACAGCGGACAAAGAAGAGGCAGCATTAACAGATTAACATTTCAATGAGTTTTTTTGATAAGATATGTTTCGGCAAAGCAGATGGTTTAAGCAGGAGTTCATGTTTAGTTTAGGAGACACATTGTGATGTTTGTTAATGATTTACATATCAAGGTGACATCTGAAATCAAGCAAAACATACACTTGTAGCAATCTGCCATCATAATGACAAGGTAGTATAGGTTTATTTATAAAGCACCATTCATTAGAGCTACAGAAGCCACATCCATAATGTATTTCACTTTATCTTCTGTTTTGGAGCCTATGGTAATGAGCGGATTCACGAAATCTGAAGAAATGACTGAAATTAATTTACCTTTTTTCATATTTATTCCATATTTACTGAAGCAGTGCAGGTGAAGGCAGGAGAGGATGGGAGTGGTCTCTGAATGGTAAAGTTGGTTAGAGGTGGTAACGTTCTACCTTTTATAGCCTATAGGTTATTTAGGTTTCTGCATCACATAAGCACCACCTTCTCAGAAAAGATTTTTCAAAGCAGATGTCCGTTTGAGCTAATTAAAAGATGTAAAATGCAGATTTTTATCAGTTGTTGCAAATGTCAGAAATAACAGCAGCATTGATGTGTTTTATCTTAATTCAGTCAGATATCTCAGTGTTCAGCTGAAAAAAAAAGTTAAAGTGTTCACTACTTCTTTAATATATACAGTATGAGTCTAGATTGTAATGTATTCTACGGACTACCCATAACAACCAGTGAGTGACCAGTCCAACCAGATGTTACATGCTTTTGTGGCTCGCGGACATAAACACAACTTTACCTTCATATCAGCCATCCATATTCTTTTCTTCCTTTTTGATATTTGCTGCAGAGCAAACATGATGGGTCAATCCTATTCCTGTTTCCTATTGGTTGGTTCATCAAAAAGTGCAAAAATATGTTTTGACACAGATTAAGTTTTGTACAAGCACACAGAGAAAATTCGTATGCCAACACAGGGAAAGTCTTGTACGCCAACATTCTTGGTGCACACAGAGAAAGTTTCGTACATGCACACTGAGAACTTTTCCTAGTCAAACTGTGAAAGTTTTTTTGTGCACATAGTGAAAGTTTCATACGTGCACACATACGTGTTAAAGTTTCTGGCATGCACACAAAGCTTTTTTCGTGCACACTGAGAACATTTCCCAGTGCAAACAATGAAAGTTTTATACACATGCACAGAAAGTTTCGTACACCAACACAGGGGAAAATCTGGGAAAGGCAATTTCACAAACAAGCAGATGCGGCCTTAAAGGGATATTTCAGGATTTTTGAAGTGGGGTCGTATGAGCTACTTGGTTAAAGTAGTGGCGTTAGCCTCCAGTGATTTCTGTGAAAACTGATCCTGGTGTTATTACGAGCTCAGAGAGATCTGCGACATAATGGCTGTAGATGGGAATGTTTTATCCATGTAGTTTGATGGTTTTTACGTAAAAACTGGCTCACCTGAATGCTGTCAAAAAATGCACAAAAGCTTCATTTCTCCCAAAAAATCTTCTATGTCAGGCACTAGTTTACAATGCAGCTTTCGCCATTTTGTCTACTTCCACCAAAACATATGAGCAATTTCAACTTACCTGGTGGTGTGGGTGTGGAAGATGGGCACCCATGCTTGGAATCTCTCCTGCTCAGAACTTTCAAATGAAGTTTCTCTCCTCTCCATTTGTATTGCTCTTCTTCAGTGTACTCAGGGTCATAAAAATATCCTCTTGTATCCACAGTAAACGGCACATCATCATCACTCGAGTCATAAGCGCTTATATTATCTTTGTTTTACCTTGGTGTGGTGTTATTATCCCTGTAGAAGCCCGCATACCCACACAGCTGACCAGAGAATCAGTACGCGGCGGAAGGAGACAAAATGCCAAAAGCTGCATCGTAAATTAGTGCCCGACACAGAGGGGTTTCTTGGGAGAAATGCAGTGCTTTGTATTTGCATTTTTAATTAAAACTTGTTAAACTACAGCCATTATGCCGCAGATCTCTCTGAGCATGTAATAACCACGGGATCAACTTTCACAGACATTACTGGAGGCTAATGCCACTACTATAGCCAAGTACCTCATACACCCCAACTTCAAAAATCCCGAAATATCCCTTTAATGAAAAGAGAATGGTTTGATCACGGGAAATTTGGCCAAGTATCTAAATATTGAACAGTAATTTTAAAGTTTTAAATAGAAACATTAAAATGTACTCTTGCGTTCTGCATCAATAATGACTCCATAAATGTATGTTTGTGCACCAGATTTTAAGGTTTTGAGTAAAAGTGTGAGTTCTGGGATGAATTGTGATAGGATGATTTATACAGCGGTTAGAAATCTCTGCAGAAAATATTTCTTCTTTGTAAATATTTGTTAGGTTTTTTGGTTGATACCTAAAAGAGCCACAACTAGTCACTTAAGGGCCACAGGTTGAGTATCCTAGGTCTTTGGCATTCATACAGGCTAACTGCTCAGTCTTCTTAGTAAGTTAGAAACATGCTAATAGTAACAAGGCACAGTGCAGATACAGCACCACCTATGGTTGTGGGGTAAACACCAGATAAGCCAAACAGACAAATCAGTCAAGGTACAGTAGCCTGGATGGGTAAATATGAAAAAAAAAAATGTGGTTGGATTGGCTGTTATCAGTGCTGGGAAACAGTACGAGCTTCTCTAAATGAGGTGAGAAGTGTCAGTCCATGAAGACGTGGGTGTTGATGCTACAGGCATGTCGGCGTACATTAAGAAACAGGAAAACAGAATCAGGTGTTGTGATGTGCATCATGTGCCATCGATTTGTGTTGCACGTCATTCGTTAAATGATGTGAAATGTGAGTGACAGCTCTGAGTAGAATCAGCGCTTTCATCTCATCACTTGACTCTGATTTTCTGTGGTTTTCTGTGCACGTCCACACTCCAAACATGATGCTGGAGTCGCATTCAGAACATATTATTCTGTAAAGTATTAAATCACTCCCTCTCTGCTTTTCCTTCAGTGAGTAACAGTTTGTGTACTGTAGAGGGGTCAGAGATCCTCCTTCTTCTCCTGCAGCTTGTGCTTGAACCATCTTTTCTGGCTTCTGTCAGAACAAAAACAGATTCCCGTGTTTGTAAATCCTGATTCATTTCAGTCTCACTCACTCCAGTGAACAGTACATTAAGAGCTTTGCTTTATCACCCTACAAATGGATGTAAAAGATTAAAAAGAACATTTGGGAATGAGAATGTTTCGCTGCTTTTGTAGAACAAAAATGTTCATCATCACCATAGTCATGCAATTTTATATGCATATTGGATTTAAGATTAAGATTCAGATTCAGATTTACTTATCATAAATGTACACAATTACAGTTTTTGCATATTCCCCTGTAGTTATACATAAAATCAGGCCCCCACACACATCAGAGAGCTTGGAGCACAGGTTGCCTGCAGTGCTGAGGCCCTAGAGCTGTTTGGATTTTAAGGCCCTGCTTAAGGGTAATAAGGCAAAAGTGGAAGGAACCGTTGAGGAGATACCATTCAATCTTTCATACCTTATTTAATCTTTCACTCTATTCAAGTGCAAATTCTCCAATGCCTCCCCTCTACAGTCATCAAACACTGACGTCTTCTCAGTGCTCTTTGCATTCCATACAGTTGCATAGGCGGCTTTTAGAGGCTGCTTTAAACTCCAAGGTAAAATCATCAGCATCAATAGGTTGTTTCAGATGACTCCACATCACCCACAGAACTCCAGATGAGGGCTGGAAGTCATTTCTGCATAGAATGCCCGTTTTGTGCAGTTCAGAGACAAATTGGAAAGAGACAAGCTCTTTTTCAGTCCTGAAAGTACAAAAGTAAAAGGTTTAAAGAGTAACTAAACCACAGATTGTCAGCTGAGTTGCATCTGCTCTGAAACAGAATAATGGCCATTAGCTGGTGGGAAGTCTGCCTTAAATGGTTTTGAATTTATACTTTATAATCAAATCTAAAAAGCAGCATGGACTTAATAATGTTGTGTCTGATAGAGACATTAGGCCTTTCCTTAGAATCAATGCAATATGATATTATGGAATCTGATACATATGAGACAATACAATATGATATGGTACAACACATACGACACAATACATATGATACAGTACAATATGGCCCGATTCAACACAGTAAATAAGACATATATGATATGATACATGCTATAAGATATTTCATGATATAAGTCATATGATACAATACAAATTAGCAATGTGAAACAAATGATTATACAATACATCATACAGCATAATGCAGAAAGATGTGATTAATTAGGTATGATACAATACGATACAATTAATGCAATAAAAAACATAGGTGAAATCTGGCTATGTAGCCTAGCTATATAATACAATACGACATGATAAAATTCATGTGCTAAGAAACATTTGATATGATACACATGATACAAAACAGGCTGTACGTCACAATAAGATATGATTCAGTGTACACAAAAGGTCACCATACAACACAATATGATACAATAGCATAGAATATGGTAAACTATGAAACTATATATGATGTGATTTCAAACATTAAATGTGATCTACGCTATATTGCCAAAAGTATTCACTCACCCATCCAAATAATTGAAATCAGGTGTTCCAGTCACTTCCATGGCCACAGGTGCATAAAATCAAGCACCTAGGCATGCAGACTGTTTCTACAAACATTTATGAAAGAATGGGTCGCTCCCAGGAGCTCAGTGAATTCCAGCGTGGTACTGTGATAGGATGCCACCTGTGCAACAAGTCCAGTGGTGAAATTTCCTCGCTCCTAAATATTCCACAGTCAACTGTCAGTGGTATTATAACAAAGTGGAAGTGAATGGGAATGACAGCAACGTAAAATGATGGCGAGGGGTCAGCGGATGCTGAGGCGCATAGTGGGCAGAGGTCGCCAACTTTCTGCAGAGTGAGTCGCTACAGACCTCCAAACTTAATGTGGTGTTCAGATTAGCTCAAGAACAGTGTGTAGGGAGCTTCATGGAATGGGTTTCCATGGCCGAGCAGCTGCATCCAAGCCATACATCACCAAGTGCAATGCAAAGCGTAAGATGCAGTGGTGTAAAGCACGCTGCCACTGGACTCTAGAGCAGTGGAGACATGTTCTCTGGAATGACGAATCTTGCTTCTCTATCTGGAAATCTGATGGATGAGTCTGGGTTTGGTGATTGCCAGGAGAACGGTACTCGTCTGACTGCATTTTCTGAAGTGTAAAGTTTGGTGGAGGGGGGATTATGGTGTGGGGTGGTTTTTCAGGAGCTGGGCTCGGCCCCTTAGTTCCAGTGAAAGGAACTCTGAATGCTGTATACCAAGAGATTTTGGACAATTCCATGCTCCCAACTTTGTGGGAACAGTTTGGGGATGGCCCCTTCCTGTTCCAACATGACTGTGCACCAGTGCACAAAGCCAGGTCCATAAAGACATGGATGAGAGAGTTTGGTGTGGATGAACTTGACTGGCCTGCACAGAGTCCTGACCTCAACCCAGTAGAACACCTTTGGGATGAATTAGAGCGGAGACTGAGAGCCAGGAATTCTTGTCTAATATCAGTGTGTGATCTCACAACAGCGCTTCTTGAAGAAATTCCCATAAACACACGCCTAAACCTTGTGGAAAGCCTTCCCAGAAGAGATGAAGCTGTTATAGCTGCAAAGGGTGGACCGATGTCATATTAAACCCTATGGATTAAGAATGGGATGTCACTTAAGTGCATATCTGAGTCAAGACAGGTAAGCGAGTACTTTTGGCTATGTTTGGATATATATGCAAGGATACATATATGATACAAGAGAAGAAACATGATATGATATACAGTATATGATATGATAAACATATGCTATATGATATGATACATCTATGATACAATATCATGTATCATGTATCATGTACATATGAAATGGAAAAATACAGAGATATGATAAAATATGTGTGAATTTGATACAACACGATATGATGCATGTAATAAGATACATTTGATACCATACATATGATACGATAAAAAACAATATGATTCAATACAATACCGAACACATAACATCAAATCGCAAAGCATCACATCAGATTGCATGGTATCAGATGTATCATAATGTATTGTAACTTGTCCTGTTGTATCTTATTGTATTGAACAGTGGGATATTGGATATGATGTAACAAATCTCTTTTCCACCTATCACACAGTCCCCTGTGATCTAAATGAAACATCTTTGCTGGGCCTTGTCCTAAAGGTAATGGGACTCGAGTGCTAGAGAAGGTCATACACAGTTCCAAACAGTTGCAGATAATCTCCCTATGAACATGCCCCTCTCTAATCGAGAGCACAGTTGTGTGCATCATGGCTGTAGGTGGAGATCTACAGGTAGAGATGCCAGGTGAGGGTCAGATATAACGACTCAATGTGAGGTCACAATTAGTGCTGATTCTAAACTGACTGTTAGATTTCATGTTTTCAGACATAGGCAGGCCACAGAAAAGGACTATGTTGATTTATTTCACATCATGTATACTCATACATACAAGAATACTAAAAACTGGCTTTTTTAATATAAACGCCACAAATGTTGGTACTTCAGTTATTTCTTGAGTATTAAAGCCAACAGTTTACAATAGCTCGCCCTTGCCCTTGGACCATTGTGTTATGTGGTGTTTGTCACTCTACTTTTTTTCCAGACCTTGACACAAATGAAAAAAAAAAACACAAGTCTTTTATGCAGAAGTTCTTTTACTCCCACTTATTAAACATAACTTTAAAAAGAGTTTTTGCAAAGGCACACCAGCAGCCTAAGAATTATTTTGTTCTAAATTATTCAAAAGGTAGCGCACTTTCATCAAACGTCTTCTCCAACATTAAATAAAAACACTTCCTCTGTAAAGTTAGAGTGTGGGTGCATGACTTTTCAGCCTCAATTGAATCTTCAGTCTCTCACAAAGAAGCCTTCTGTGCCTCCGCCTTCATGATGTGCTGTTTTTCTTTTGCAGCACAGAACTAACTCGCAGATTTGTCCTTTGAAACAGCTCGCATAAAGTCAAGCCGGTATGCACTAGACGGAGCAGGGTGAAATTAATGGGGTTTGGAACAAAAGGTTTTGAGAAAGATTTCCTGACTATTCCCCATGCAATTACTTAATCCCTTGTAATTAGTCTTCTTGTTTGAAAAGGAATATACATTCTTCGTCTCCCCCTCGTTTTCCCTCTCGAGATGGAAGATGAAATTGCAGAGAAAAACAGCATGAATGTCTTTAGTGCAGCACAGTGCTTATAAACATGCACACAGCCTGCCTTTGAACAGCAGTTATGCTATATGCAGTCATTAATGATTTACATTTGTTATACTCAAATTCACAAGGATAATTATTTTCAGAGCGGACTGGCCCTTTATAATTAGACATAAACAGGGGCCACTTTTTCTGCATAAATTAACCTTTTTGAATTTCAGCTCCAGCGCACTCAGACATCAGACAGGGGGGAAAAATGTTGATCTCTTCTTCTTCTCCTGCATTTTATGGTTAATCATTGTGTGGTGAATTCACGGCAGCAGATAATGAGGAGCACATAGTCATTTCAATCCTGGCTGAGCCCACACAGGACAGCTGTCTATTTTAAGCTATAGCTGCTGGCCAGCGAACCATTAGCCTGTTTTACACCGATAGCAAATAGCCATTAGGCGTAACTGCAAGCCAGTTAGCCAACAGCCATCTGCCGCACACTGCAATTATGCTGCCTTAAAGTGCTGCTGGAAATATAGTAATTATGAGTAGAGCATGCATTAATGACCCAACACAATGGTAAATATGTCTGGGGAGCGGGGAATTTTCAATGATACCTGCGGTAACAATCTGGGTTCTGAAGAGCCGGAAAGCTCCATGAATACTGATGGAGTTTGTTAAGATGGATTGTTTTGTTCTGCTGCTCATGAAACAAATTAACTTTTAAAGCTTCTAGAAGTTTGGCTACGGAGAAAAAGCAGATATGATCTCAAAGTTGAGGGCCTCATTAAGCATCAAGTAAAATCAGAGTAAAAATAAATATTAAAAAGCAGCACATTTTGCTGTTTTAAGCATTTCTCAACACGGTGTAGGCTTGATTTTGACTGACGTCTGCCCAGGGTCACACAAGGCAGTGGGCACATGACAATCATCGTTTCACAGCTCAAAACAGTGAGTTTGAGCCATCTGAGTCATGACCAGTGGCTGTATATATAGAGAGCCATGACGTGTCTCCACCTCCTCTCGCTGTAGAAGCGAAGCAAAAATGTTCTGGATGTGATTTGGTGTCAGAGCCTGGGCAGTCAGGATCGGGGGTGTCAAAGCCGTTTAACTTTCTGATAAAATCTCACAGGCCCCTCGGGTCAGTACAGTCCTCAGCAGAACAGATTCTTCTGATGGTTCTGGAAAGTTCAGTGATTCTTGTGACTGTGGTTGCACACAGAGTAATAGGAGCAATACTCGTCAACAAAGCTGTCAGTCACGGTCTTATACTTTCACCTTTTTAGTGACAAATAAGTCATATAAACTGTATCCAAATGCATGTACTTTGATATGGAGTTGGCCCCCTTTTTGTAGCTATAACAGCTTACACTCTTCTTGAAAGACCATAAGTGTTTCTGTTAAAAATTTGTGCCCATTAACTCTGTTTATGATGTCAGGCACTGATGTTGGATGAGATGGCCTGGCTCACAGTTTCCAATCCATTCCATTCCAAAGGTGCTCGATGGGGTTGAGGTCATGGCTCTGTGTCGGCCAGTCAAGTTCTTTCACACCAAACTCTTCAAACCATGCCTTTGTGCACTGGGACACAGTCATGTTGGAATAGAAAAGGGCCTCCCTCAAATTATTGCCACATAGTTGGAAGCATAGCATTGTTCAAAATGTCTTGGTATACTGACACATTAAGATTTGCCTACTTTAGAGATAAGGGGCCCCAAAACAGCACCATACCTTTGTCCCTCCTCCACCAAACTTCACAGTTGGCACAATGCAGTGCCGTACACTATTCCATCCGACACTTTGCATTGGACTTGGTGATGTGAGGCTTGCATGCAACTGCTCAGGAATGGAAACCCATTCAATGAAGCTCCTGCTGCACAGTTTTTGTGCTTACATTAATGCCAGTGGAAGTTTAGAACTCTTCAGCTTTAGAATAAGCAGAGTGTTGGTGACTTTTACGCACCTTAGCAGGCTTGGACCCTACTCTTTGATTTTGCATGGTTGCTGTTGTTCCTAAACGCTTCCACTTTCTGATAATATCACTGACAGTTGACGGTGGAATAACTAGCAGAAATGCAATCACACAAACCGTCTTATTGTAAAGGTTGCATTGCAGTACCACACTTGAAGTCACTGAGCTCTTCAGAATGACCCATTTTGTATCGTAAATGTTTGCATATGTAGACTGCATGGCTAAATGGTTGATTTGGCCAAATTCTTTTGTCCTTATAATGTAGCTGCAAGACAGACTTTTTGTCCTCATTCCCAAGAAAACATCCGCAGCCCTCCAAACAAAGACTCTGACCCATCAAGATCCACCAGTTGAGAACTATGGCCTTAGACCAGTGGTTCTCAACTGCTGGGTTGGGACCCAAAAGTGGGTCGCAAAGCCCTTTTCAGTGGGTTGTAGATGTGTGCCTGGGAAAAAAATTGTGCCAAATTGTTTATGAAATTCAATAAAACATACATATTTTTTCCTATTTCATTGTTCTTGATTGACTTTTTGTACTGTTTTCGGCCCAACCTCTTCTATTCTTTATTAAATACATCAGATTGACCAAAAAAGTCCCCAAAATATGGGTTGCAACTCTCCTTAGTGTGTTTAAAGTGGGTCCTGTGACTCAATTAGTTGAGAACCACTGCCTTAGACTACCTAAAACCTGGTTAGCACTCTTTGCCATAGTGTTTCTGATATTTAGAAATACATGCCAATTGATCGATTAAGCTCCAGGTTGCATACTTTCTCCAATCACCATCAGTTCATTCACTCTAAAGTTTCAATGTGTCAAAGAGTTCAGAGATAGAAACCTTTTTTCCATTGGTTTACAAGCTGTCCTTCTGGCATGCTTGTTCCAATGCACATTCTTTGTAATATGTGCAGAAGTGCATGCACTGCCATGCTTCCATGCAACAAGGAGGTAGCAGTAGGAGCAAATTTCAGTTTGCTTCCTCAAGGACACAACAACTTGTGACTGTAGGGGCTGGGGATTGAACTCCTGACCTTCCACTTAAGGGATGACCACTACTGACCCAACGTCACCCCAGCACAGGAGCCCAGTAAAGAGCATTAACATTACCATTATCTCAGTTTATGTGGCTCACCCTTAATACCCTGAGTAAGTAAAGATATACAGAATCAACTTAAGTGACACTCTTTGTTGTTGTACAGTAGTAACTGTCTAAACTCCTCTTAATGCTTCATAAAGTTGTATTTGTGTCTGAGCTCAGCTGCACTAGCTCTGGATGAGCTCTGAAAGCAGCAGGCGCCAAATGGAGTAGCTGGTTAGCCCTTAGCTGCCAGGTCTCTTTGCCGTTTCCCATGATGCTCTCTGCTCTGTTCAATGACAGTGGGCTCATTGATGCTGCCACTACTAGCTCTCGGTGTAAATCCGCGGGCTGTGTTTGGTGACTCTTTTCCTGGCAATGACAGCCGCTGTAGTCAGCAGCACATTCAGGTCAAGCAACTTGACTCATTTCGTCACATTCTGCCACGAGCCTTTCTGCTCCCACAATGCTCTGATTAAGCGGTACAATAGTTGCAAATCTGCTGGCGTGTTTGCTGAAGAGTAATTACTAGCGTCTGATAAGCGTTCTGGGGAAGTTTCCCAGCTACATGATTTCCACCGAGGCTTTATCTCAAATGAATGTGATTGTCTTTTGCCGAATTGGCTCGGCCATGATCCTGGAAACTGGCCTCGTCTCACACATGATAAGACAACAGATTGCCTTGTACGCCATCCAACCAAGAATAATGCTGCAAGCTGTAATAATTTACACCATCCGTCAGGGTTTGTTCCACAACTACATGCCTTCTTCATCACAGAGAGGAAACTGCTGCCTGTCTGGCAATGTCTGAGAATCATAAATGGCATGTTGGAGGCACTAATTGGCCACATAGAAGCAGGCTCACAAACACATCATACAACATGAACACTGATGCAAATCAAGCTGGGAGACTGAGGGAGGGATGCTGGGATGTGAAGAGCGAGGTTTCCCTACTTTCTTAATGTGCCTTTTGTGTTGTGTTAGAGGCTTGTATGGGTGTCTGTGTAAAGGCCCCGCTTCCTCTCTCAGGAGCCCTCCGTTTGTGTTACCATAGGGACGGCATGCTTCCTATACCTCTCCCTCTTAACCCCCCCTAACCACCAACACCATCCCCTCTCCTTTACTCACTGGTTTCAGTGTTACCATGGCGACACATGTCTGTCTCCTCTCTACCTGTTTCTCATGCTGCCCCGTCTCACTGGGTCAGTCTCACCGTGCGTCTGTCTGTCGCTGTCTTTGTGACTGCTTGTCTACCTGTCAGCCTGTTTGCCTCTCTTTTTTTACTCCTCTTTGTTTATTTAGCATCTTTCACACCTGCCCCAGACAGGGCACATGTCTGAATGTAAAATTTGATTTTATTAAAGATCAACAAGAGGGATGAATGAAACATGGTTACATGACAGGATAACACAGGGAGATGATGATCGATTACCAGAGCTACAGGAACAACAAAGAAAACTGTATTTATGAAAGAAGTAAATATGAATATCTTTACCAAACCTTGAATTAATGAGAGATAGTATGGGGCACAAATGAAACCTTGCATTAGTTCATGCAGGACACGGTAATCATACGACTGTTTGCTTTGCTGCTGGCAAAGCTTAACCTCCTCCGCCCCAGCCTCCTCCTTTATCGCATAAAGCTTGTTGCACCCTCATACAGATTCATGCAACTATGGGTTGTTTTTTTACAAATTTTATTGTATTCAATACACATTGTCATTAATGTATCTATTTGGAGGTTTCTCGCAATGCGCTCCCTGGAAAGTCAAAGCATGCTGCTTGACTAACCCTGGGAGCATCTTTTAAACAGAGCCTTCTCTGGTTAGTAAAACTGTACATCTATTTTGCAATAAAATGGTTAAACGTTTCTGACTGAAGTAAGAAACTGGTGCGCCATGAGTGATATTACTCATGTACATAGGGTTAGCAAGGAAGTTGTGTTCAAACAGAGAAGAGAAACACTTTTTCATTGTTTTGTCATTATTTTTAAGCACAGATTTGCACTGTCAAATTATTCAAGTTTCTACTTCTGATTAAACTCAGAGTTTTTTTTAGTTATCTACGGTCCATCACACTTTTTGTACATTTTAATATTCCTCTAATTTGCATTTAAATGCATAGAGTGTAAAAATCCACCACCAGGGGGCTCTAAACCAAAATAACAATATGGCAAGTACAGACTAGCGCTGCCTAGCTCCGCTCTTATTTGAAATGAAGAATTCTGCTCTATAAAAATGGCACCTTTAAAGACATATTTACTAAATGCAAAACTGATGATTTGTTTTCATTCATAAAATTCTCATAACTACTCTTGGAACTCATTTTTAATCCAGCTCTTACTGGATTTCTGACCTTTATAGCCCGTTCCTGCAATGCGGGCCTTCCACTCCAGCCCTCCACCATATCAGGTGTGTAAAATCCCACTTCCAACCCACGCCGATTCTGTGGGTGTGTGTGTCAATAAGGCCAATTTGCATGGAAGTATTTTTCACTCAAAATAACTGCATAATGGCTCAGCATCTCTGTGCTCCAGTGCGTATGTGTGATGATAGACCAACAACACAATAAGGGAAGCATTGAAGCTAGGGCTGAAAATTTTGCAAAAATAATCTAATTGCATTTTTTTCCCCAAATATTGTGATTGCAATTTATTATGAGATAATTCTTGGGTTAATCTTGTGTATTTTTTGACTAATTCAAGCAGTAAAGAATTCCATAAATAAGACCATGTGTATTGAGAACAATGAAATTATTTCCAAAGCAATGAATCCATAGTAGCATGAATCTAAATGGGAGGATGCGACAAGCTGTAAGCTATAAAGGAGGCGGCTGGGGTGGAGGAGGTGAGGCTGGCTACCAGCTGATCACAGCTGGGGTATGACTTTCTTGAAGTAATGCTAGGCTTCATCGGTTTTAGATAGAATGAGCTAACTATATTTTCCCGTATTGCAAATGTGATGTCATTTGCTTTGTTTAAGGGCATTATTATTTTTATGCCACTCATTTTGATTAAGAAAAAAAAAGATAATTGAATGTTTGCATAATGTGCGAAAAATCTCTTTATTAAACTGGTATTTTGACACATTTCAACATTGCAACTTCTGCGATCTGAAGATTGCTGCACACCATATTGCGATTTAATCTAATTTGTGATTAATTGCCCAATCCTAATTAAAGCTGTGCCTTTTGACTTATTCAAAAACTGCATGTTGACTATTTGTCTAAATAAACCTTAAGTGTTGGGTGTTAAAGTGATAATTTTACTGCTCCTTACCGTTTCTGAGCCTCCCTGATGTCAACCCCTAACTATCATAAACGTTTTAATACAAAGTTTTGTTTTTCTTCTGGTGTGTGGTCTCATGGTCTGTCCAAGTCTTTACATCTCTGGTCTCCCATGTTTTTAAGGTTGCTTAAGATTTGTAAAATGCTGAGAGTGTGACCAGCCTATCAGAGTATTTTAACTTCTGCATAAGAAACAAATGATATCCAACTGTAAACTGTAAGGTGCATTTTAAAAGCCAACTCCTGTAAATATCAGGGCCTAAATCTCCTTGAATTCTTTAGAAAATATCAGGTCTGCACATGCACAAAGGTCTCTTTGTTTTGTTTCATATCTCTGCATGATTGTCTGCCTGGTTGTTTTTCCAGCGTCCATCCCAGTGTCTGTGTTTGCTTTCCGTCTCTCTTTCTCTCTCTGGCTGACTGGCTGCCTGTCTGGCCACCACCTCTAATCCCTCCTCTCTCCTCTTTCTGCTCTGCTGCTCTGCTCTGTTGTCCCTCTAACATCCACCTCTCTCCCCTCTTCTTCTCCCTCTCTCCTCTTTTTTTCCCCCTCTCTGACTCGATTGTGTGTTCTCACATCAAAACAGTATCCATTGAATGTCACCGGTAACACACGGTGGAAAAAAAAAAAAAGAAAAGAAAAGGGAGGGATTTAGGTAATTTTCGCAGACGGCAGCTGTTGCTATGGTGACACAACTTTTGGATTTGCTGGGGAGAGCAAGGGATGAATAAAGGGATGGATAGAAAAAAGGAAAGAGAAAAGGAGAGTGGAGTGAAAGAAGAAGGGGAGGAGGGAGGGAGCAAGCCATGTGTTTGGGTCTGGAGTTATTTAAAACCAAATATGAACGTTTTCTGAGGAAGACATGTATTTGTCAAACTTAAATGTTTTAGATCATCAAACAAATTTTCATATTAGACAAAGAGACAAGTAAATACAAAATACAGTTTTAAATGATGATTCCATTTATTAAGGGGAAAAAACATCCAAACTTTCCTGGCCCTATGTGAAAAGTAATTACCCCTTTGTTAAATCATGAGTTAATTGTGATTAACCACATTATTTGAAAGGTTTAGTTCAATTTCATTGGCCACACCCAGGCCTGATTACTGCCAGACCTGTTGAATCAAGAAAATCCCCTAAATAGAACCTGTCTGACAAGTACAGTGCATTAAAAGATCTCAAAACTGTACATCTTGCTACAAACCACAGTGAGCACCATTATCCACAAATGGAGAAAATTTGGAACAGGAGTGAACCCCCCTAAAGTGGTGGGTCTGCCAAAATGACTTCAAGAGCACACCTGCAGGCCTCACCTGACTCTGTCAAGGCCCAATGTGAAAGAAAAAATACGTCCCCTTATTTAATCACACTTCAACTGAGATAACCACATTTTTTGGAAAACACATCATGGTGCCGCCTCAAGAAATACAATCATTGTAATCTATCAGCCTGGAATTGTCACAAAGCTATTTCTAAGGCTTTTGAGCCATGGTGAGAGCGGTTATCCACAAATGGGGAAAACTTGAAACAGTGAGGAACTTTCCCAGGAGTGGCTAGCCTACCAAAATGACTCCAAGAGTGCATTTATTTTTATTTTTGCAAAATGGAGATTAGTCTTCATGTTCTTTTTGGTTTTGTCCTTGGAACTCTCCCATGGATGCCATTTTTGCCCAGTCTCTTTCTTATTATTTAATAATAGACACCAAACTTTACTGAGTCAAGTGAGGCCTGCAGGTCTTTAGCTGTTGTTCTGGGATATTTTGTGACCTCTTAGATGAGTCTTTGATGATCTCTTGGAGTCATTCTGGTAGGCCAGCCACTTCTGGAAGGTTCATCCCTGTTCCAAGTTTTCCCCATTTGTGGGCAATGACTCTTGGCATGGGTCACTGGAGTGCCAAAGCTTTGAAATGGCTTTGTAACACTTTAGGCATATTTCACTTTGTCAGACAGGTTCTATCGGAGGGATTTCTTGATTCAGCAGGTCTGGTGATAATCAGGCCTGGGTGTGGCTAGGTAAACTGAACTTAGCTTTCCAAAAAATGTGGTTGATCACATTTAGTTCATGATTTAACGAGGGGGGGGGCAATTACTTTTTTCCCATAAGGCCAGTTTGGATGCTTTATCCCCTTTAGAAATGGAATCTTCATTTAAAAACTGCATTCTTGATTCACTCTGCTTTTCTTTGTCTCATTGTAAAATGTTTGATGATCTGAAACACTCAAGTGTGACAAATATGCAAAACAGCAAGGAAACATGAAGGGGACAGATACTTTTTCACAGCACTGTACCTAAAGACATTTGTCTAACCGCCCTTAAGTGGTTTGAATGATTTCCCTTAGAGAAACTGAACCAGTATTTTACTATTGCTGCTCAAAGTAAGCTTATTTGTCCAAAATATTATGCTGTCAATCACTTTGTAAGTGCGTGCCAGTTTTTGCAATCCGCACTATTAAAGATGAAACCCGTCTCTGCGTGCTAATGCATGTAGAAAACCACTTCATTAAACTCTCAGCGGTACACTCTGGCCTTGCTTTGTTCTGCCTCTGCTGCAGTTTTAAAGCCAGATCATCATGTTAGGGAGAAAAAAATCATTTTGAAAAATAAAGAGCATTCAAATGGAGCCAAACTGAGCCATCATCCTGAATAAAGCATCTTCTTTTTCTGTGTTTCTGGGTTGTTATTGCTTCACTCAAAATTCCATTTCAGATGGAACCCCTCTTTTCTCCCTCCCCTCTGCGTGCTAATGCATTTAGGAAAACCACTTTATTATAATACGCATTTGAATATTCATAGTAGGCAGGCAGGCAGGGGGGTGATGGAGGAGACGGGAGCCTTTGGGTATTGATGTAGAGCTGTGGAATTAGCCGCGAAACTGCTATTGATTCAAGCTGTGAGGACTGGAATATGAAATACGAACGACATAGGGGGAGCGGGGGAAAAAGGGCAAAAGACCTTATCAGTGAACTTGGGGAGTGAAAGGAAGAGTGGAAAAGGAAAAAAAAGGCTCAGTGGACGAAGAAAAAACAGATTATCAGTCAGCAGAGAATTGAATTAAAGGGAGACAGAAGGAGAGAGTGGTTGAAGGAGGAAAAGGAGATTATCGACACAGAAGGGGGACGAAAGAGACAAAAGTGAAGGAGAGAGGGGAAGAATGCATGAAAGACAGAAAAGAATCATGATTAAGGGGCTGTAAGAAGACTGAAAGAAAGAGGGAGAGGACAGAGGCGAAGGGTCAGGGCTTGCCGCGAGTGGCGCCTGAGCCTGGAGCCGCCACGCTACAGCAAACCTGCCACCCCCGGATGCTGCAAATTGTTGATGGGAGGACGAAGTTGACAAATGTCAAAGTTTACGTTTCATTACAGAAGGCGGGGGCTGTGTGGGGAGAGGATGGAGAGAGGGATGGAGGAGATGAAGATGAAGAGAAGGGGGAGGGAGGAGGGGAGGAAATGCCATGCATTCCATTAAGTGGCCAGAGAAAACCACAGAGAGGGAGAGAGAAAGGAGAAATACAGGAAACGGAGGAGAGGTAGAGGAAGAGGGATGTGGGCAGGGATTAGGCCATTG
This sequence comes from Cheilinus undulatus, assembly GCF_018320785.1. Classification (NCBI taxonomy): domain Eukaryota; kingdom Metazoa; phylum Chordata; class Actinopteri; order Labriformes; family Labridae; genus Cheilinus; species Cheilinus undulatus. The sequence goes on along the minus strand of NC_054877.1, from coordinate 4,281,096 downwards.
AACATAAAGACAGAGAGAGATTAAAAAAGAAGAAGAAGGGGGTGGTTATAAGCGAAGGAATGAAGAGCTTGATTCATCACCGCCTCATCTGAGCTCCTGACCTTTACAAAATGGACTTAATGTTAGACAAGGCAGTGCTGAGTGTGCTGACGGCCTCCGTGTTTGTTCTCCGGTTGTCAAGGAAGACGCTAACATTACGCTCAGCCTTGAAATGTTAACAATCAAACAGCAATGATCAATAGCCCTTATTTATAAAGCACTTTCAACAGCCAAGCAACCAAGACAGCAATGTCAGGCAGGCAGGTCATGTAGATGAGAAAGGTGATGAATATGAAGAGGCTAACAGACAGAATTCATCTGTAAAATGAAGAAAACTTTTCATAATAGTCATATTTAATTAAAAATAAAAAGTCAAGTAAAATTAGCAATGGCAGAATTAACATGGATGCAAATAATCAGGATAAACACCTGATTTGAATAAAAACATGTCATGTAAACATGAAAAATGGAAGATTGTGATCTGAAACATCCTGAAGGAATTTGGTGCCATCTTTTGATTGAGGTGTAGACTAAGTGGGAGGCCTTGGCTGCTGGTGAAATTCCACTACTCCTGTCATTTTTACTTACCTGATGATGTGAGGGTGGGCCCCGAGCGAGCTCTCAGCTCTTGTACCAAGCACCTGGCTGGGGGGGAGTCTGACCATTGATGTGCTGCTGTTGGTGTGTGCTAAAGACGACAATTGAGGCACATCATATGATGTTATAAGTTGAAGAATTGAGCTTTAAAGGGGACATATTATGCAAAAATCACCTTTTCAGGTTTTTTTTTTTTTTATATAAGATTTATTTTGGGGCTTTTCATTTATTCGGCAGAGGAGAGTGGATAGTCTCGGAAACGGGACAAGAGTGGGGAGAGACGTGGGAAAGGGCCACTGGGCAGATTCGAACCCGAGCCACATGCGTACACGAGTCGGGTCTAAAGGCCCGAACATACTTGAGGGAACTGTGAGCTGACTGGACTCTGCGCGGAACGTCCACAGTCATCAGAGCTTCCACAGTTGAGCGCACTGCCGCGTAGTACTTTCCTGTGAAATTTCCATGAAATCCTACATTTCCCACAATCTTTGCGCGTAGTTTACATTTTTTTGTCATGGCGTTCTACACTGACAAAACCTGCTGGCTTTGCAAAGCAATAAAATTAAGAGACAGTAGTATGTACAGCCATTAAATGCCAGAGACGAGGAAGAGGAGTATGCCATGTTGGTGAGCGACATGTGAAGTACTGACGTGGAAAAACATTTTCAATACTTCCGATTGATGATCTAGTTGAGCGCCTAGCCCCACTCCTTCTCCACTCTGGGAGTCACCGCTCACCCGTCAACACTGCACAGAGGAAGAAAATGCAGGTCGGTGTCACATTTATGTGGGATGATGTGAAAATACATGCCAAGCAGTGTTTTGTGTGACACCAGTACACGGAGCGGAGTCCGTGCAGTCATAAAATTTGAGCTTTGCGCGCACGGGCCTTGCGGACCTCCGCGGAGTCCATTCTGCGTACATTCCGCCAGAGTATGTTAGGGCCTTTAGACCGCAAGGCCATCTGCGCACCCCTTTATAGGCTTTTCTAATAAAAATATGTACCCCTGGCCTGTCCACAATCCCCTTAAGTACCAGAAAAATCCATTCCCTCCCTCCCTCTCTTCCTCCCGCTTTCAGAAAATGTGTGCTAAAACAAGCCATTCTCAGATTTTCCTCTCATGATGTCATGTGGCGAGTTAGCCCACCCCCAGGTTCGGTTGGTACTCCCCTCTTGGAAGAAAGTTCCGCCACATCCATTATGTTGAGAAGGTACTAGCTGCAGCTACAGCCGCAACAAACCACGCCCCCTACAGAACACACCCCATTAATCCAAACAATGAATTAATTCTAACCCTAATCTGTAGAATTTAAATGCTAAACCTAACCCTAGGAAGCTAATTAATTAAAATACCCCAATGAGCTACCCCTAAATCTAACCAGTGGAAATTAAAATGCTAAACCTAACCTAAAGCTAATTAAGGCCTATCTAAACTAATCTAAGTTAACCTTAAACTAAGCAAATAGCACAAGTGGGCGTGTTTTGTAGGGAGCGTGTTTCGTAGGGAGTGTGTTTTGTAGGGGGCGTGGTTTGTACGGTACCTGCGGCTGCAGTTGGGTATCATTGATTAAGTCCGATACATTTCCTGAGAGGGGTGTGGTCAGGGCGGAGTCAGACAGTTCAGTAAGATTTAAAGCCACAGACACAGAAATGGCTTGTTCTGAGCAGGGCTGAAACAGAGGGGGTTTAGACATGCAAAAATCATCCAATACTGGAATGTTTTTTCAGCAACAGACTTCACAGGCATGCTTTGGGGACCTCTGAGACCTATATAAACTTGTCTTAAAAGGGTAAAATATGTCCCCTTTAATTCAGGGACTAAGGAGGCTTGAAGCACACCTTAGCTCCACCTTTCTCCATGTTGATAAGTTGACTGAAAAAATGTTTGAAACAGCAAATAAGGCAGCCACCATTGAAGAACTCGGTTCAATATATGGATGTAGTCTCAATTATATAACTATTGGTTATGAAAAAATAACTTTAAATCAAGTTTATTCAACTTTGAATAGACAATAACTTATCACCTCTTTATCTCTAAATTATTTTTTCATTTTTCAAGCTAGAAAATATCAATGAATATATGTAAGAAGAGCAATACTCTGGTGTTTTATTTTTTAATTTTTTTAAGACTTTACAGTAGTGAAGCATTGAAAAAGCAACTTTAAAGCATGGTTGATAAGTTGTAATTCAACAGAGCTTTAATGCTTTATTGATGCATTAGTGAAGCATTTATGACCCTAACCCCTCACTTCTAAGGCTTTGAGAATGTTCAAATGAAGCATGTATAGTTTTGTTTACAATGTATGTCATTTTGTTAAAAAAAAAACTTTATAAATGATGACTTACATGTTTACCAATGTTTAATAAATAACTCATTAATGTACCAATAAAGCATTTGTAATTGTCTTTAAAATTGCTTTATATAATGAGGGTTGTAATTAGCTAATTATTTACTTATGCTTGACTTTTTCTTTTTTAAGTTTTCAAAGTCTGTTGTTCTTTTAAAGTGTTTCAGATTTTTTTGAAGTTCAATATAAAAACCAATGAGTTTTTTTTCCATTACACATCCAATCAGATGAAACCAGCCTCTGCTGCTTTAGCAAAGCCCGTCCTTGTAGTTAAACATCAGATATGATTAATTCACTTTATCTGAACCATGACTGATATCATCTATTACTTTTCAAGCTGAGGGCTTTTATTTACATATGGTTTGATTTATCCTCATACTGTTTTATGATAATTTGAAGTTTTAATTTTGACCTTTTTGACTTAAACATATAAGAATTTACAACCTTTATTTTGAAATTCTTGGAGCTTTTAATTTGGTATACTTTTGCTGTCATTAGGACAGAGTTTCAAGCCAGGGAATAGATTGCAAAAAATATGGCAAACAAAAAGATATTTTTTTTGTCTGCATCAAACTCTGACAGACCATGTTGAGGGCAGGATTAGCCTGGTTTTCAACAACAGTGACCAGCATTTTAACTTTCCTCTTTCATTCATTTCAGACAGTCAGAGAAAAAGCCAGAGGGACAAATGACTCTGCATGTCATTTTTTTTTTTCATCTTAAAAAGAGCAGGCTGTTCTCTCTGCTCCCTGCCCCCTCTTGTCAAAGAAAATTGCATAACTTTTGACTTGATTAAATCTTTCAGGAAATCAAATTCTTGACCTCAAATATACCACGCTGGGCTCAAGACAAGACTGCTTTTATTAAAGGATCTGTTCAGACGATCGGGGCAGTTTTCACGTGGCTGTGTGATATGATTGTGCCAGATACACAAGTACTATATCTTACTATAAACAAAAAGAACTATTAGTTTCAAAATAGTAGGATCAGCCAACACAGTGGTTCTATACTGGTGGGTTGGGATCCTTGCAGACCTGTTTTCAGTGGGTTGTAAAGTGTGATTGGGAAAAAACAATGTGACAGTGACTTTTTGAAATATGGAAGCCCTAAGTGGACATTTTAGTTTAATTCAACTTTATTGTATTCTATATTCTTTATTAATCTTTAAGGGGATGTTCAGAATTTATTCTCTGTTACAGCTACACTCACATAAGTCAGGAATTTATGCACATGACTTGCATCATTAAAGGGATGTCAGAGTGAAGGAGGACACATTTTTGTTGTTTTCTCAAGATCTGGACTTTTTCATTTCACTATCTTGGGATTAAAAAGGGGCGTTTTTCCTTCAAAAGGAGATAATTCAAAATGAAATAAATTGGAAAGATACAAATTTTTTGGAATTTTGTAGCTACATAAGCTCCATTAGTTGCGCAAACTATGTAGATAATGGTGCTATGTAGCTTATGGAGCTGATGTAGCTATAGCTAAGCTCACAAAGCAGCTACACGTCTACATTATCTAGATAGCAAAGTTAGCTTTGGCTACATTTGCTAAAATTCAAGTTGTTAAAGCTTACATAGTTACAGATAACAGAGCTACATGGCTAGCATAGCTACATAGCTAAAGCTAAGCCCACCAAGCAGCTATGTAAACTACGTCGATGCATCATCTTTATATCTGCACGTTTGCTAAAGCTAACTTAGCTACATTTGCCTATGTAGTAACTTCAATTACGTTGCTAGCATAGCTACGTAAGTTTTGGCCAAAGCTAATGAAGCTAATGAAGCTAAAGTGATCTATCATTTTGCGACTACTTCTAAAATGGATCCAAACATAATTGAATCCAAAATTAGACCTCTGATCTTTTTCTCTGTTATATTTATGAAACGTTGCTTAGTCTAGCATGTCTTTAATGTGGTTCTTTTATGAATGTACCCGCCAGACTTTGTTTATAAATAAAGCTGAATTTAAGAAAAAAACTAAAAACCCGAAATACCTCATACCGGCAAATTACGACACTTCCTTTCTGAGGTATGCGGCATCTCAGATGAACGGCCTGTGAGAGTGGCCGTCAGAGATGAGCGGTATTCTATACCCCTCTCTCTCAATGAGGAAGTGTTTGTGGGTCCTGAGGCCACACCAGTGGAGAACCATGGATCTAAAGGCAAGCTCTTACATAACTTGTCATCTTAAATCGAGTTGTCACTTTAATATGACCAGTACCCTACAAGATTTATTTGCTGTGTACAATATAACCATGTCCTTTTAAAGCATGTTCATAACTCCATGAAAGAGAAAAGCTGTTAAAGATAACCTGACACACCGATCAACTGCATGGATATATTTCACATTTATCTGGGAAACCTCCAGTATGAAGCGTTTGGGACTTTTCAGAAACTTCTTGTATGATGATTGGGTAAATGTTCTGTCTGTCACATCTATCATGCACCAATCAGAGCGACAAGATAAAATGAGGCAGCAGGCAAGCTCTGGTAGTAACGTGAGCTCAACAGTCTGTTCTCAGACATGGGTTTCAGATTGGAAGATGGATTTGCCTGATAACAGTCTGGCAAATCCATCTACTTTGCAAGGTTATGTTAAAGAGGCTCAGCTAGCCTCTTCGCTTGTGACTAATTCACCCCCATTCATTCTCATTGTCAGCAGCCTTACTGCACACAGCATGTGGGGATACCTCACCACAATGAGAGAGCCACAGACATGATGTATGGGCTGTTGTTTGCATAAGAGGCGGGCAAGCGAACCCTGATATCAGGTCGTCAATGAGGACATAATGATAATGCATAGTTTTGATGCATGTGCTAAAGTGCAGTCACTTGGTGTCTGAATGCTTAAAATGAATCAATGCAAAATGCAAACAGGGCAACTGTCAGTTGGATTACTACTTCAGTTCTTTAGGAGTTATGGTCTTTAAATGTGGCATGTAACCAAACCCTTAGGCCTTCTGGTAGCCCCTGAAACAGGGCCCCGAATTCCCAAATGCAAATGCTCATTAAAATACAAACAAGCTACCATCAGGCTCCAACTTCGCTTCATTCATAAAATGTGTTTCAGAGAAAACTGCCTTGACTGTAATTCAAAGATTTTATATTTTTCAGCCTCTGCAAAAGATCAAACCCAAATGAACAGACACACAACCACAGTTTAGTCTAAAGCATGAACCTAAAAGAGCTCATGCTGTTGGATTATTGGCGTTGTGAGCAGATGCAGCCCTTGCAAACTGAGCTGCTGCAATAATGAAGATAAGAGCTGATGCTGCATTCACTGTCCTCTGTGTCCACATGGATATGGCCTCCCTCTTTGTAATTAGCTGCTTCTAAATCTTTTTAGACCATGCAGCTCCTCCAAGTTCTCCATTAAGAACACTGAATCATCTTCTAAGTCATGCTGCTTTTAAAGCTTCGTTAGGCATGCAATGTTTCACAAAAGTACTCTGTATGTGCAGCATGCAGATCTAAGCTGCATCAATTTTAACAAGTCTGTTTTCATGGTAAAGGAGGCTCTGCTGACATAAAATGTGCTTATTGCACACTTTATGCATGCTATCCACACAAAAACTGCACTGGGTATAGTTTGGTTGTTTGACTTGTGGTAAATCCACTTTAAAAGGTCGGTGTCCATTAGTAAGTCCTCAAAAGCACCATGATGTGAAATAAGAAAAGAGTCTGCATAGGAAGAAAGTCTGAAAACAAACAGGACTTATTTGTATGTGATGAATGACTCAACATGGAAGAAAATCTATGAAACAGTTCAAATCAAAGACTTTCTCTGCTGAGGTCATTTCACTGTTTTCTTATCCAGGATATCAAGGTGAGTCATTTTGCTCGTTTTATTTCCCTGTTCCAAACTAAGAAACATTTTAGCCTCATATAAATTCATATGTGTCCACCAGTGTTCTAACCTTGACTCAAAAAGCAGCGTTCCAGCAAAGCCTTGTCGCCGCTCTGATACTGTATCTGTTCCCGCTCAGGAGAAACGCAGGAGAGAGAGAGAGAGAGAGAGACAGTGGATGTTTTCTCATCGCTGCAGCCCAGTAACAATTTCCGAGTAGGATTCGGGCCAAGATGAGTCAGAGTGAGACTTCACTTGGGCAAGCCTTGAACAAATGCCACGGACGCACTGTGATCCTGGTTGTAACAGATTGTTTGCATTCAGAGATATCTGGTCCAGGCAGAGTCTGAGGGAAGGGGCCTGTTGTGCCCATGTTGGCTCTGTTTTCCAATATTAAACTCACTCTGTGTAATATAGCTGCCCACTTATTTACTGTCTAGCTTCAGGACATTTGCCAGCTCTGCAGCTTTGTTTTATCTGCTTCTTATGAATTCTTTAACTTGTTGGATTGGCAAGTATTTGTACATGTGCAGCACATGAAGTCAGAGACAGATTTCACCAAGAGGACAATGTAGTACATCGTTTCATATCAGGTTGTATGGTATGGTACGGTATGGTGTGGTACGGTACTGTACTATACAGCGCGGCACGGGATGGCACAGCACGGCACGGTACCGTACGGTACTGTGTGGTATGTTATGGTATGGTACAGTACTGTACTTTACAGTACTTTATGGGACAGCACGGTATGGTATGGTACGGTATGGTACTGTATGGTATGGCTTCCAGTTGCAGCTCGCATCAAATTCAAAACTCTAATTATTGCTTTCAAAGCACCAGTAACTAAGGTCCTATTCACACAGAGATGAATTTAGTAGTATACGCCAAAGTTTTTTGTCGTATCGGCGTTCCATCCAAATGGAAACGGCATTTTCGGAGGTGGTAAATGCTACTTTTTTAAACCAGGCCCCAGAGTGGACAAACCTGTAATCGGTAACCATTTCATCTCTGTGTGGACAGCCAACCTCATCTTTCTTGAAACAGTTATGTCATACATAGCATAGCCAACTTAAGCCGCGTGCGTGTGCCAAACCAAAACAACTCTGGCTCTCGAATGTACGTCGCTTTGGATAAAAGCATCTGCTAAATGACATTGTAACATTGTAACATATTGTGTCGTGCTGTTAGGTATTGCATTAGATCCAATCATGGTGTAATGTATCTGAATGTATTTTATCGGTTATGGTGGTGCAGTTATTGTCTCATATTGTATTGTAGTTTATCTGATTGCGTTGCATCGTATCAGATCCTACCATTATAGCATCATTGGCATCATAATGTATTGTATCCCATTTTTGTTGTAAAGTATCTGATCAAAGTGTGTCATATCATTTTGTTTCCTAAGATATTGCCATATTGTATCATATTGTTTTATATTGTATTGTAGAGTATCGTACTATATCTTATCACGTTGTATCGTATCATGTCATATTGTATCGTTGTAATGGGGAGAGAGAGTGGGCAAAGACATGCATCAAACAGCACAGACACTGGGAATCAATCATGTGGCCATTGGACTTTAGCCTCTGCTGTCCTCACTGAGGTCAAAGGTCATTGTCATTGGACCTTTACTATTGCTTACAAACATAACTAGACAACCTTGCAAACAGATGGATTCGTTTGTGTGTTTCTCACTGGCAAACCCAGCTTGCAAAGTTCTCATCTGAACAGTTTGGGCCCAGTTAGAAAGTGACAGGACCAATCAGGAGTAAGCGTCAGTACTTTCGGGCATGGCAGAGTCGTGACGTAAGCAAGCAGCGACAAGAGGTCGGTGTAATTATGGCGGAAGAGATTAGCGTGGACGCTGCTAAAGCACCAGTTTTATCAGAACCTGATGACATTTCTTCGTTAAAAGAAGAACAAAGAACAGCAGTGAGTTGTTTTCTTTGCGGAAACAATGTTTTTACCTTTCTCCCGTCCGGATTCGGCAAGAGTCTAATCATCACTTATTTTGTTGCTCTGATTGTCCAGTAAAGGTGTGACAGACAGCACCCTTGAGTTTTTTTCAAAGGCTCTGCTCTTTCCCAAACACCATCTATGGGAGGCTTTCCAGAGAGGTCGGGTTGATAACTACAGAAGTCTTTTGTAAAAGTTTGTCCACCCTGACTCAAGGATAAACCAAATGCATTTGCTGATATAAGGTCAGAGGTCAAGATCAGGAGGAATTATGTTCATCCCTTTCTTTTGCTTTTTTTATCCCAAGAATGCTTTGAGGTTTTTTTTTTTTTTTTACTTTTCCAAACTTCCACTCTGATCCAGGAATGAACTAAATGCAGATTGATGGTCCAAGGTCAAAGTCATGACCTCAGATCTTAGCTCAATATCTTAAGAAAGCATCAAAGGATTTTTGTCAACTTTGGCACAGACCTTCTCATGGACTTGAAGATGACCTAAATGTATCTAGAAAGTCAGATTTGGTGAGGTCATAGTGACCTTGTGACATATTGTCACCTGACCCGCCACTGTGCTTTCGCTGTTGAGCGATTGTATATTTTAGACTGTGTTATGATAGAATAGTGCAGCCAAGAAAACACCACATTAGTTCAGATATTTCTTATGACTAGAGCAGTAACACCTCTGCCTAAATAAAAAATACAATGTGGAGAAGATTTGTTATCATTAAAGAAAGAATTGGCTGATATGAAGTGCTAAAAGAGGTTAAATGATCTTAAATCCACCTCCAGGCAGAGTTTAAAAAGGTTTAGAAAAGTAATGTGAAATCCGCGGATAGCACCAGGAGGTAGAAAAGACACGTCTGTCAAAATGTATACTGAAAGGAGCTATATCACTGTAAATGATACACAAGCACATCTCATTGTTATCTCTCCAGAGAAAGTAAACAGTGGGGCTTGTGAGTGTGTTTTTGTTGGAGGAGAAAAGGAACAAAACTCGCCTTTTATTCTGATGTTTGTGATAGAAGCGTGACGCTCATTCAGGCCACGAGAGGAAGCGAGCTATTTGTGATTCATATCTTTGACTGTTTGATATCTAAGGGTGTGTGAGAGTGTGTTCTGTATGTGAAAGGGTTTGTGGGTAAACACAGGAACAGGTTTGTTTGAGACTTGAAATGAGATAAAGAGATGAAGCAAACTTGCTGTCAATATGCAGGCGACACTAAACTAACTCGTATGAAGAGGTTCTTCTTTGTGCTGAGATTTATAACTCACCATTTTACTTTCTCAAGGGTAAATGTCTTTTATTCTTTACTGAACTTTGAGTCTTTTCACACAGCTTTAAAGAGTGACAAGTGCAGAATGAGCATGCACAGAGACATGATCATGTCAAAGAATTTCAAAGAAATCCACTCATTAAATACGAGTGCATTTCTAATTTAAACCTGAACTTTTTGCACTGCTTTTCAAGGTTTCCTTTTTTCTCCCTATTAGCTTCTTACAGCCACAAACAAGAGAAATACCATCAACACACAAAAGGTGATGGTGGCACTACAAGCCCCTGAAGAGAGGCTGAATCGCTTCTCACCAAAGAGCTGCAAAGTTTTGAAGGTGTTCCATTTTCACTGTATGCTAGAAGTGGGAATAGCATGGTAAGTTAAGGTGTGGTATGCAAAACATGACCCATGATACAGATATTTAGCGCTAAGTTTCCAGTGGCTGGATGGGTCAAGAAGAGGGGCTGGGGTGCTTTCTGTGGTACAGATGCTACCAGCAAGGTGTGACCATGAGGCTTTGACTGTTTACCTCCAAAATCTAGTCAATTAATCCTTGGGTCTTAGTGGACTGTTTTTTTGGTCATATTTTTCCACTTTTTTTTTTTTTTGGTCAATTTTTCCCAGGATTTTTTTATTCTATTTTTTTTCATAATTTTTTTGGTCGATTTTTTGTCAATTTTTTTATAAACTTTTTTTTGTAATTTTTTAAAATCATTTTTCCATGATTTTTTTGGTCAATTTTTTCATCATTTTCTGTCTTTTTTTTTCTTCATTTTATTCCATGATTTTTTAAAATCATTTTTCCATGATTTTTTTTTGTTTTTTTTTTGCCATTTTTAAAATCATTTTTTCCATGTTTTTTTTTTCTGTCATTTTTTTCCATGATCATTTATACTTATGTCAGGACAATCACTTGTGCAAAACAAGTAAGTCCCCGATGGTGGTCTAATTATGTTTTCATTCTAGCATGGGGGATAATGAGGCACAATGACTTTGCCCATTGACCCTTTGGTCTCCAAATTCCAATCATCCTTACACTAACTAAGGTAAGTGGTGTATGCTTTAGTCCACTAGTTCTCAACTGGTGGGTTGGGACCCAAAAGTGGGTTGCGAAGCTCTTTCTTGTGGGTCGTAAATGTATGCCAGGGATTTTTCCATGATTCCAAGTAAATTCTTTATTTTTCTCAAGATTTCATTTGGTAAATGAAGCTGGTTCATCCAAGATAACAAGGATGTTCTTTGAGAAATTGCTAAACTTCCATGCTATCTAGGGAAAATGGGGTAAAATAAGATGTATGCATCCTTCTGTAATGATGTGCTTCCCTAATGTGTTAGTTTTGTCCTGTCTCTTTGTTTTTTTTTTATTTGGAGTTCAAACAACATTTTTTTGGAGTGTTCTGATGTCTTTATGATGTAATGGTAGCCAAGAATACTGATTAGCCAGTGACTACAGATTCACCAACATTCATAGACTAAATGAAGAATATTTTAAAAACTTTTTGCGTTGTGATTTCTCTCAAGGAGGAGGTGGTGGGTGCTGGTGCCTGACCAGTTGAGAACCACTGTTTTAGTCAACAGCTGCATATTATTTTTTTACATATTGTTTTAGAAATTATCTCACTGTTTGTCCCTTAAAACTTGTTAGCAAAAGTTATTTTCAGCCTTTGGTCTATTTCCAGACACAAAGGCTCCATTAAAAATGTTCTTCACTGGTTAAATGAAGTTAAAACGTCATATCTGTATGAATATTGTGGCTAGTTTGGCTGTTACACTCTGAGTTAAGATGAACCTTGTGTCTCCTCAGTTACAGCTTAGCTAGTTTCAGTGTTGATCTCACACCATATCCTCAGACTTTACCATAGTTGGTGCAAACAGGACCCACCTGCACTCTAGTAATCAAAGTAGAACTTCATATGATCATGACTCTAAAAGGTTTATTCTTAGTTATGATACCTGAGTACAAAGGGCTGTTATAGTTTAGTGAAATAATTTGGCTTAACTTAATAATCTCATAATCTAATAAAGAACAAAGACTGATTTGTTAATGAATATATTTTTACATCAGCTTCTATGATAATGTGATTTAATCAACATTAAGAACCAAACGTGTTGTCTTGTGCTACTTTTCTGCTTTTAAAGATAACTGTGAAGGCAACACGAGACTATGAGTTATATTTTTATTTGATCTCAAACAGCCAGGAACGGTAGATTCCTAAACAAAAGCATCACTGTATTAGTGCCCTTTTTCTCTGCTCCATGTGCATCTTTGCAGTCACAGAGCTTCTTTTAGGCCCTTCTCTTATCAGTGAATTGTTTGTGTGGGTCGAGTTTGAGTCCGTGTGTGTGTGAGTGGTCTAAGGCGCTGCTTCCCTGCTGATAGTCCTGTGACTGGGATCTCCTCCCTCCAGCCTCCTCCGCATCATCCTCCACCTCCTTCATACTTTGTCTAATGAAAAACCTTCTGCTCCGTCTCTGCTCTACACAAACACACACTCAGTTACACACACATTTAAACACAGAGAACCTTGCACACACACTGACAGAGATGCATGAACTCGTATGTGGACAGAAAAAGCAACGGTAAAGTCTGAGTGCACTAACAAAGGAGCACATGAGCAGGCTGTGGTGCTGCCAGCCTTAAGCCACGGTTACCCACGGTACACAATGCGGGGACAATTTAACACAGGTGTGTTTTTTTGTCTTTAAAAACTAAACTGTGACAAACTAGATCATGTGTTTGATTCTTTTCATTTCTCTCTGCTTTTGTGTTCTTCAGTCTGACTGCCACTGAGAATGATGCAGATCTATCTGAGGGAACATGGTTGGTGTAACGTCATTAATAACATAATGGTTAAAGAAAAAAATAGGTGTTAAAGGCAAAAATTGGCAGAAAAGCAAGAGAAGTGACAAAAAGTGACCAAATAGCAAACAAGGAATTAAAATAATAGGTTAAAAGTGACTGAAGAAGTGGAAAATTAGGCAAAAGTTGCAAAAATTAGTAAAAGTTGCATAAAGAAGTGGCAAAAAATGTCCAAAAAGGGCAAAAAGTAGGTTAAGTTTGACAAAAAGTTGTGGCAAATGGGAAAAATGGCAACAATGAATCAAAAGAGGCAAATTTATTGAGCAAAAATTGTACCAAAGGGGCGAAAATAGGTTAAATTTGGCAAAAAAGAAGTGGCATATTGGAAAAAGTGGCAAATATGTTACAGTGACAAAAAATGTTGCAAAAATTGACCAAAAGGGGTGATATATGTGTTAAATTTGGCAAAAAGAAGTGGCAAATAGGCAAAAAAAAGGATTAAAAATAGGCTGAAAGCAACTAAAAAAGTGGCAAATTGGGAAAAAGTTGCACAAATGAGTTAAATTTGCATAAAGCAGTGGCAAAAATTGTCCTAAAAGTGCCAAATATTGGTTAAAATGGGCAAAATGAAGTGGTGAAGTGTGCATAAGTTGCAAAATTTGGTTACAGTTGCATAAATAAGTAACAAAAATTGCCAATAAAGTAGCAAAAAATGGGTTGAATTTGGCAAAAAAAAAAGTTTTGGCAAATGGGAAAAAGTGGCAAACATTTTTTATTTTTTTTTTTAATCTGGCAAAAAAATAAGTGGCGAAGTGGCAAAAGTTGCAAAAATTGATTAAAAGTAGGAAAGTAGGAAAAAGTTTCAAAACTGTGTTAAAGTGGCATAAATAAGTAGCAAAAATTGACCAAAAGGGGCAAAAAAATGGTTAAATTAGGCAAAGAAGTGGCAAAGAGTTGAAAGTGGCTAAGATGGATTAAAAATGGCAAAATTCAGCAAAGTGGCAAAAATGAGTTAAAGTGACAAAAGGTAGAAGAACAAGGGGCAAAAATTGGTTAAAAGTAGCAAAAAATAAGTGGCAAAAAATGTTGAAAAGTGGCTAAAAAGACGGTAAAATGGCTGAAAGTGGCCAAAACTGTTCGAAACTGTGGTGAAAGCACAAATAAATCATTACAACATCAGAACCCAATAACAGCTTAACATACTTTTAAGCTCCAAAATGAGGTAACTGTTAGCACCAATGCTTCTGATCTAAAACACAATCACTGACACTATCAAGAAATCACAGCTGAGGCAGGCCCTTTCTCTGGGTCTGTTAGAGGCCCAGCTTATTCTGTCAGCAGCCTTGTCAGCACAGTCTGTAAGAGAGCAAGCACTCTTTGGGTGTCCATGTTGCCATGGCTCATCAGTGTAGCTCCCATATGGTTTCAAAAGTGAAACATTTTCACAGTTTTACCTGATGACAGCTTATGAAAACCACAGAGGGATTAGGCTGAAAGTCACCAGTTAGCATGATCACTCTTTGCACCATAACACCAGCTCGATTCAAGCTCTATACTTCCTTTTCTTCAGGCTCCTTTGGAATAGCTTTAATCATACATAATACTGAAGTACATCACTGAATAATTACTTGACAGCTGGTGACTGTTTTAAGACCAAATATCTGACTGCTTGTGGTGAATCCAAGTTTTGGTGTTGCATGTGTTGCATCAGTACGCTGGCTTTCTCTCCCTCTCTTTTTTTATCTTGCTCATTTTATCACCGTGATCGTGGATGTGCACATGGAAACCTCGAAAATAAAGGTGTCCTACATGCACTGGAAGGGTTCTCGTTCATACTATGAAATTTAATCCTGGTGGCTCCAGATAGCGGAGCAGAGTTCCTGCTGACACAAACATATGCACACACACTCGTCCCACGGCTCCACGTCTGGGAGCAAAGAGCTGCCTTAAAGAAAGAGCCTCCTCTGGTCCAACTCCACAGAGATCGCTTTCATTTTTCCTCCTCCCTGCAGCAGTCGGTCACAAAGACATGATTTCTCTTACTGATGATTTTAGCGTAAAAATCCAAATGAAAAATTCATCAAATTGGAAGAAAAGTCCAGGATTTTTTTCTTTTTTTTTTTGCAAAGGTGCTGGTGGAATTGAGTGCATCTGTGTGTTCATGAGTGTGTGTGCAATAAGAAATGGAACTAATGCATCTTTTCTGTGTCACTGCTAATGTCGCATGTCGCAGGAACCTCCAGGGGCTGCAGCCTACACACCAGACAGGACTGCATGCACTCAAAAGTAATTAGAAACATGGTTCATGCACACACGTGCACTTTACACACAAACACTAACACACATGCAGTTCACACCCAAAGACACAGAAAGCTTTAAAATCTTAATGTTTGCACACTCACACAGACAAAAAAACACACTGAACACTAGACTGTCATCTCTGATGATAGAGACCCAGTACAGACAGAAATGCAGTTATTATACTGGGATATTTTAAAAAAAAACGATGTTTTCAGGTGGTTGAATCAATTGCTGGCTTAGTCCCAACTTTTATTCCACATTCTTCTGGAATAGCTTTATAATCGGCTAGTACGCTTTCCAAATTTAGCAGCTGTCTGTTGTTTTAACGGGCTTTTGTCAAGCTATGTGCAGTTTTGGTGCAGTACATGCAGCATTTCTTTCTCTCTGGTATAAAAAAACAAGTCTCTTTCAGAGGCTGTAATGGTAATTGTGTGCGTTGGATTGTCATCCTGAATGCGCCACTGACAAGTATGCTGTTTTTTTTTTTAGCTTTCTTAGTATTACTAGCCAGCCTTAAATGTTTTCCAGCATTACTAGTCAGAGAAAAAAATGTCCACAAGTACTACTAGTAGTACTTAGTAGTTCTACCATTAGGTGCAAAAATGTCAGCTGGTATTACTAGTGGTGTTACTTGCCTTCAGTCTCCCATTGCAGATTCAAAAATGTTCAAGACAGTCTGGCTGCAGTCCGTTCATCTCTGACAACCCCTCTCACCGACTGTTCATATGGGATGTTGTGTATCTCAGAACAGAAGTACACGCCAAAACTTTCAAAATAAAATCAGATTTCACCTCCTTTTAGGGTTAGCGTAAAGGTTAAGGTTAGGATATCAAAAGTTCAAGTAAAATAATCTTACATTCAAAACCTGTTTACAAAAGGTTCAATAAAGCTGAGTCTGTTTACATGGAAAGAGCTACGTAGATCACGTAGCTTACGCTGCTAACAGGGCTAAAGCTAAACTCACAAAACACCTTTGTAAGCTACATATCTATGTTATCTGCATAGCTAAAGCTAAGCTAGCTAAAGCTAAAGTTGCTAAAGTTGACTTAGCTACATTGTCTTATGAAGTAATATTAACTGCATAGCTAGCGTAGCTTTGTTAGCTTAAAGCTAGAGCGAGCCACTGTTTGTGTAACTACTTCTAAAACAGTTCCATGTTTAATTTAATCCTGGGTTGACCTCTGTTTTTTCTGTTGTATTCATGGAATTTTTCTTCTTCAGTCTCTTGAGTTCTGAGCAGACATTCAGGAGCTCTAGATTAATCTACGCTCACATTCATGTTTTGAAAAATGAAGTGATTTAACCGTCAGCAAATCGCTCCCTCTCTAGTCTATCAGCGCGTTCTTGGAGCTCCACTCCATTCAAGATACGCTGCAGGTCTGTTTTCTGCCCTGGCCCCTGCCAAACCTCCAAAGCTCCAAACAGGAAGTCACTACGTAGAATATCCGGTTCTTTCAAAATACAACTCAATGCACAGACTCAGGATCGTCACTATATCACTCAAACATCACTATATCAACACTGCGTCTCACCCTGCAGCAAGAGCAAAGGGTCATCGAGAGGTCAGTGGGTCATACAGCTACAACAGCGCCATTGACGAGGAAAAGTTCACTTTTGAGGGCATTAAGCCAAAGAATTTTACTAAAACCACAGATCCTTAAAGCAAACATTAACCTTTTAACTTCCTAATGTACTCACCCTATGGTGGAAGCAATAATATCATGGACTTATACCAGATTGCATAATAAATTAACCCCAAAAGTTATAATCATACGCTGTTGACATACTATTCCTGTGTGAATTCACAGTTTTCCTGTAATCTCTGCCTGCTGATCAGGGCTGCATGCCGCCACGCCCAGTGGGCTTGCCGTCAGACCAAGCAAACCTGGGGCACTTCTGTGCGTGGCACAGTGGTATGTGGAAATTGTAGGTTAATGTGCTTATACACAACACTGGCTCCCGTTGCTTGTGGATGACGGTTGCTTCACTGAAAAACACTATTTACATACGACCAGACTAAAGACTTAGGACGATACCAAACACATTTATAATTATTATAACGCTAAGACTGAAGAAAGACCGCCTTAAACTGCTCAGACTGAGTCTTATGACCAAGTTACACTTAACAGCTGAAATCACAGGAGCGAGCTGAAGCTTTAGCAAAACTCTCATGATTTTACTCAGACTTTGGAATTTGGAAGGAAAAGTTGTTAGGTGTAAGGCCACCTTAAAATGAGTCCAATAGGCAGCTTAAGCTGTGTCCTAACAGCATGTGAGCATCAAGCTTCACGTCGGCATTGTCTAGCATCGCATGCTGGCTGTCCACACTGGGCTCAATTTGAATTTTTCCGTGTAAAGAATACGGCACCTCGTACCTTTATGTTGAAAGCAGAGAAATGGATATTTGTATTGACGAGCAGTTTTAAATCGAACAGTTTTGTCTCGGTGTCGACACAAGTCAGAGCATTTTAAACACAGATGTGGATATAATTAATGCCCGGCTATCTCCGCTTTGTAAAACAAGAGTGAGGAAAGTGAAAGAAAAGCAGGAAAATCTTCTGTTTGATATTGTTTGCCTCTCTATCTACCTGTTTCCTTTGTTCTTTAACCATCTCAACAAGCAAAACGAGAAAAATTGGAGAAGCAATGGAGAAAAAAAATGTTGCTCCACATCACTACTATATGAATAAATGGTACCAAGCTGATTTTTTCACTGATGCTCGCTCATGTCGGGTCCAGTTGGGACACGGTTTTACTGTGTGAGAAACAATGAACACCACCAAGCATTCAAGGTACAGATATGTTTGTAGTGCAGCAAAATCAGTGCAGTCATCTGTGTTTTTTCTAGGTAGCAGATTTCTTTTGCAGACTTTTTGAGGCATCAGGGACCAGCAGCAGTGTAATTCAGCTAAGTTTCTACAAATGTGAAACCAGTCAAAATGCTGCCATGGTCTTTTTAGTGTTAATGCATCCGCCTTCTTGGCATCACGGGAGTGCAGACTCTGAATATTGGAAGAGGAGGCAGTGTTTGTTTCCTCTGTTGGAAAATAGTAGAAAGGATCAATTCTGCTTGTCATAACACACACATATACCAACACACACACACACACACACAGGGTATGTATATATGTGAGAGTGTTTGTGTGTGTGCTAATGCAGAGGAGCAGAGGTTGACCTGAGGCTACCAGCTAATTAAAGCCGTTCCAGAGAAATGAGGAAGGGAGGGAGAGAATGAGTGAGGGAGGAGAGGAAAACAGAGAAAAAGAGGAGAGATTGAAAAGAGGGGAGACAGGGGTGGGAGGAGGAGGAGGAGGAGGAGGAGGTGAGATAATACGACTGGAAGGCAGAGCGGGTGAGAGTGAGAGACTTTTCCGGGGGTGTTTTGAGATATTTGGTGGCATTTTCCTAAATTTAGTGAGGGCTTGTTGTCTGCTGTGCAGGTTTAACACAGCTGTGCAAGTGAAATAAAAATCAGGACACATTTTACCAAGTAGGTCTCTCAGTTTAATCATTAAATAGGGGAGAAATAAAGGAACAACATGGCTGATTGTGTTGTAATGTGAAAATCAGCTAAGAAGACAGAAAAATGTGTCGACTTTTTTTTTTGGTTTGATACATAAAAAACTGTCAGTAAATGTTCCACTTTCAGCAACCAAAGCACTGTATAACAGTATTTGGCTGTATCTAAAACTGCAGACTAAATACTCACACTACTACATACTCAACCAGTAAATACTGCTAAGAAGCCTCTGGTTAGTATGTTAAATGATAGATGGACTTGAGCTTGAGCTTGACTTTGAGGTCAAGTCTTTTTCCCAGGGACTGCAGGAGCTGGGGGTTGAACTCCTGACCCAGCAGTTGAGAAACGCCCAACGCTACCAGCTGAGCCATGGCTGATTCGTCATTAATCCACATTTAAAAGCCTCATCTGCACATCATAGGGCAGTAATGTCTACATAACTAGTCCAAGCTTCCTTGGCCAAGGGCAGTTAGAGAGAGAGTTCAACCTCAACATACGTAAGGTCTTTATTAAAGGTATAGTATGTGAAACGTATGCTTTGAAATATTTAGCCCTGCCCACTAAGCCCACTGCAATTGTCTTATTACTTCTGCTTTTGCATCTTTTCCTTCAGTTATTGTGAAATCCTCTCACAGAATAATTAATAATTGACAGAATAAATTAATACAAATAGAAAACTTGATGAGCTGCAAGTGTGCATCAGCCCATAAGAGACCCATATAGGCCGTATCTAGAGATCCAAGATAGATCCTACTAGTAGTAAACAAGGCAACCACCTGTATGGGTGGGTCCACATTTGCAACTCACATGGGCAATCACAGGTGAGGTCACCATGGAACCATGGACAAACCTACATGGGACCTATATTGTAGCTTATAACCCATATGACCAGACATTTCCTGGCCAAGTGGAGACCAGATGTGCACAGCTCCGCCCACCTTGGGTGTATTTACTAAAGAGTAAACTAACATTTTGGTTTCTTTGAGGAATTTTGCATAATGAGGAGGTAAAGCTGTTAATAGTGGCCCTTCTGGTCCATGCTGCAAGCTTCTTGCAAGGCATTCTGGGTTTGCCAGCAGCACAAACCAGGAAGGCCAACTTTAACAGCTTTTCTCCCTCATTATGAGAAATTAATTATGAAACAAAAACAGTGGTTTACTTTTAAGCATACTTTTAATTTTCTTTTTATTATCTCGTGGAGTGTTTTTTTTTTTATTAATCTTTCATTCAAAACAGGAAAAAGGCAGCAAAGCTGGGCAGTTCCTCTCATCAAGTTTTACTGTTTTGATACAGCTACAAAGCCATTTAAATGCCATGTAACAACATATGAAATATACAACCCCAATTCCAAAAATGTTGGGGCACTGTGTAAAATATAAACAAAAATAGAATGCAATGATTTACAAATCTCATAAACTCATATTTTATCCATCATAGACCATAAACAACATATCAGATGTTTGAAATGAGACATTTCAACATTTCATGAAAATATGAGCTCATTTTGAATTTGATGGCAGCAACACATCTCAAAAAAGTAGGGACAGGGCCATGATTACCATTATGTAGCTATCCCTCTTCTTTTAACAACAGTCTTGGAAATGGGGAGACTGGTTGCTGGAGAGGAATGAAAATAGAGCCTAAAATAGCTTATTATAAAAACCCATTTGCTGATGGATTTAACCAACAGCAAGTAAAACCCCCATTAAAGCCACATTTATTGTCTGCTGCTATCTATTTTGACACTTACCATCACACCATCCTGTTATTAACACAAACAGCAGAATAGAATTGCACGCTTTTAGCCAGTATGATAACCTCTGACTTTTTTGAGAATGCTCTCAACAAGATTTGATAACCTAGTTGCAGGGATTTGCTCTTATTGAGTCACTGGAACATGGGTGAGGTCAAGCAAATTTCAAGCTCAACCTTAAGGGTGTTTGAACGGGCTGAGGCCAGGGCGAGTCAAGTTCTCTGACACCAGACTGGAAGAGGATTTTGAAGCTGAACCAGGAAAAGGTCATCCCCAAACTGTGGGTTTAATTGGAAGAGCAGTATAACCAAGATGTTTAACATGTGTTGTCGAAGCCTCGGTCAGTTTTTATTCTCCAGGCATCAAATATAAAGTCTTGTCTAAACACAGGCTAGATTTATTCCCAGATGCTGTATTACTGTGTAAAAAGAGCTGTCACTAGTTCATTGGAAGGCAAAGAAGGGGTGCATTCATAAAGTCTAAAAGGCATCAGTTTGGCTCCATGGACCCCCTGTGCACTGGTCACAGGGCTGAGTCCCAGTCCTGGCACTTTCTACTCTTCCTACTTCCTTCCTTCCTACACTACACTTCCTTGACTGAGATGAAAGAGGTGGTCACGTGACTTACTGTCAATTTCAAGTAACAGATGAGAAACAAAGTCATGGGCATCTATCAGTCTGTAAAGAGTTACAAAGCCAGTCTCTAAGGCTTGAGATTCCATCAAACCACCATGAGAGCCATCGTCCACAACTGGGGAAAACTTGGAACAGTGGTGAACCTTCCCAGGAGAGGCTGGCCAATCAAAATGACTCCAAGAGCGTATCAACAACCCATCCATGAGGTTACAAAAAAACCCCAGAACATCTAAAGACCTGCAGGTCTCCCTTAATTCCATTAAGGTCAGTGTTCATGATTCAACAGTAAGAAAAAGGGTGGGCAAAAATGGCATCCGTGGGAGATCTCCAAGGCCAAAACCACTGTTGCATTTGGATTTCATTAAAAGAACATCACGCCAACAGTCAAACATGGTGGCAGTGTGATGGTCTGGGGCTGTAATTGATGGAAACATGAATTCTGCTCTCTACCTGAAGGAGAATATCTGACCAGCAGTTCATGACCTCAAACTCAAGCACACTTGGGTTATGCAGCAGGACAATAATCAAAAACACACCAGCAAGTCCACCTCTGACTGGCTTAAAAACAACATTAAGGCTTTGAGTGGCCTAGTCAAAGTCTGGACTTAAATCTGGTTGAGATGCTGTGACATGACTTTAAACAGACCATTCATGCTCAAAAACCTCCAGTGTACTTGAATTAAAACAATTCTGCAAAAAGAGTGAGCCAAAATTCCTCCACAGTGACGTGAAAAGCTCGTTGCCATATATCTCAAATGCTTGCATGCAGTTGTTGCTGCAAAGCGTGGCACAACCAGTTATCAAATTTAGGGGGACATTTCTTTTTCACATAGAGCGTAAACAGAGCCAAGAAAGACCTGAAGGTCTTTAGATGTTCTGGGTTCTTTTGTGACCTCCTGGATGAGCCGTCAATAAATCTTGGAGGTATTTTGCCAGACTGGCTACTCCTGGAAAGGCTCACCACTGTTTCAAGTTTTCTCCATTTGTGGATAATGGTGCTCACTGCGGTTTGCGACAAGATGTGTGATCTTGTATCTTATTTCACTTTTTCTGACAGGTTCTATTTAAGGGATTTCTTGATTCAACAGGTCTGGCACTAATTGGGCCTGGATGTGGATAGTGAAATTGAACTCAGTTTTCCAGAAAAATGTGGTTAATCACAGTTAATTCATGATTTAACAGTTAATTTTTCACATAGGGGCAGGTAGGTTTAGATGGCTTTTAACCTTAGTGAATGAACTTATCATTTAAAAACTGTGTTATGTATTCACTCTGGTTATCTTTGTCCAATACTAGAATTTATTTGGTGATCTCAAACATTAAAGTGTGAAAAATATGCAAAAATTAAGAAACCAGGAAGGGGGTAAATCTACCAAGCTTTGGCACCAACTCTGCTTGGAGAGGTACACAGCAGGTGGGAGTGGATTTACTGTAGGGGAAGGAAGGGAAATTTCAGAATAAAATAATTCATTTCAAAAGAAGGGAGTTTCTCTAAAGACATACTTAACCAGGCTTTAAAAAGCAAAAACCACAAGTGCAATCATACTTTGCTGACTTTGTGTTGGACATACAAGAAAACAGAGGAAGCCTCACTTATAGTTGAAGTTTAAAGAACATTTTTAGACAGATGCATGTTGGTTTATGGCCTTCATCAGGGCCATCAGGAATAATTTTCCTGTCTATTTTGGCTGAACGATTCACACATCTCGTGGAAAAAACAGGGGCACTGAAAGCCCTGATTTGTTACATGCAAACCAAAAAGAAAATGAAGCCATGTCAAATCTGGAATAATCTGCCCTCTGATATGTGTGTTATCTCTGACTTGGGCCTCCTTAAATCAAAACTTCAGGCTTTTTCATTCAGGATGGCTTTTAATACCTGGTAGTGTGGTGACTGTTTTATCCTTTTAGTTTGTATTTATAAATGCTGTTATTTATATCGTTATGGATGTGTCTTGTGCTGTGTTTTAATGCTATCTGATTTTTGTAAAGCACTTTGGTCCCCTGTGGGGTGTTGTAAAGGGCTATATAAATAAAGAACATTTACATTTACAAGATGTACATCCCACATGTCCAGTCTGAAACAGGCTTTAGTCAGGAACATCCCTATAACAATTATATAAAAAAAACACTCTAGACACCTGCTAGGCTGCCGACAGGAGAGCGATAAATAGAGCAAAAGAGGAAACAAGAAAATGATGTGAGAAAAACAGAGAGAGAAGGAGAGCGACTCAGCAGGAGTGAGGTCAGTAAACGTGTGAAAGTGTGAACAGATGGAGACACAATGACCTGGATGTGTGGAGAGAAACAAGGAGCTAAGAGACAGAGAGAGAGAGCGTGTACTGTATATCATGACTATTTAAAGTGTGTGTTGTGTGTTTACTTCGCTCCGAATACGCCTGCTGTCTGCACAGCTTTATTAAACGGAGCTGAATTTGATTGAGAGGCAGCGAGCGGGGGGAAGAAAGAGCCTGAGAGAGAGAAGAAACACGGGACGCTCATGTTTTATTCACGCAGCAAATATACAATCGATGTCTCCTTATATAATTCATGCTTCATTTTAAATATTTCACTGTCAACAAGCCAATTAGTGATTTTAGACGGCTGTGTATTCATGTGTTTGAAACTTTCATCATGTGTTCCCATCCTGGTGTGTGCTTTCTCTCTGTTTATGTGTGGATGTTTGAGCACATGTATGAAAGAAGTGATGGAGGAGGACTGTGGGGTGCTGTTTGAGCATTTGTATGATACTTAGCATAGATATTTTATGAGCTTCATTGGCTGGAGCTTTAACTATTTTAGCTTCCTAGCTATGTTATCTATGTAGTTTATATATTTAAAAAAGCTTGGTAGCTTTGTTAGTATAGATATTTATGAGTTTCATGAGCCTGAGCTTCCGCTATGCAAGCTAACATATGTAGTTAGATTAGCTTGGTAGCTTTGGTAGTATAGATATTTGTGCACTTCATGAGCTAGGACTTTAGCTATTTTAGCTTGCTAGCTATGTTATCTATGGAGCTTATGTAGTTAAATTAGCTTCATACTAGCTTTTGTTAGTATAGATATTCATGAACATCATAAGCTTGAGCTTTAGATATGTTAGCAAACGTTGCTATGTTATCTACATAGTTTATGTAGGTAGCTTCAGCTTGGTAGCTTTGTTAGTATAGCTATTCATGAGCTTTAGCTTTAGCTATGTTAGCTATGCTATCTACATAGTTCATGTAGATAACTGAAGCTTGGTAGCTTTGTAAGTATAGGCATACAGAGCTTCATGAGCTTGAGCTTTAGATATGTTAGCATACTTTGCTATGGTATATACATAGCTAATGTACTTATAGAGCTACTTAAGAATGTTTTCTTGGAGGATAAGCTTTCTTTTCTTCTACGTGGACTTTTTATTCAGCTTTATTAAGCATTTTGTGATCAGGTTTTGCAGGTCAGATTTTTGACTTTTGACTTTAACTAAATGTATTTCCGTCTCTGATAGATTTGCCCACTCACAGTAATGGGCTGCAAAAGGGGCCATCTGAGATCTACAGTCTGTAGCCAGACCCCTCTCCTAATTTCTGCAATCTCATGTCAGAATTCAAGCCTTGTTTACCAGTCTTGGACTTGGGTCTGTGCAGTTCTGAACATGAAGTTGCCAAGTAAAGCAGAAAACCGAGACGTAATTTATGTTGTTTACCATCACAAAATAATTCCACTATGTTACCTTTTTTGTCTGCTCTTGTGGCTGGTAAATTGAGCAAATTCACCTGTCATTGCTCAAAAATACCAGTATTTGGCTGGTGGCGGGTGCTAATTTTCCACCCTGGTCTCTAGTCCTGTCTGCTTTCATCTGGGGTACCACAGGGCTCTGTCCCGGGGCCTTTTCTTTTCCCCCCTTATTTGCTGCCCCTTGAAAAAAAAATATACAGAGCTTTAACATTACATATGATCCATACATAGATGGAGGATATGGACAACCTCTTATCTCATTTAAGTCCAGTGAAGACTCAAAGTTTTCCAATCTGCTTGAGTGAATAAACGCTGTAAGCTCAGAAAAAAAAACAAAAAAAACAAAACTGATTTTAGTTGTTACACAGAAGTTTGTTCCCTTAATCCTTCAGAACTTGGGATGCCTCTTTGTAACTTAGGCGCTATTTTTGATCAGTCTTTTACATTTGACATTAAATAAATCCTCCATAGAGACCTAAACGAGTGGAGTCTGCCAAACAAGCTGTCCACACTGGGTAAAAAAAAGAGAGAGAGAGTAAATGGAGTAGGAGAAGGAGGAAAAGTGGAGAAGAAGGGTGTGCGTGTGGTGTGTTTCAGGGGTTGTTGGTGTTGTGGGGGTTCATGGAAAAAAGGAGGAAAGAGTGAAAAGCCTAGATTGAAGTTTGATCTGTTTGTTCTCTCCCCCTCGTCCCACTTACATGTCCCCGTGGAGCCCACAGAAGGCAGGCAGGGCTGGGGTGTGTTTGTGCGAGTGCGTACATGAGAAACGGGCCGACACAACCTCATAGAGAGAGTAAAAAAAGAGCCCAAACAGATCGAGATAAACAGATAAATAGACGGATAGAAATAGACAGACTGACAGCGAGTCAGGGAGAGATGAGAGAGAGGAGACACGAGCTGGAGAGGGCACAGAGATGGAGAGATGAAGACGGTGGGAGATGGGTTTTAAAAAAATCATGCACACACGTGCAAACACAGACACAGAAATACATGCAGAAGCGGCAGCAGGGAGTGATTGACAGAGACCGACAGACACGCCTACAGACTGAAAAAAGGATGAGCGGAAAGAGAGTGACAGAGAGAAAAGGAAAGACAGAGAGAGACGCAGTGATCCGAAGCCGTATACAAATCGAAACAGACAGCAGAGAGACAAACAAAAAAGACAGACTCACAGACAGACAGAGCCAGTGACAGTCACTAGCTGTATTTGTCTGTTTGTGTCCTCAGATGCTCCTTTAAACACCTTCTGACCCGCACATAAACATTTTGCCTACAGTATGCCTCGACAGCAGTGATTCATGTGAAAATCCCCGTTATCAGGGCTGCTCATATCTGCTGTTTTTAACTCTCAGTCTTTGGCAATGCCTCTCTTTTACAGGGAAATCATCTGCAGCGCAGGAAATGATGCATTTCATGCTATTTTGTTTTAAATAAATTGCTGGGGAAGTCAAGTATCAGCCATCAGTGCTTAATGTTGCAGCCGATGCAGATTTAAAAGGAGAAGTGTTTAGATGTTTGCTGGATGTGGGGATTAAGGAGGCTCATGCTGCAACCCAATTTATGGGTCATGTCCTTCAGAGTTTGCATTTTTAGACTCAGAGTGTGCTGACGAGTTGACAAGAGACGAACCATGCCAAAAAAAATAACATCATAGAGCCTTATTGCCCACAAATTTAGAGGACACTACTACAGCACCATCCCAAAGTCACTGCTGGCTAATCACTTATCATCATCAAGGCCTGTGAGGGGAGAGGGAAGGGATTTCTGCACCAGGCTGCATGCACAGAGAATTTTTTGGGCTTTTTGCCTTTATTCTGCTAGGACAGCTGAAGAGATCAGGAAATATGGCAGAGAGAAAAGGGGAAGACATGCACCAAAACCATGTCTGGATTTGGAGTTGATTCTGCAACCGATCTGTCCATGCTTCCTCCACATACTGAAATAAACTGGTGTCCACTGTACCTTCTTTTTAATCTGTATTCATCATTCTTCTGGGTAGTCAGTCCATCCATTTTCTTACTGGTAAGCCTGGTTGCAGTGGCACCAGACCAAACAAGTAAATGAAGACCAGGGGTCATTAAAGGTATGAGTGCTCTTATGTGGACTTTCCATGAGTCCACAAGTCCCACTTTCTTGTGGGACCTACCCAGAATTCAATGATCGCTCAGCCCTTGTACTCAATAATGATTTTGGAATTGGGTTTTTCAGTTGATTATTCAAAACATATTAAATTAAGGGTGTTTTTTTTTAAAGTATTTATGTGGGGAAAATGCAGCAATAAAAGAAGTACTCTTTTTCTTTCAACAGCACATCTTGTTTCCAGGCATTGTATGAAGTCATGATAGTTCGCCCCTTTACTGGCACGTCCCTGACGCACCAGTCCGTTCCACTTTTATTGGAAATTTGCTGCAGATCTATTTATGGATAGACACTGGACACTGCCAAACCACGTCAGTCCACATAGAGCACATCACTCCAAACAGCCAGAAAGGCACACAAAGTGTCTGGTCAACCTAAAAAAACGACACAATACCTGGACTCCCGATTGAAATCATCACTATATCAACATTATGTCTCATCCTGCAGCATGGGCAAAAGGTCCTTGACAAGGAAAATTTAACTTTTTAAGGTAAAAATCCACAGAATTTAACACGAAACCACAGTTTCTTTGTAGCAAACATTAAACTTTTAACTTCTAATGAACTCACTTACGGTGGAAGCAAGGAAATCATGGAATCATGTTGAAAAAGGCTAATTAATCTGCTGCTGACATCCTATTCCTGCAAGTCTGCCCTCTTGTCTCAAGAAGGTCTTAGCTGCACAGCCAGTGCTATAGACACTCCTCCAGTGTGCAACGTCACTCGCCTTCGGTTGGAGCAAAACCATGGTGCTGTGGAGCGCGGTGCAGCCGGTGTTTGGGGAAATAACGGGTGAGGCTTTAGGGTGGAAATTGGGTTTAGGCCTTAGATACTCTAAAGTTAGTCTAAGCTGGTTTGCAGTCAGCCTCAAGTGGAAACTTGAGGAACTGCATGGTTTTGCATCTTTTCAGCTGGGTTAACTTTTCTGCACCTAAACACAGGAAGATCCTTAGTTAGATACATATCCAAGTGTGTTCAAATATATGTTTCTTTATTTAGCTCTGTCCTTTTAGAAATTTATGTTTAGTTGTTATTTGCATGTTTAGTTAGCTATGCAGGTTTAGTTAGATGCACAGATTTTGAATATGTGTGGAGGTTTTGATTTGGTTTGTTTGATCAACCTGTTACATACTTTTAGTAATCAGAAATTGCCCTTGATATAAATCAATTTGTGTGCTGTTGTAGGTCGACTTTCCAAGGCTAAACATGAAGATTTTCATCTTCAGTTTGGCTGTGAAAGGCTTGAATTAAGCTCCAGTTTAAGGCTCTGTGAGACAAGGCCATCTTGTCACAGTCTTTGATGTACATCGGCTTTAAGTGCTAATGCCACCTTCTTATAGAGAACATCCTACACCGATTACAAGCACCGGTAGTTTCCAAAGAAAGATGGAAGAATAAAAGCTTTGTAGAGACTGGTAAAGTTTTGAAATAGATGGATAAATAGAAATGAATAGAAATAGACAGTCCTAAATAGAAGTTTGTTCCAGCAGGTCTGTTTGATTGATGGGTGTCTTGCACGTTGTCCACATGGGTCACATCATGAAAGCAGCACATCAGTATCACAGGCGGTTTAGTACTAAGTCAGAGTCGACTCTGGATGTGTTCAGCCGCAGTGCTGCTGTGCACTGGAAGTGTGAAAATATGCCTCAGTTCACAGTGGCACGCATACGAGTGAAGTGCGTGCCGTCACACAGCAGGTGAGGACAGCTGCAATGATTAAAGGTGAAGAGTACCTGTTTCATCTGCACAGATGACACAAATGCCTGAAAAGAGAATAGACTGGGTGCTTGCTGCTACAAAGCCTTCCCTGTTGCTTATAGTTGAATTTTCTCACCTATAAAAATGATGGCAAGCCAAAACTCACAGATACTACCACGGATACTACAGTATGTCAATATTTTTCTACAGTCTTAGGTCAACATGAGCAGTGACAGCCTGATAAAAAAAAAAAAGCGTGCCACCCACTCAACATTTCAAAAACAGACTGAAAAATCTATGCAGGCGTCTGAGCTCTGTCACAGCGTCTTTGCTTTGAGGGGCTGCAGCTGTGCGTTCGCTTGTCTCTGCTGCCGGTAGAGAGAGAGATTAAGAGCAAGACAGTTTCCATTTAGAGCAGTGATCCAGCCTATTACCTTAATTCTGCCCTGGCAGCAAATTCACTAAGATCACTTTTTAAAAATGTATTTTCCAAAAGACAAACTTAATTTAGGGTAATTATCGGAGCACAGAGAATCCTGGTCTCTTCTAGACAATTTTCTCAGGCAATTTGGGGTTTTCCTGTCAAATTATGGTTCTACAACCATGTTTGACTGACACATCGTCTGTTGCAATCCCATTACAGTTAGAGTACATCATGTTTTGAGTTATTTATGCCCCTTTTACAGATGTCAGAGTATTGGATTAAATCAAACTTGCTCAAATGGAGCTGCTACTTCCACTGCTTGGGACATTTTTGATTAAGCACCATAGTAATCAGGTGCAAAACGATCATGTGTCACCTGTGTTTGCTGCCATGTTTTTGCTCTGTTCTCATTATTCTGAGAGAATAATATCTACAGGGATGTCCACTCTGCTGTTGCTTTCCTATTAGACATGGAACTGATCATACTATCTCAATTCTGGGCAGTAACCAGTTTGCAACTGTCCAATAGCGACATAGCCAGCTTGGAATCAGACTTGCAGCCCACTGAAACACTCACCTCGCCAACATGTAAGAGTCTGTCCAATATTTACTCTAGTTTGGATTCTTGCTTATTCACTTTTTTCCTCTTCTTTGCTATATTTGTCACTGTCCTCTTTCATTTCTTAGCCTCAGCCATTGTATCAAATAGCACTGAGGTGGCTAACTGGCTTCTTTTTAGCTAAAGGCTGGTGTGTGAACCAGTGCTGTAAAGCCACCTCCAGTCCTGTTTAAGTTACAATGTTCAGATCAATTTTGATGCTACTATTGTGGGTTTAGAGCAACACAGTATTACTTTAAAATGGGCTTTTCATGTCAAAGATCTTATAATATCTCTAAAGTAGTCACTACAGACTGCTCAGCAAAACTTCTAAGAAGGATTAAAGTCTACAGGCAAAGTAAAGCTGAAAGTACACTTTAGCTATAAGCTTAGGGTGCTTTCACATTAGGCCCAGTTGTTTCCATGCCACGGCGCGATCCCCCCCCTCCTTCCCCTTTCCCCCACTGGCTTGCTTTCACACTAGCAACATTGAACCGTGCCCGGGCCCATTTTCGTATTTACTCAGTCTGAAACAGCAGGTGGCGGTATGCTGGTTGTTTCGAATAAATCAGTGATACGCTGGTTGTAAGCTGGTTTACAACCCCGCAAAGGAGGAGAAAGAAGAAGAAGCTACCATGGCAACCACTGGGGTCATGACCTGAGCAAAGATTATTTTTGTTTTGACAAAGTCCATCCTGCAGCCATGGATGATTTAAAATCACTTTTTAAGATTTCAGCAACTTTTCTCTGCACATCTATGTGCAGCTCAGAGGATTTAATGGGCTTGTGCTGCGCAGATACAGCAGTTTTTGAGGTGACAGGAGACTTTTATTGCCTTTGCATCTCATCTCACTGACTCCAACTTGTGTCCATCTGCAAGGTGAGTCACAACAGACCATTTAATGTCTGGATTCTGATGATTTCCGCCCTGTATTGAGGAAAAATGTGAACAAACTGCCATGCTGTGAAAAGAAGTTTAGCTTTAACAATAACGTCACAAAGCTGATTTGATGCTCTGTCCCATATCCGAGCTTGGTTCACATCCCATCCGAACCAAGCCAGAGTCATGGGAGCATGGGAGAGCATCGGCAGGAAGTGACTGAAGAAATGTGTTAAAACGAGAGCATTAGAAGCTTCACCTTGAACACAAGACAGGACAGCACACCTCTATTTACTTACGGAAGAGACGCACCACCAGCAGACTTCCTCTGCGCTCTTTTACGCACGGTCCGCCGTCCTGGGCGCACCCGACGGTAATAAAACACAAGTTTTCATTTTAATTTGGAAGTTTAGTTCTGTCTTCTTTCTGTGGACTTAGATTTATTGATATGACTTATTGCAATGAGTCTTTACTGCTGACAGTTTTCATATTTATAGAGGATTTCAGGAGGATTTTCTTAAAGGAAGAGCTGCAACTGGTCACTAAAGAGCCACATGCGGCTCGAGAGTCGCGGGTTGAGTATCACTGATTTATTCGAAACAAACATTATATAGTTTGTTAAGCCCTGGGTTCCGTCGTATAATTAAACCATGACATAAGACGTCGACTAATTGTTTACCTTGGTACAACTGCTGCTGCGATCTGCCACTGTTCTGAACTGGCTGGACGTTAACTCCCGCCCCACTGTGCTGTGATTGGCTGGTTATTCACAGGCTTGGGACCGTTACCTTGAGCAGCCGTCCAGTCAACACCGGGATAACATTGCACACCAATCAGAGAGTAATTTGAGAGCGCCAAAGCATTTGATTCTAGTGTGAGAATAGTTTGAGAGGCATGTGAGCGTGAGACAGGAGGTGAAAGCGTGTGTCACACACCAGAAGCGTGAGGGTTGGCAACCCTGAGTTAGCAGAGGTTAGTCAGCAGCACAGGTTAAGCTAGCTCACGATTTAGTCATGGACATTTTAACAGCTTAACATTGACTAAATACGATCAGTTAGCTATATAAACTAAGTTAGCTACGTTTGCTTAGCTTTGTAGGTACAGTTAGCAGTGGTTTAGTTAGCAGCACAAGTTTAGGTAGCTTTCAATTTTGTTATGCACATTTCAACAGTTTAATGTAGGCTAAATCCAGTGAGTTTTCTACATTGGCTTAGTTAGCCACTGAAAACAACTGTAAACGCTGTAGTGCATATGCCAAGCCTGTACGGAAATGTACCATGGTAATGCACCAAAAGAGAAGAAGAAGATCACAGAAAACGTACACAAACTTTCTTCTAGTTGCCCTTCTGGTTGTTCTCCGCGTTGAATTTAAGAACATCTGGTGTATTCGTTTCGCAGTGGTGATAGATTTTGCTATAAAAGCCATAATAAGCTCAGTAGCTTCTGCAGCACAAACACAACCCTGTAATCAGCAATTATTGTTTTGGGTGGACCAGCGCAGGCATTTAAAGAGAGCTACAATGTGTGTGACATAATCGTTTCAGATTTCGGATAGCCGTTCACATGGAGATGAAACGGTAGTCGTTAACAGATTTGTGCAGTCTAGGACCCGTTTTCAAAAACTATCATTTACAGTCACCCAAAACGTCATTTCCGTGTGGATGAAACGCCGATACGACAAGAATCTTTTGCGTATACTCCTGAATTCATCTCCGTGTGGACAGGGCCTTAGGTGCCTTGCCTGGGTTGCAGTCCCTTTATAGCTCTGACTGACAGACTGAAAACAGCCTGATTATCATGTTAACTTGTTTATATTGAAATTAGAAATATTGATGAGCTCAGAGACTTCAGCCTTGCCACACTGTTCTTAAATTAAACATTAGACATGAATGCACAAAGAAACCCTACAAACCAGGATCTTAAACACACAGCCTGCAACTGAGCCAAAATTAGCACATTCAAACCTGAAGTGCCCTTTTCATATTTTACATTCTTTGCAATAGCAGTATCAGATCTTCAAAGTCTCAAGCCACTGAAGTATCTTGCAGTTACATCAGAGGAAAAGAAAATTATGAATGTTGAATGCTGTTGGGCTGTGAAGTTCTGACAAAAAAAGGTCCTCCATCGCTTGGCTTTGGCAGGCTTTCACACCCTCTCAATGCAGCTCTATTACATCTATGCATTAAGAACCTGCATGAGAAATGTCAGGCATTCGCTGAGGGAAGGGAAAGGAATTACAAGTGAATTTTTGAAATGCAGGAGAAAAAGTAAAATGTAAATTAGGTGTGTTTCCATCAGGCACGTTGGAGAAAAATAAATTAAATTTCCACACAGACTTTCGAGAGCTGATTTCTATTTGGCAAGGTGTTATCGTGCTTTCGTGTCGGAGAGTGTAAGTGGTATTTCATGCTTTCATTTTCAAGATGGAAATCAAGGAATGCACTTTGCATACTGTTAAGCATCGGCTGAGCATTATACCTGGGAGAGACAACACAAGGCATGTTTCCTATTCTTCAGGAGGTCACGGTTCGCACAATCCAGCACACAAAGAATTTCCTAACCTGCAGACCTTTCCTTTGTACCTCGAGTGAGCATAAAACCTGACATTTACATTCAGCTTTTCTATTCCTTGGGAGGAAGCCCATTCCTTCTGCATGCCGAGTTCCTGCAGAAACTGCATGAAAATCCACTGTAACTCGTTAACAATGAGATTAAACCGTGCCAACGCTTCAGCTGTGTGTCTGCAGAAGCCTTCCTTCAACTTCCTTGTTCATCACTGAGATTAAAGTATCCTCATCTGTGTTTGCAGCAAAGATTTTTTCATGTCCTCTTGTTGGAAGGGCCACAGTGAGGTTATTTCTCTGTTCACCGTTTCACTTCACAGCAGAATCTCATCTCCTCTGCCTCAGCAGAGCTCACATCACCAATTCTTATTGAAGGGGAAATCGCACAGCCATTGCTGAGCGAGGTCGTTATTTGGATAATGACTAATCTGCTCTCGACTTAATTCCATTCCTCTGATCCGACGTCCAGGTTGCAGTCAGAGGATGTGGCTAATGATGTGGCTGCAGCATTGTCTGGGAATGCGGAGGGAAAAAAAAAAACACGCACACGAAGCCACAATTGGATGATACTTGCAGACATTCACTTTTAAGTCACTCACATGCTCACGTACTGTAAACACTTATGGGTGAGTTTGCTTCAATGTCACGCATTGACACACACTGCTGGCCTTAACTCCATCTACCCTGTTATTATCCTCTGCAGTCGCCTCTTAAAGAAACATTTTTTTCCACTTCATTCCCCTCTGTCATGTAAATATTCTTTATCTTCTTCCAGGGTTTCATTGCTCACTTTTTATTTAAATAACTAAAGATGACATATTTATTTGACTGCCACTTATAATTTAATGGAGAATATTATTCCTTAAGTACATTTTTCATATTTTTTAGAGTAAGTAAACCATAAAGATGCAGATGAGATGCATCTACCCTGTTTAAATCATGGCAAATGATCTCCCGGACACCCGAAAATTGTAAATTTAGTTATTTCCAACCTGCAGTAAATACATACCATAATTTTTATAGCAGTGATACTCACTCTGGCCCTTTTGTGATTACTTGCGGCTCTTTTAAGTCTTACTTGGAAAATAATCTCCCCACAGAAAACATAAGAAAAGGGAATTTTGACCTCAGAAATGATCCACTGCAAGTCACATCAATTAGTTTGTCTCCTACACTTCTACAGTGGACTTTAAATGTCAAGTGTAATCGTCAGCCTTCATTTTGTCTGCATATTTCCATTGGATGTGAGTTTGATAGAACATAAGGTCAGGTCAGGTTTGGGAGCACGTGCCGGTTCAGCACTTCAACGTGCCAACCTTGGACCTGTACTGCTCTGGTCTCCTGATGGCCATCCTCCAGGCATGCAGCAGGCTCTTCAGGTGTCCTCCCAGCTACCCCCTCCAGTATGCACATGGTCAGCCCCGGCCTCTGGACCAGCTCACTGTGTCCTAGGCACCCAGTATGTGGTGAACTGGATCAGGTCCCCTGACAAATCCAGAGAATGGGTCCTCCCTAGTTGTGATTTATTGAAAGTATCTATGTGTGTTGGATCAGTAGCATTGGTATTAGCATGCACCCTGGCCAACAGTTACTTCAACTTGGACCTGAAAAATGTGTGCCATTTTTAACTCCTTAAAACCACTTTATCAATTGATTTTTGCTACATTTAATGAATTTTTCACAACATTTTCCCATTTTTGCCACGTTAATCTAGCTTTATCACCTTTCTGCCCAATTTTGCTACTTAAAACACATTTCTACCATTTTAAACCCGCCTTTTCTTACTCTAAAATCCAATTTCAACACCTTTTCTGTCCATTTTGCCACTATAACCCATGTTTGCCAAATTATAATGTAATTCCAACCCCCTTTCATAAAATTTCTGCCACTTTGGCCACTTTTAAAACCTATCGTCCACTTTTTTGCCCATATTTGCCACTTTTAAGCCATTTTTGCCACATTTTTGCCTAGTGTTGCCTCAGTTGACCCATTTTGCCACTATTGACCCCTTTTCACCACTCCTCAGACCTATTTTTTAAACAATTTAAACACATTTAATTATTTTTCACTTTATGCCACTTAAAACCAATTTTGCCCCTTTCTAATGCAATTCCACCCCCTTTTCATGCATTTGCTGCCACTTTTGAGCATTCTTTGTCACTATTCACCCCTTTTTCTTTACACCCATTTATGCTAAATGTAATCACATTTCACCATTTTTTTTTTTGCCAAATTTGCCAAGTTAAACCTGATTTTGTCATTTATAACCCCTTCTCACAAATATTCTGTTCACCAGCTTTTACCCACTTATAACCTATTTCTGCTACTTTAAAATCCAATTAGACAACCTTTTCTACCCATTTTTGCCACTTAACACATTTTCACCACTTTCAAGACGCTTGTTCTTCTTTTACAAACCAATTTCAACACCTATTTTTTTTTTACCAATTTAACTCATTTTTGCCACTTTTTACTGCAATTCCAACCCCTTTCCAAACAGTTTCTGCCACTTTTAAACCCCTTCCATCACTTTTTCTCTCCATTTTTGCCACTCTCTGCCTAATGTTGCCTCTGTTAACCCATTTGCCACAATTATCCCCTTTTCAGTACTCCTCACACCTATTGTTGCCCCATTAAACTACACTTCACTATTTTTATGCCCATTTTAACACTTCAACCCATTTTTGCAACATATTTAAATTTTTTATCACTTCTCCACCAATTTTAGCAACTTTGAACCCAGTTTTGCCAGTTTTAAATCCCATTTCAACACCTTTCTGCCCATTTTTGCCAACTTTCACCACTTTTTGATCCAATTCCACCCCTTTCAATATAATTTCTGTCTCTTTTGAGTCATTTTGCCACTTTTAAATGATTTCCATGACTTTTCCTGCCTATTCCTGCTGCTTTTTTTACCCATTTCTGCTTGTGTTAAACTATTTTTGCATTATTTAGCCCTTTTCCCCTTTCTTTACAACCATTCATGCCAAATTCCACTACATTTCCACTACATTTCACAATTTCTTATGCCCACTTATACCAGCTTTGACTCTGTTTACCAATTTTTGCAACTTGTAGCACATTTGAACACTTTTAACTAATTTTTGCTAGTTTTAAAATTCCATTTTAACACCCTTTCTGCCCATTTTTGCCAATTTAAACCATTTTTGCCACTTTCTTAACCAATGTCAACCCCTTTTCCATTCAACATCTGCCACTTTTGAACCTTTTTTGTAACTTTTTTCCCCATTCCACCACCTTTTCTGCATTTTTTCCACCTTCCACCCAATGTTGCCTCTGTTAGCCCCTTTTTACCAATTTTTACGCCAAATTTAACCACATTGAACTTTTTTTGCCCCATTAAATCAACTTTTGTCAGGTTTAACCCCTGCTTGGAAATTTTCTGCAGGTTTTTACCTCTATTAACCCATTTTTGCCAGTCGTAGCACATTTTTTGCCCATTTTAACCCATTTTTGCTAATTTAAAAATCAAATTTCACCACCTTTCTTGCCCATTTTTGACACTTCGAATCCATTTTTGTTCTGTTTTATGACAAGGGTTTCATTTTTAAGAGGGCTATGTACTTCAGCATAGATAATTTTAAAAAAAAGTGTTAATTTGATCAGGGTGGTTATTTTTCAGGTAAAATAGCTTCACTTTGAAGGGGACCATGATTTTGCTGACCACCATGCGCCCCCAAGTTGGTTGTGCCCCAGAAAGCTGTCCCCTTTATCCCCCCTTATGGGTGGCCTTGCAAAAATGTTAAGATCAGAGAAGGAAGGAAGGTGGCAAATAGTTTTTAATAGCACTGTAAATGCTGTCAAAATCAGCCCATTTTTGTGGGTCAAGATTTGTCCACTGCACTTTTAAACTCCAAGGACCACTCCGGCTTGAGGGGTCGGGGTAAAGGTTGTTAACAGGACTGAGCATCTGAAGACGGTGGATTGGCCAAACTGTCGTCACTTTCAGGAAACATCCTCTTCCTACCAATTCCTCCGGGTCTCTCGTCACAAAGACAGAAATACCGCGGCACAAACCCGCTCACTCATGCTCTTGGTCTAATTTTTATCCAATGCAACATTCACAGCATTGACCTGCTCACTCATACGCACTCGGTCCTACATGCACCAAAAAACACACATAGACACAAACAGACGCCCTCCCTCTCTTCTCACATGCCTTTTCACTCCGTGCTCATTGGGTGATGTTAATGCCAGCAGACATGTACAGTGTGCTCTAACAGCGGAGGGAGGGGAGGGTGTGGGTGTGTGTGTGTGTGTGTGTTTGTGTGTATATGTGTAAATGCGAGCGTTGGTACATGTGTGTGTACTCACCGCTCTTAAAAACCAATTAACAGCGCGCAGCAGCCGCCCCCCCTCCTCCAAATGAAGAGGTGAATTAAACATCACCAGGACCAGATGGAAAGAAATCAGAGAGAGAAAGAGAGACGGATGAATAATTGAAGACAGAGGGGATCATAAAAAAGGGGGAAATAAAACTGAAATAAGAGATGAAATGAAATGTAAGAAAGCAGAAGTCAATTAGAGAGGCTGAGACAGAGCTGCAGGGAGAAGCAGATAGGAAGAGAGGGAGGAGGCTTTCATACAAGTGTGTGTTTTTGTGTGTCTCTCCTGCCTACTTTCCGGAAAAGAGTCAACTAACACAACCCAGTTAGTTGTTTGAAGTCGACAGCGGCATAATCAGGTTGGTATAGGGATGATTAGAGCGTGTTCTCTTTCACCAAACTGAACTTCAGTGGAAATGAACGCCGCTGTGCTGCTGAGTGTTCCTCTCCCATGTTTGTGACAGTAAATAACCTGTGAAGCAGGGACTCATTTCCAAAAAGCCATTTAGAGCTTCCCTGTCAAATGGAGGCTGCTTCGTGTTTTACAATTGTCGCATGTGAATTACAAATAAGCTCTTGTATAAAGCAGGTCTCTGTCTGCTCACGTAAGGATCAAAAGTTCTATAAGGTGTTCGGTTCAATTAGATTATGAGTGCAGGGGAAGAATGAATGTAATGTAATCAGATTTTTATTTTTGTTGACTTTAGCAAGAGCGTCACCGTCATCAGGATATGTTTGAGAACTGATATTGAAATGACGATACTGAATGTTCTGCTGACATCGATTTGAGGAGTCTTCTTTTTTTTTAACTTTATTTTTGGGCTTTTTGTGCCTTTATTGATAGAGGAGGACAGTCGATAGAGTTGGAAAAAGGGACTGGCCAGGCTTCCCATGTACACAGGGCGGGCCTTAAACTTGAGGAGCCTTCTTAAGCAGAAGTTAAAGGTCACATATTATGCAAAAATCACTTTTTCGGGCTTTTCTAACTAGCCTGTCCTGTCCACAATCCCTCGAAGAATCAGCCCCCCCCCCACCTTTCAGGAAATGTGTGCTGAAACAGGCCATTCTAAGATTTTCCCTTCATGATGTCATGTGGGGAGTTAGCCCCGCCCCCAGTTGTGGCTGGCAGCTGAGAGGAGGATCAGTAGAGCCACATCCATTAAGCCCCATCCATTTCCTGAGAGACCTGCTGTCAGGGGCGGAGTCAGACAGCTCTGTAACATTTAAAGCCACAGACACAGAAAGAGCTCGTTCTGAGCAGGGCTGAAACAGAGAGGTTTTTAGACATTCAAAAATCCAATACTGGAGTGTTTTTTCCGCAAGGACTTCACAAACATGTTTTGGGGACCCTTGAGCCCAATATAAACTTGTCTTAAAAGGGTAAAATATGTCCCCTTTAAAACATACAAGAAAGCCCTGTCACTTTTAGGTCAGAGACCCCCCCTTCCAACCAGGGTTAATTTCGTCAACTTGAAAATGTTAGTTGACTTCCTTTGTTTCCATGAGAAGGACAAGACTAAGACTAGCAAAAAAGAATTTTTGTTAATAAAATTCAGACAAGAGTAAGTCTAGTTTTCATCATGGAGACTAAAATAAGACTAAATTGTGAGTTGCGTGACTTTTGGTGTGTTTTTTAGCATGAAAATGGCTCTGATCCACAGAGCACACAAGGGGGGAATCCTTGCTAACTACTCATCCTAGCGAACAGCGCCCTGTCCCATTTACACATATGAAAATAAGGAGTAGGAGGAGGAATAGTCAAAACTCAGCTCAAAATTGCTCCACTCAAATGCAAAAAAAAGCCACATAACGAATAGCACCTAATCCACAAAGGTCAGCAAAAAGTTATGCAATTTAACACCAAATGAAACCAGGTATTAAACGGGTACTACACCCCCCACCACATTTTTTCTCCTGTCATCACTATGTATCCTGAGATCAACATTTATTGACAAGCAATATTACTTATTAGAAAAACCTTTTAGCTGAAGTATTTGAGGTGAGTTTTAAATAGCTTTTAATATTTTACAGTTGGAGCAGAAAGTCTCAATATTGGACACTCTTTGATAGATCAGCTCAATAATAAGCAAAAATAGTTTTCAGACAGGCTCATTCCTTTATGGTTTATCAAGAGAAAGTTTAATTTTATGTAATAAAACTTTTTGTCTATTTACTAGAGCTGAAAACCTGCAACGCTCCATCAGAGTTAAAACTATCACTTTTACAGTGTATATATGGGTCCACACCACAGACTGCTGATTTCACCATTTTTTGGACAGTTGGTACTGGTGGTGGGAGTGATGATACTTAATATTGATATATCAATATTTACAAAGTTCCCTTTTAATATCGATTACTCTAACAAAGTATATACCAAATAAGTACTTTAAAATATGTCTTGCCACTCCTTCTCCCCGAGCGCTTCCCTGTCTCTCTCCTCCACACTGTGTTGCCTTCACTGCTTGTCCAGGTCACGTGACTTTGGAGACCAATCAGACATGTCTACCCTACCATACCATTTGACTTTGGGGACCAATCTGATTTGTTACACAAGTAACAAATCTCAGCAGCTCCACTCGAACGTATGTGAACTCATCCATTCTTCTCACTCAATGTGGCCTCCAAGTCAATTTAAAGACCCTGTAAAGAGAAAATGAATCCGTATTTAGGGTTGTTGTATGACAGGTCACTGTGTTAGGAACCTCTTGTTCAAATTTCAGTCAGATAAAACTTCTCTAGGTTTTAAAAATTAAGTAAAATCTCCTTGAGGATGGTGTAGGTGTGTCTGTTGAATGAGCTGAAGTCACGCCCACTCAGGAGAAATACAATCCTCTCAAATTTAAACAAATGCTAAAATCTGAATTGAGGAAAGCACTCAAGCCAATAGCCTGCCCTTTGACCTTATGTTGACCTTAGAAGAAGAGACAAAATCTGTTTTCTGGCTCAAATCTCAGTTATGATTCTTTAAACGACCCATTGACCACTGGGGCTGATAGATTTGACAAATTTACCTCACGATGAACAAAAAAAAAACAGCATTTAACTGACTGTTAACTTTAAATAGAGGCAGTGACACCAGCTAACAACAGACTGGACTGAGAAGAACTGCTCTGTGATTTTATATTGTAGTGTTAGAGGGGCGGGTAGTCCAAATCCAGCATTCAGTCAGATGTAGATCTTATGTTTTCACACGTTTACAGCAACCATATTCTAACATATCTAGTGTTAAGACACAAATTTTGGATTTCACTTTACAGGGTCTTTAAAAAATATTTTAAAAAGTACTCTGAGGCCACATGTAAATGCCACAAAATGTATGAAGAATTATTTTCATATTTGAAATATTTTCAAGACAAAATTAATTAAATAATTGTGAAAAGAGGCAAAAAAAGAAAATTGGCAAAAAAGTGACAAAAATATACAGAACAAGTGATGAAAAGCAGTTAAAAAGTGGCAACAATGGGTTAAAGGGACAAAAATCTGAAAGAAGTGGCAACAATTTGTTAAAGGTTTGAAAATAAACAGTGAAAATGGGTGGAAACAATGACGACAAAGGATCTAAAATTTGTATCAAATAAGTCATTTGAACGTCTAAAGCCAATGATAGTTTGAAACACTGTTCAGCTCTAAAATGAGGGAACTGTTCGGCAGGATGCTACAATAACAGTAAAGCAACAGTTGTTGCTTCTTAATTGGACAACTTTCCTCTATTTCAGCCAGTTACCGTTGCTCTTAGTTTCCTGTTATAGCACATGTTTAACACTCTGTTTCTTCCCTTTAACTCCTTCAGTGGACAAAAAAGACACTTGTCCTCCATTTGTCTTCATGTGTCTGAAAATGTATGGCCCTTGCTCTGTCACTGGCCCTTTTTTTTCCATGTGGCTTTCTTCATTTCAGCTGTCCCTCTGCAGGGTGAAAGCCCAGCATGGAAACTGTAGATTATGATCAGAAGGCTTGGGCTAGATTGAGCCTAAATGAGGTGTGTACATCAAGATTAAAATCAGTCTCTTTCTTTTGGTGTGTTTGTCCAACTATCTGATTTCCACTAGCATTCACACAGACAGATAAAGAAAGTAAATGTACCTTTTTTTAACAGCATGTAATGACATCGAGTATGTATCAAGGTCGGATCTGGAAATGAGATGCATTCACTTTAAAAAAGGATGTCTGACTGGGTTGGAAACACAGAGAGGATCACAGCAGGCTGTGAACAAACCTGCAGGTTACACTACTAGAGGAGCGGATGCTGTACTGGAAACTCAAACTCTCCAGAGATGCACTGATTCAATACGTTTCTTTTCTGCTGATACTGGCAGAAATAAAATTCTGTTTCCACTCTCACTGATATCTTTTCAGTCATGGTTGGCTCTTGTGCCACATCAAGTACTCGGCTCTAAAGTGAGAGCGCTGACCCCCAGCAGTATCAGCTCATACCCGGAGATGTCGGGTAATGATGGATAAGAAGAAGAGCAAAATATTTCAATGCAACCTTGAAACACTCAAAATTTCAGACTTAAGAGACTTAATCCATATCTACTGTCACTCACTTTGGCTTCGCAGATTGTTATTCACACCATAACTGTTGCTAAGGCTGGTACTAGCAGCAAATATCCCCACCTTAATGTCTGATTCTCCTCTTACACCTCTCTCAGCCACGCCCTAACTCAGGGGTGTCAAACTCAATCACAGAAGGGGCCGGATTCTGTATTAAGGTCTAACCTGAGAGCCTAACAGGGTCCACATTAAACCAAACTGTCAACCTCATTTTGCCTGTAATACATCA
The DNA here is from genome assembly GCF_018320785.1 of Cheilinus undulatus. Classification (NCBI taxonomy): domain Eukaryota; kingdom Metazoa; phylum Chordata; class Actinopteri; order Labriformes; family Labridae; genus Cheilinus; species Cheilinus undulatus. The sequence goes on along the minus strand of NC_054877.1, from coordinate 4,238,874 downwards.
TGGGGAAAAATAAGTACTGATGATTAATGATTTAAAATTTAAAACATCAAAATGATAAGTTAAAAGGCTCAAATTTTGAGAAAAAAAGTCAAAATTAGTAGTGCAAAAGGTCAAAACACAAAATTAGATTTTAAGATCATTGTTTTTAAAGGCAAATATATAAAAAAGAATGTCACAATTGTGTTTTTAAGGCCAAAATATGACTTGAAATTTAAAATTGTGAACCTGAAAGGTCAAAATATGACATAAAAAGTCAAAATTATAAATTGTAAAGGTCAAAATATGAGATAAAAAGTAAATTATAGAAAGATAAGACCAAATATGGGCAAAAATCAAAATAATAAATTGGCAAAGCTGAATAGAAAAAGCTTAAATATTAGCTAAAAGTCCAAATAATAAATGTAAAAGTTCAAAACATGGCATAAAAAATTAAAATAATAAATTCAAAAGGTCAAAACATAAGATAAAAGTCCAAATAATAGATAGAAGTCATGATTGTGCAAAATTGAAAATATGAAGTGAAAACACAAATGAATTTCCCACATTTCTTTTAATCTAGCTATTTTTACTCTATATTTTTCACATTTTATGACTGAAGGATTTTTGACATAATCAATGTTAAGTTCACATTTGTTTTTTTTTTTTTTGTTTTTTTGTTTTTTTTTTGTTTTTTTTTTTACTGTAGCATATCTGCAGACCTCATACTTTAGGGCCAGTTATAATATATATGATATTATTTTGTGGGCCGGGTGTAACTGTACCACGGGCCACATTTGGCCCCCCGGGCCTTGAGTTTGACACTCATGCCCTAATTGGAGCAAACCATTGCAGGAGCAGGTTAATACAGCTCCTCATTAGTCAACCTCTGCAACCTCTGTTTTGTTAAAACAAGAAAAACTCACCTGAAGCATCTAGTGTCTATCAAGCACAGGTGGCCTCACTCACTCATGACTCTGATGACTGCAGGAATGTTGGAGCAGGTGAAAAAAACTTTTAAACTCACATTTTTAAACCAGTTAAACCATTGGCTTGTTAAAAAACACCTGGTTGTGATGTCTGATCTTGGCCAATACATGAAACTGGAAGACAAGAGCTTTTTTTAATGGAAAAGTCCTCTACACTGGTGCTCACACAAGATAGATAGATGGTGCTGATGTTGAGTCCAGCTAAAGTCAGCAAAGGCCTGATTGTATAATTGCTCTAAAGATGATCTTGTCACCTTTTCCTGTAGTATGAGGTGTTTACAGAGTGGTTTTAACTTTTGTTTTGATTGCTGCTGAAAAGAATCCAAGGCTGTATAATATGTAGGGGATACCACGTGTCTTAGTCTGCCACCTTTATTCAAAGGTGTTTTTTTAGTCTGGCATGGATGGCTTCCTTAGCACCTCTCTAAAATCAGTAATCTTCTCTGGCCAGCACCCTCATGTTGCTATCCTCAAAGGAATATCCTGCATCCTTGTAGATGTAGGTGGACAGCTGAGTCCTGACAGATGAGTTGGCTCTCCGGTGTTGGGCCTTGCGTTCTTCAGTGCAATTTGATGTCGTTCGCCCCGTCACTTTGTCTGGATGAACCAGGTGTTGAAGTACACCAGAATGTTGTCCTTCTGCAAACAGTGGAACTTAAAAATGTGACCAAAAAGGAGATTTATCAGGATTAACTATAGAAATTCTTACATTAACATGATAACTTTGAACCTGATTTCCATGCAGTTTTTAGGGAGGCTTCTTGGGATACACCATAGCACCCAGGCACAGCAAACCCCTTCAGGGACTTATGGATAAAAAGACAGATTTTACGGGATATCTCCGGCCTTAGACGTCTGGACCTGATTCAAACCCTTTTTTAAACAAATTCCACCACTGAATCCTGTCAAATGCACACTTGGATGTGACTCCCACACATTTCTTGCATCAAATTGCGTCCTGTTTTCTTCTTCGGTCACCATTTGTCGGCTTTTTGGACACATTCACATGCTTTATGACTCACCAATGCAGCAAACAGACATGACTCGTATTTAAAGACAGGGGTCAGATTGACAGGGATGGTGTGTTTGCAGATATTTTTGTGTCTGAGCAATGAGGATGTAAAAACTCATTTTCATCTAAGTCGTGAGTTTTTAGCATGAATGTGCAGCTGAAGGAGAATGTGGGCCTGATTGTATCCAGCCTGGCTGTCTCGTAGGGATTTTGGGAGAGTAATTGAGTACATTTGTGAGTGCGTTTAGATTTGAGTGTGCATTTTACTCTGAGGGCATTTGTGCAGATTGTGCACTGAGTGTTTCTATGTGTCTATGTGCTGTTTGGTAATTGCTTTGGCTTTGTTTTGTGTTGACGTGTGTGTTTGTGAGTCATGCATGCAGTCAGATGTGTGTATTAGAGTGTGTGTTTCTGCTTCTCCATGGTTGTAATTGCTCCTGGATGAGCCTGCGTGTGCGTGATTTCCAATAACTGCTGCCTTTGCTCAGCATCTCCTCTGCTTGGCGTCACGCTGCTCCTCTGTTCTGCTGGAAGTGTTTGCGAGGGGAAATAAAAGCGGCGTTTGGTGGCGAAGGGGGACACTGGGAAATCACTGAGCTTCTGTTTACAGCAAACACGGAGCGCACCGGGACGCAAAGTTATGATCTCGGCGTCTGTCCCTCTGTGCGGGTTCCTGCTTGGTCCTTCTACGTCTGCTCTCCTGTGTGTCACTGTCAGATCAGGGCGGCGAGCCTCTGGCGTATAAATGTTCCATGAGTGATATTTCCAAAAGCATCAGAATAAGCACAGGGGCAGTGAACGTATTATCCCTCATGGCCAATCAGAAACAAACAGGCCGTTGTATTCTGACCTTTGTTTGTTAATGACTGCAGGGACACATGGCTCTGTAATGTGACACAGGACTCAGACACTTGGGTAACTTTGTCTGCTCTCTATGAAGCCAGGCCTGCTCACAGACGAGGCTGGGCCCCTGACAAACCAAGACATGGGCCCTCTCCAGGTGTGGTTTATTGATAGTGTCAATTAGGGGTGTAAGAAAATATCAACATACTGATTTATCACGATATTTCATGGTGCAATACTATATTGATATTTTAAAATGCAGCATCGATCATTTTTAATAAATAATTTACTTTGTTGGTGTGGTAGTTTGTGGTGTAATTTCACCCCCTGAACGCCAGCTGGCAGCAAGCATTTGACTCTTCCCTCTTCTCTGCTTAGACGACGAGATCACGTGAGACTTCCGGTCTGAGCGAGCCGGTTGCTCATGCCTACACAGCAGTGCAGCTTCTGCTGCATTTATAGTGGATATGTGGACTAATTTTGGCTTCCAAAACATTAAAGAGAGTACAAACTTAGACAGGAGTCAAGTTGTTCGTAAGATATGCCACGCCAGAGTGAAGCACTCAGACAACACGGTGGACCTGACAACATAGTGATAGCTTAGCGGCTGACAGCTAACGTGAAAGAAGCCTGCTGAAGCTACTGCTGGTTTTTACTCATGCAACCATAAATACAGTCAATACTTTGTTTTATTTGTAAGGATCTGTGCCGTGTAGTGAACATTAGCAATGACAGCTATTGTAATACGATCAAAACACTGGCCCGTCCTCCTCACGCCACAGTCCATCAGTCCCTAAAGCTGGACATGAGGATCAGCTTGTGTCCCATAGTCTCCCTCCATAAGAACCTTGTCATTATCTAAAGACGTACAAGCTGATGTACTGTGAAATATAAAAGATTTGAGTACATTTACAGTATATTAATTTATTTTTCCAATTTTCTCATCTTCAGATTGCAGGCAGGACTATATATTTTATAATACACTATATATTTTTTATTCATATACTAAACATATAATTTTAATACATTTTTGTTAATAGATTAATTCTGTTATATTTCATATTAACTTAAAAATTGCATAGTTGATATATATACACTCATTTTTTCCTCTTGTTACCAATTTCTGCCACTTTGAACCAATTTTTTGTTTACGTCTCTTAATCACTTTTCCACCCATTCTTGCCACCTATAACACATTTTTGCTGCCTTTAACACATTTTTGCTACTTTTAAAATCCCATTTTAACACATTTTCTGCCCACTTTTAACAAATTAACCAATTTTTCCACTTTCTAATCCTATTTCATCCCCTTTCATTCAACTTCCGCCACTTTTAAGCAATTTTTGCCACTTTAAACCTTTTCAAATACTTTTCCTGCCCATTTTTGCCACTTTTAACTTATGTTTATGCCAATTTTCACCAAAGGTTGTCTGTTATCCTATTTTAACAATTATTAGCCCCCTTTCCCCTCTGTTTACACCCATTTTGCCTATTTTAACCTCAATTCACTGATTGTTTTGCCAATTTTTGCCAGTTTAAACCCATTTCTGCTGATTTAAAATCCAATTCAACACCTTTTCTGCCCATGTTTGCCAATTCAACAAATTTCTGATGCCATTATAATCCCATTTCACCCTTTTTCATACAGTTTATGCAATCTTTGAGCCATTTTTGCCACTCTGAAACCCTTTCCACCACTTTTCCTGTCCATTTATGCCACTTTTAACTTATTTTTTTTCACTTTCCATCTAATTTTGCCTCTGTTGATCCATTTCACCACTTTTTACATCCATTTTCACAAAATGTAACCTCATTTCACTATTTTTCCATTTTTGCCACATAATATCCATTTGTTTGCCACTAATAACCCCTTCCCACCATTCTTCTACCAGTTTTTGCCTCTTTTAACCATTTTTCTACATATTTTGCTACATTGGGAATCCCATGCCAACACCTTTTCTGCCCTTTTCTGCCAGTTTTACCCAATTTGCCCTATTTAAATCCTTCCCATCCCTTTTTTCCCCATCTTGGCCATTTTCTAACTCATTTGCAACTATTAACCCCCTTTTCCCCACTTTAAACCCATTCTCACCATTTTCATGTCAATGTTTGCCTCTCTTAATCAATTCTTGCTACACTTAACACATTTTTGCCACTTTTAACCCATTTCTGATATTTTAAAAACATATTTACCAACCTGTTCTGGCCATCCTCTCCACTTTGAACCCATTTTTGATTTATTTAACCTTTATTTTACCAGCTTAGTCCCATTGAAATCAGCATCTCCTTTTTAAGGGAGAGCTGGAAGATTGGCAGCGATACAGTGTGTAAAATCAAACATAGTCAAACCCGCACAGTTCACAGTAATCAAAAGGCACATCAATATTAAAACATCAGCTAAAATAGTGGTGTACAGAAAGTTTGGTTTCAAGAGTTTTCACTAAATATTTAAAAATATTCACACCAGGTTTTGCTATTTAAATTCAGTCTGCAGATTACCAAGCAAATGGTGCAGAAAAACCTAAAGCCTTCTTTCTCTAAGGTTTTTAATTCTGTTTCGAGACAAGGGGTTTTCATTTCTAAGAAGGCTATGTACTTTGGCAATAATACAAAAGGAAAATATTTGTCTATGGGCAGGCTTGTATGTTGCTAACAACTTTGTATCTCCCCTGTACTGTGGATCCATATAGACCACAACTAAACGCCTATGAGGACGATACAGACTGCAGAAACAGCAAATTAGTAAACAAATCTAATTAGATGCAACGATGCATTAAACATTGTTTGCCTGCTCTGTGTCTAAATCTGAATCAGTATCTATTATTAATGTTTCATTTCTCTCCTCTCATAGGAAAACATTCATTCATGCAGCACTTTTTCTGCTGGAGTTTCTTTTTCTGAGTTAAACAGCTCTGCATTAAAATTTTGATAGAAATGTGGCGTTTAAGTTCCAGGTGCGTGACTGCAATCTGAAATAATGCATCATTGGGAGGCAGGGGTGGTTCGGGATTCCTTTTGGAGTTCTTCTGGCATGTCCAACAAGATGGAGAGCCCGGGGCAGACCCAGAACTTGCTGCAGGGAATATATATCCCTTCTGGCCTGGGAATGCCTCAGGATTCCCCAGGAGGAGGTGGAAAATGTCACAAAGGATAGGGATGTCTGGGCTAACTTGCTTAGCCTGGCGCCACTGCAACACATCTCTGGATGAGCAGAGGACGGCTGGATGGATGAAAGAATGGATGGATGGATCCATGGATTGAGGGATCCAAGGATGGATTGATGAATAAGGAGATAGAAGAATATGAGAGCATTGTATTCTTCAAGTATGTTCACTCAGAAGCTGCAGTTGTAAAGATGCACACTCGTCTTTAGGAGCTTAGTGATGAAGCTCCTTATCCCCTACCCTTAGGCTCTCAGTCGCCATCATAACCACTACATTCAGAGTCCGAGTTTGAGCAAGCTAGCCAGGTGGTCACGATGTGGATACTACCAACCCCATGGCCCCCACATCTCAACTGTGTAGACCAGTGGGCATCCATCTAAAAATAGAATCAAGGGCTGGCAGTGCTACAGTACTGCTACAGTAGCCAAACTCTGCAAACCTTTCTTACATCATTTACCCTCAGACGCTGTGATTCCATGCTAAATAACAAATAACTGGACCTAATTTTGACTGTTTCTTCAGTGTTTTCTTAAGGTCAGCCTAGTCTGCTTAAAATTATGATTTAATTGGATTTGAAATGAGTCACCAACAATATCCCTGATTAAACTTTGTATTTGAAGTGGGAGAAAGAGAACAGAACATGAGTCATTGTAGCACTTGAGTTTTTCTGGCTCGTTACTGCCAGTTTGTGACGTCCTTTTCTCAGGCGTAGGCCACATGTGTGTAGGTATTTCTGAAAACAGAGGTTTTCCTCCTCCATTTAAAATAAAACACCCAGTCCACACATTTAGAAATCTTAAAAACATCTTTTTCCACGTGAAAGAAGCCTTTATGTAGTCTGTCTTTCACTCAGAGGGTGAGCAGAGGCAGCAACAATGTCCTTGATATGGAAAACTTAACTTGCTGTTCCTCTGTTATGAGCATTTGATTTTTGAAGAGATGAAGAAGAGATGAAGAGTAACTTTCTAATTCATCCTGTTATGACCTGTGAGTAGGCTACGAACTTCTGCCTTTAGGCAATCTGTTATATTTTCATATTTAAAATCCACATGATACACCAGCATACGGTGTTTGCAGTGAGGTTTCGGTGCAAGAGAAGGAGAGAGGGAATGGTTTGGCGGGGCTGAGCAAGCAAGAGAGAATAAAGCAACTCGGACTGATCTGAATTATCAACCACCCATCTATCTGTTATATTTCCATGGCTGATATCCACATAATAAATGAGCAACTTTTGGTGTTTAACATGGGGTTTCAGTGCAAGAGAGGGGGAGAGAGAGGAGGGGTCGGGCAGGGGTGAGCAAGCGAGGAGGAAGCAGTGGGCACTGTTTTGAATCATCGATCACCCATTGAAATGACTTGGACTGATGTGAAAATCTGCATAAAATCGAACCTGTTCCGAAAAAAAATATGATGGACAAAAATTTCAGCGTCATTGTGCAAACGTGATTATAACAACATGAGCTCCATTTTCTTTTTTAACTTGCAAAAAATTCGGACGAAATAAACGGACCAAGTGTGCAAAGGCCTTTAGTGTTGTGTGAAGTAGCTGTGACCTCTGTAGCCCATTCAGGCATCGCTCTTCTCTAGTGGGAGAGCAACTCTGAATCTGTGTATGCATGCCAAAAATAGTTAGCACCATCAATACCAGCAAAAGTTTGGCTGCTTCCGCCATTGCCATGTAAATAAAAATGATAATTTTGCACACCGGTGATGTCAAACAGAAGAGAAACCTCCACAATGCATGATGTTACATGCTAAATATCCCCATCTACACATCAACATGGTAAATGAAGTCTCAAAAATCTTCACTCTGGAAGGTGGTCTTCAGTGTAGATTTTTTCTGTCATAGAGAACAGTATTATTCTTCTGCATCTTTCCATTGTTCTTTTTGTCTCCTTTTTCTTTATCCCTCCGTAAACTGACTAAATTGATAAAATCAGACTACTTCCTGCCTTCCCCAGAGTCTCTGATTGGACTGCATCCCTGGAAACTTTGTCATTACCAATGATGTGCTAATAAGCAATACCAGGCTACTTTTTGTGTAACTGGCCAATCAGAATCAAATATTTTACACAACTGTGTTCTAATGTGGAATAATGGTTGTTAATGCTATTAAAAGTCTTAGGGTTAGTCTCCTACCCGTCACTTTTGAGCGCCCCCTCAAAACAGTTACTAGGGGTCGTGGTGAGATCCCTGAAAAGTTCCAGATGTGCCATCAGTACTCGTCGATAGCATTAAGTGCTGGCAAAAGATGAGAACAACAGGCGGATTGGTGCAGCGTCAGCAGTACTGCAGGCGTTTTGCCGGACTGTTATGGTGAAGAGGGAGCCGAGCCGAAATGCAAGGCTTTCAATTCACCACTCAATCTACCCCCCAACACTCACCTATGGTCATGAGCCCTGGGTGTTGACTGAAAGCATGAGATCATGGATACAAGCAGCTCAGCCTAAGAGATACTACTAAGAACAGAGCCGCTGCTCCTTTGCATCGAAAGGACCCAGTTGAGATGGTTCAGGCATCTGAGCAGGATCCCTCCTGGGCGCCTCTCTTTGGCGGTCTTCTGGGAATGTCCAATTGGGAGGGGACTCTGGGGTAGACCAAGCATAAACTGGAGGGATTATATATCCTGTCTGGTCTGGGAATGCCTCAAGATCCACCAAAAGGAGTTGGAAAGTGTTGCTAGGGAGAGGGATGTTTGTATTGACTTGCTCATCCTGCCACCACTGCAACTTGGCCCCTGAAAAGCAAGAGAACATGGGGGAATAGATGGATGTATGAAGTAAGTATTTCAGGGTTTTGTTCATGAGTGAGGGTAGAATGCACTGTGAGATCAACAAGCGGATTGGTGCAGCGTCAGCAGTGTTATAGGCGCTGAACCGGACTTTTGTGGGGGAGAGGGAGCTGTTGATATATATTTCAACCCCTACCTTTGGTCATAAGCTTTGGGTAATGACCGAAAGAATGAGATTGCAGACACAAGTGGTCAAAATGAGATTCCTAGGATGGCTGGGCTCAGTCTTAGAGTAAAGGTGAGGAGTTTGGACATCCAGAGGGAGCTTGAACAGAGCCTTGCTTCTTCCCGCCAAAAGGAGCCTGTTGAGGTGGTAGTTCAGGCATCTGAGGTGTTCCAGGCACGTCCAACTGGGAGGAGACCTCAGGGCAGACCCAGAACTCTCTGGAGTGATTATATATCCCATGTGACCACAGAATCCCTCAGGAGGAGCTGGAAAAGTCGCTAGGGAGAGGGATGTCTGGGTTGACTTAGTTTGCCTGCTGCCAGCTCGACCCGACCTTTGATAAGCAGAAGAAGATGGATGGATGTTTGAAATAAAAAAGACCATCATGCATTACAACCCCACTGAGAAGTATGCCGTAATTTTACACTTCTTTTGATGCTTAAGCAGCCATCTTGCTGAAGATTTGCAAGGCATTCTGAGGGACTCCTCATTACCCCAGTTTGGAATTTTCCTCTGGAATATCTCTAGTTGAAGGGCAGTGTACCCCTAGAACTTCACCCTACCCCTCCATATCAACAAGAATCGGGACACCCTGTCCCTAGATGTGAACGTGCAGATCGTAAGGGAGTATTGGGACTGAGCCTAAAGCTTATTCTGGCAACTTGTAAACCAGCATTTGTACAAAAAACATATCAAAGTATTCTTAGGTTTTGTATTAGAACAAGTTCTCATTCACATTTTAGAGAGCTATAACAAGCAGTGAAAACTGAAATAATTAAAGGGAAACTAAAAAAATGTACATTCTAAATCTGGTCTTCCTGAGCTTTTCCATCTTTGATTTTTATGTCCTTTCTCCTTTATCTTCTTGTGCTTCTCTCTCTCTCTCTCTCTCTCTCTCTCTTTCTCACACATAAGCACAAACACAAACACTCCGACACACTCTTTTGCTCCCTTTTCTCTCTCTCTCATGCGAACACCTTCTTTTAATCTCCGTTCCACACTTTGCCCTTTGCTGCCTTTTCAGAAATGGCAAATATATGCACACGGCATACACAGCACAACAATGACGGATATGTATGCAGGCATGCATGTAAACACGGACAATGCTGGCACACGCGTAGACACACTGAGACTCAGCGTGCTCCCTCCTGCCTCAGAGTGGTGTGCCGTAGATGAAATGGGAGCGAGCTGTAGCCTGGAGGCAGAGCTGGGACATGAATACACGGTGAGGGTCAGCGTGGCAGTTTTGGGGGCGGGGGGTTAGAAGGATGAAGGCTTCAGGGTGTGGAGGAGCACGGTTTAGGGTTACAAACCTCACAAACTGTCCTTTCATTTCCACACTGGAGTGGGTTGTTGGTAGGAGATTGCATTTGGCCTGTGGTGGCCTTCAGCTGTGAGGACATGGTGAATACAATGAATAATGAGCCGTTGTCAGAGGACGATGACAAGACATCCTACTCAGACTTTAGAACTCAGAGCACACACAGAGGTGTTTTTATGGCTTTAAAGGGCATTTTCTTCTCTTTAAGGCTAAAAGGAATCCTGGAAAGAGGTACACAGTACAGGTTTTGTCATGGTAATTCTCCAGCTGCATATTGCAATTTACTGAATAGTATAGAATATAGACACTAATCCTTCCCATACCTAAAGGAAGTTTATATCTACCTATCATCACTGGAAGACATCATCCCTATATCTTTTGGCAAGATTTTGTTCAAGCCCTGATGTTGGGCAAGAAGGCCTGGCTCACAATCTTCGTTTCAATTCATCCCAAAGATGCTTTAAGGGATTTCAGGTCAGGGCTCTGTGCAGGCCAGTAAAATTCTTCTGTGGAGGAAGCTTATGAAAGGAGTAAGCTTAGATATGCAGATCACTGAGTAGAAGCCGAATGGTGCAGATGGAAAGTTAGGGTTTGTCCAGGAGAAGTGGGATGTAGAGGGTTTGTGGCGAGTTGAGCAGTTTCTTTGCAGGGATAGAGCTTACAGAAGAGTAAATGAGATGTCAGATGAAGCAGTTCAGGCCAGTCAGTGGAAATGGATAAGGAGGAATAATGCTGGCCCTTCAGAACAACCCATTTTGTATCACAAAGGTTTGCCAATAGAGAATGCATGGCGAGGTGCTTGATTTTGAACACCTGTGGCAACAGGTTTGATTGAAACCCCTAACTTCAATAGTTAACAGTGTATCATAGTATGGATATGTGCAACAGTCTATCTGTTTCATCAGTAAGTCAAACTTTTTCTCCAGCCTGATGGATCTGTTTGCAGGTCTGAAGACTCTTGGCCTCGTTTATTGATGCTGACAGTGAGAAAATAGCACCTTTAATGACCTCTTTAAACAACAGGGATTTAATCCCTAAACAGCGAGTGTTTATCCCAGTATCTGCATCATTTTCTCTGTGCCTGACTTAAATAAGCTTTGCTTTATACAGACAATATGTGTAATTTCTTCCCAGGATTCAATGTTCACTATGGCTTATCTTTCCCAAAAGGACTCTTTTTCAGCTGAATCTTAGAATCTTACCACTTCAGCTCATGTATAATAGAAGATCTGGAGAATTTTGTAAGACTTGTGTACTTTATGCTTAAACGTCGAGTGTATGAATTGATAAAAGGCTGGCTGGATAAAACTAAGATGTTTAATAAAGCTCAGTCTGATGGAGAAGAAAAGAGGAGAAAGAGAATAAAAGATATTAAAGACATTAAGCATAATATGTTTGGACACCGAGGCTGTTATTGTGAGGCTCTGTCTATTGTACCACTGGGTCATTATGCAATAAGCAGGAGAGAGAGAGAGGAAGAGGAGATATACCTTACATCATCCCTCAGGGTAATGATGCAGGGCGGTAAGAATGAAGAGAAGGAAAGAGAGGAGGAGGAGGAGACAAAGACAGAAACAACTGCAGAGAGAGGGAAAGATAGAAGACAGTGTGGGAAGAGGAGAGAATAATAAATGAGTAGAAAGACGGGAGAGAGAAAATAATATGGAGGGAAGAAGAGAGGGATGCTGGGAGCTGGGGATGAGATGTGAGAAGAGAGGCAGAGATGAAAAAAGATGCTGCATTTAAAAGAGAAATTAAGGAAGGTAAAAGGTTAAGAAAGATGGCTGCAAGGAAGAAGCCAAAGAAGAGGCGAGGATGTGGTGTGGATTTTGTCAATGCAAAATATGACAGAAAATTTCAGTCAACAACCTATTTTCCTGGACAAAGATGAGACAATGGCAAGCTAAAATAGATCTTAGAAAATATAAAATCTGATGAAATGTATGTTTGGTTTTCATCAACAAGACAAAACTGAAATGTTAGAGGTGAGCTGCTGAATGTTCAAACTAAAAAGCCAAATTCCAGCCTATAAGGACATCAGTGTTGTGCATCAAATTAAAGATGATTTCATAATAGGAATCTGGGACCAGATCCTAGTACGCTTGACTGGAAAATTCAATTCATTTCATCCGTGTGAACCCAAGAGTACCAAACTCAGGCACTGTGCCAATTCCCATGTTGTAAGGGGGTCTTGACCAGGATTCATGTGCGCTTGAATAATGGTCTATGGTCGATCTGAACACAACCGTACTTAAGTACGGGGTATTCATCAGTAAGAAGAGTTGTGAAGCTGTTCTAAATGTCCTCTGTCTCTTCAAAAGACCATGTTTCTGCACAGCATGGGCACATGTCATCATGGTAGCTGTATTGTAGATGCAGAGAAGTAGGAATAGGGTTGTTGATGGTATCTCAAAATCAATAAAAACATCCATAGTGGTAGCATGGACTTTGCCGTCCGCAGAGATCATGAGCAAACATTGATGTGTTTGTCTTCCTCGTCTTTAAACTTCAAACTGACTCACATTTGGCCATATTCTACTATATGTCAGACTGTATACATACCTATCATTGAACAGTGTTACTAACATGAAATAGAAGTTCGATGTGATGACTGGTCTGCCATGGCCCTCAGCCCAGGCTAGGTCTACCTTGAGGGCATTCATAGGTGAACTGTCAGATGTAGCAGCATAACTATGTTTAGTCCTAGATATTTTTTTTTGTCCTTTAAATATTAGTAAGTTCAGAGCAACTTCCCTCTTGCAGACCCACTACACCAGGGGTGTCCAAACTTTGGCCTGGGGGCCAAATGTGGCCTGCGGCCCATTTTTGATTGGCCCCCAAAAATTCTTTAAATAAAATGATATATGGCCCTTAACAGAGCATGGAGCTTGAGCTAGACTGTATTATTCTTCTTAGTTTCAGGACAAGGCAGAGCTACCATACTAACACTGTAAACAAACATTTTGACAAGTTTTTATGCTGATTTTTTAAGATCTAAATTGAGACACTTTAAATAGTGAACATATTAGCGACCAAAATAATAAAGATGTAATGCCCTGATGGATTACAGCAGCAAATAGCAGCCCCCATGATGTTCCAGGGCTGGAGCCAGAGCTGACCAGGGCCCCCTGAAATCTGATTGACCCCCCAAAACACTTAAAAATGACTGGATATTTGCCTTGTCAGCCATCAACTAGCCATTTAAGCATACCTGATCACTGAGCATATCTTAACCTGTAGTAGATTTGTTTTGCTCACTTTCATATAAAGGTGAGGTATATGAAAGTGGCCCCAGCATCCTTGTATATTTCTGTATGTGGCCCCCAGTGGAAAGAGTCTGGACACCCCTGCACTACACAAGCACAACTAGAGGCATGCTGCAGGTCAGGTTTCTTACCTTAAGACGTCTTTTAAGTAAAAACTAGAAATATTACAGTATTGTTAACAACATGGTATCACAGTGACACAATCATCATACCGTAGTGGACATGGGAATGTTCCAATCGAAAGGTCTTCAGGACAAAAAGTGTCACGCAGAAATGGTGGATGCTATGAGTGGTGAGGAAGAACAGAGTGACAAAGTTTCTGAGATTGAGAAGGCGCCAGCAACTTTTAAATCTGGTGTGTGGAAACATTTTGGTTTCCGAGTCAAGAAATGATAAAGGAGAAAAGGTGATGGATAAACAAAAAACAACATCCAGGATCTGCCAGAATGCAGTGATGGGGAATATGGGTAACATAAGGAACCACTTGGCAGATTATCACCCCAAAAAGATTCGCAAAGATGAGAGGAGCAGAATCTAGCTAGGCCAAACCACTCTTAAGAAAGCGTTCACAATCCCGCTTCCACAAAACAGATCACAAGGTGTATCGTGAATAAGTGGCCAAGGACCTACAGCAATTTCCCGTGGTGGAAAATGAAGGTTGTAGCAGGTTAGTAAACTCACTGGAGCAAGAAGTACAAGTATATTTTTCAAATGTAGTGCACACCTATGGCACTTGTTTACACATATTGTATAAAGGAAAGTGCAGTTGTTAATAAAAGCCGATGTTCACTTTATTCCAAGTCTTGTGGTTTTTGACGCTGCAATAAATTCTGTAACGTAGACTTGTTACCAGGGTATTATCATGCCGTGAGATTTGGATACATCCTAAGTGTTTTTTGTTTTTTTTTTGATAAAATGTATCGCTGTTTTTCTCTTAATGTTTATGTTGAAATAATGAGAGAGAAAAGCTGTTAAAAAGTGTCATTGCTAGTCTGCTCAGCGACCAAACAGTGGAATAGTACAGTGAAGAAAAGGACAAGAGTCTCACTCTTAGTCTGTAGATGAAATGTCTTTTAGTTTTAGTCACATTTTATCATTTGTCATTTCTACCCTTTTATAGTTTTAGTCTAGTTTTAGTCCAAGCATTATTCTCTTGCCTGAATCTGGTACCAAGTCATGGTAGTGTGTTCTCTGCACTCTGCCAAACCTGGGGTCACTGCTTTCTATTGCTAAAAAGCAGAATAGCTACAGATGCATTGCATTTTGACAGACCTACTCACCCTTTGAGAAATATCTTGGATTTTGAATGTCCAATGAAAACTACATTGTATTTTAGACTATTTTTAGACATCTTGATGAAAACTAAACTTAGTTTTTGTCAGTTTTAGTCATCAAAGATCTATTTTTGTTAGTCTTAGTCTAGTTTTTGGTGTGAAAAAAAGGTGTCAACAAACATTTTTAGTCTTAGTTTTAGTCGATGAAATTCACACTGTTAATTACCTGTTCCAGTGAAACTCAGTTTTCCAGTTAAGTTTGCTGGGCAGACTGTAGCAGCCTGATAACAGGCTGATGATCTCAGCATTGAGTCCACAGTGATGTCTGCACGTCTGCTCCTCATCCTCACTGTTCCGTTTACCATAAACAAGAAATAGGCCAAATATGTAATACCTGCTTCTATATGGGGCTCATCTGGACAGATTTGTGTCATTAAAACAACCTAGACTTGCATTTTAAACAATATGAACAGCCATCTTAGAAGAAGATATCAGGCTGAAATCATGCTTTGGCCTGTAAATATGCTTAACTGGTTGGGTCAAGCCAGGCTCAGAGAGAAGGTGGAAGGGCTGGGCCTTAAGGTGAAAGCAGACTGGACAGGTATGAAATAAAGATGTTTTTGGGTTTCATCAACTAAAAGTAGTCTATAAAGGGTTAAAAATGACTGAAATGTGACTGGAACTAATGTGCATGATATTCTAAAGACAAAATGGTTGCCAAAATTCAGACGGTAAAAAAGATGAATCTTTGAACCAAGAGAGCAGAAGGAGAAAGAGGAAAGGAGGGATGATGAAATGTAGGAATAAAGGAAAGGAGGGAAGAAAGAGAAGGAGGAGGGAAGGATGGTGGAGGAGGGAGGTGTGTGTCGGGGTATCCCGTAGGGTTAATTACATCTCTGTTCTCTGTCAGTGCGGCTCGCTCCTCTGCGATCTGAGTCCCTGCTGCAGGCTGACAGGCCACACACAAACACATCACTACGCACACTAACACAAACCCACACTGTCATAAACACAGATTAATACACACCAAACATCCGTGCACACTCATAGATCATGACACACAAACAGAAATGATCTGTGTCTCCTCCTTTTTGTCTTTCTGTCATTATGTCTCCTCTCTCTCTCTCCTTCTGTCTCTATCTCTGTCACACTCACACAGGAACCCACCGCAGCCCGTCCCGGGAGAATTTGCGTTGTTCTGTACAGAGTTAGACACGAAGAAGAGGGCCCCCGCTCGTAATAGCTGTTAATTTTGCATAAATCATGCATAACATGACCCACATGTAAATCACTCATGTCAGCAGGATATCACAGCTCCTTCTTCTTCGACTCCTTTAACAGCAGCAGAAGCTCCCATTTCCAGTGTTTAGGCTCAGCTCCTTTGTTTGTCTTTGACTCCTGAAGATGAAAGAGGAAGATGCACAAACTTTCAGTCTATGAATATAATCATCTTTCTGCCTGGGAACATTTGGGAAATAGTGCATTTATATTTTATGCAGCTTTATAGTTGTTGTATAAGATCTTCAAGATGTATATAATTACATGAATTGTTTGCATTATAGCCAAAGTGTAGCCAGTAATCACATATTTGATCCCTGTGCCTGCTCATTATACCTAATTATTACTGATTAATGAGAACAGACTGGGAGATTTAAAGGTCAAACTTTGTCTGGTTTTAACCTCATTTTTCCTGAAAACAGGGTTTTAAAAGTACTGAGGCAAAAAAAACAAGCTTTCCCAGGTCTAAATATGTGCTTTTTTTAGATCTTGAAAATTAACAATATGACTGGATAAATATTCACCCCCTTCAAGGTGCCTGGTCTAATTCAACAGAGATCATGCCAGTAATCGCACAATTAGCGAACTGTGATCAACTGAGTGCAGCCAATTTGTCTCAAGTAATTGTATTATAAAGACACCTACGTATGTCTGGAAGGTCCAATCACTGGTTCATCAGTATTCCTGGCTACTGTTACATCATGAAGAAAAAAGAACATTCCAAGCAACTCAGGGTAAAGGTTATTGGAAAGTATATGTCAGGGGATGGATACAAAGTAAGTACAGTTAAGTACAGTTAAATCCAGCATCAAAAAATTGGAAGGAATATGGGAGGTGAATGTTTTTTTCGGCACTGTATTAGGTCCTGCTACTTTGTCTCAAAAGAAGCTACTTAAGGTGGTTTAGGTATGGTTAGGATCCTTCCGTCCTGGTTGCCTCCCTTCCAGGTGCATTGAACTGGGGGGGGGGGTCCCAGGTTAGACCCAGGACTCGCTCTGGAATTATAAATTCAGCTTGACTGGGAATCCCCCAGGAAGAGCTGGAGATGTTGCTGTGGTGCTACTGTAGTCTCACAATTAGTGATATGGGGATCACCTGAGTGCAGTGAATGTGTCTGAAGTGATTGTAGTATAAAGACATCTGTGCCTAGAAGATCCAGTCATTGGTTCATCAGTATTCCTGGCAACTCAGAGAAAGCGTTATTGAAAAGTAAGGGGATGGATACAAAAACATTTACAAGGCACTGGACATCCCCCAGTGGATTAAGTACTGCTCCTTTGCATCAAAAGGAGCCAGTTCAGGTGGTTTGGGCAACTGGATGCCTTCTGGTGGCCTCCCTGTGGTGGTCTTCTGGTGCGTTCAACTGGGAGGAGACCCCGAGGTAGACCCGGGACTTGCTGAAGGGATCATATATTGCTTCTGGCAGTGGAATTCCCCAGGGAGAGCAGAAAAATGTTGCTTGGAGTGGGATGATTTGGCTGACTTGCTTAGCCTGCTGCCACCTCGACCCTTAGGCCAGATCCTTGATGCTACCTATATGTGCCATTACCCTGGATAACAGTGTGATAAAAAGGAGAGCTATGCTGAACACCAGATGTGTGTCGGGTGTTGGGGAACCAAGGTAACAAGTGGTGGAACTGTTTGAATGCTACTCTGAAAGCAACCCCAGCGAAAGGGGATATATGCAGAGAATGAGGGAACTATGGGTACTTCCTGGTCTTTCTGGACTCAGTAAGAAACCCTGAAAGAACAGAGAGGATGTGAGGAGTGATGGCAGCTGTGGTACCAGTGGTAATCAGAGCACTCTAGGCTGTAACCCCCAATTGGCTCCAGCAGATTCCAGGAAGAATATCTGAGATGTTTGTCCAGATCCGCTTGGAGACTGAGAAGAACCCTTGAGGCTCTTCTGGTAGAGGAACTGAGCTTAAAGGAGACAAGACTGCTGAAAAAGGCAAGTGGGGTATTATCATACCTTTTTTAATCAGGTAAAATCAGCTGAGAACCATTTCTCAGTTTTAACAGAAACATAAAAGTAATCCTGTGACCAGTGGGCAGACAGTACCTCTCTCATCTTCATCATCTCTCTTTCTCTGTCTGGCCTCAGTTTTTGCCAAAAGCTGAACTTTTTGTTAGAGTTTCTCCTCTTTTTATTTTTGTCTCTGTATAAGTGAAGAAAGTAAAGACAGGGCCAGTTGATATTTTACTGAGCTAACCAGTGCAGCCTTGAACGCACCAAATCTTAACCAATTATTTAAAAGGAGAAGACTCTGAAAGACAGAATAAATGATTTTTCATCCAATAATCCACTGAATGTGCGCCCTAGACGACTCAGTCAGACTGAGGATGAATAACACTGTGCTGCAAACACTTCACAAGTGAAATGATTTTATTTAGACCAAATCATCTTCAGCATCTCTCATCAATTCTGTCTGACCCAAATACCACCAAATATCCAAAAGACAGCACAAAGATTGCATATTGTTGACGAGAGTAGTCACTTCCTAACCCAAACACAATCAATGACAGTTATCAGGGGAGCATATTAGTCTCCTTCTGTTGCAATAACTTTCTAACTGGCACAGGAAAGGAAATTTATTTAAAGATATACACCTCAAATACTGATTCTCTGACCTCTGTGGTTTGTGGTACGGCCATGACTGTGTAAGCTACAGCTTGGTTTATACATCTGAATTGTACTACACCATAGCATAGTAGGTGCCATTTCGATTACATATTACATTTTTTAAGCTGTGCACATCAAGCTAACTGGCTTCTGCAGAGGTTCAGAGTTACATGAATCTATGGTTGTTGAAATAAAACCAAGGGGTTGATCCACTAAGATTTTTTGCATCGCGCCTAAAGGGCAGGCTTTAGTGCAAGCTTTGTGCCCACTAATAGCTCCTCATTTGCAAAGGATCCTCTAGATAATTTGCTCTGATCAGATGCAGGCGCTAGTATGCACACAATTTTTGCCTCCAGAGCGCACTTACCGCCTGTTTTGCCACAGGCTAAGAGGCACATTAGTGGCTGTGTGCAAAGATCAAAACAACACAATGACAGAGTAAGACATAGCTGTTTATGAGACAAAACCAGCCTGTTATTAGATACTACAGTTTTATTTATACTCTTTCACAGGTAAAACACATTATTGTAGGACCAAAGTTGTTAATATTTATGCACAACTGCCTTGCCATGCATAATGACTGTGCTCCATCACCCGTATGCGCTCCCTCTATTCTTTTTAAAAGAATAATAAAATAAAACAATTGAAATACTAGAGAAACATCTCCTTATACAGCTCCTGCTCTGTCCGACAGCATGATAAAACATGCATTAAAACAAAACATCTCAGTGTGCCAAACACACACAGTGTGCGCGCTGCGTAATGGCAGAGTTGTTTCATTGTACAGAATCATAAACAGCTGTAAATAGCTGTTGTAAATGGACAAAAAGTAATATCACATCAAACTTCTTCAACGTAAACCATGAAGGGGTTAGCCTATTTGTAAACTTTTTTTATTTTAGAGCTGATTTTTTTTTTAAAGGTATCTATGACATTTGATCTCATACTGTAAAATATAACAAGCCATTTCAAACTCATCACTGCTCCTCAAATACTTCAGCTCACAGGTTTTCTTAACAAACACATTTTGCTTGTTGATGAAAAGTTGATCTTAGGATGCATAGCAATGTTTGACTGAGATTGAAAGAGGAGAAACAAGAGGGGGAGCGAGAAATAGTGCCGTTGAATACCTGTTTTTTATTTGGTGTTAAATTGCACCACTTTTACTGCCCCGTGGCAGTTAGCACTGGCCTTTGTGGATTAGATGCTTTTTGTAATGAGGCTTATTTGCATCTGAGTGGAGCAATTTTGTGTATGTAAGGGTTAGGACCTCAAACCATAAAGGTAAGGGTTAGACACCTGGACCCTAAAGGTTAGGGTTAGGCACCTGGATCCTTAAGGTTAGCACTAGGCACCCAAACCATAAAGTTAGGGTTAGGCACCTGAACCTCAAAGATTAGGGTTATGCGCCTGGACCCTAAATGTAAGGGTTAGGCACCTGAACCTCAAAGATTAGGGTTAGGCTACTGAATCATAAAGGTAAGGGTTAGACACCTGGACCCTAAAGGTTAGGGTTAGAAACTCAAACCACAAAGTTTATGGTTAGGCACCTGGACCATAAGGGTTAGGGCACCCAAACCCTTAAAGGTTAGAGTAAGGCACCAGGACCCTAAGTATTAGGGTAAGCCACCAAAACCATTAAGGTAAGGGTTAGGCATATGGAGCCTAATGTTTAGGTCAAGGCATCCAAACCCTAAAGGTTAGGGTAAGGGGATAAAATTAAAAATAACACACCACAAACTAAGGAAAAACCCATCAAGGGCTACTACATCACTTCCTGCCCCATGGTCAAGGTCATCTCATTGTAGAGGTCTGCAACATCAGCCCAATACGGCCCCCTATAGAGGTCTGCAGCTAGACGCCTCTTAAATTTATTTATCTTGGATATGGGCCAATGAACAGCAAAGATGTGGCCCGTGTTTAGAATTGAATGATGGCCAAAATCTGACCCAGGTGGAAAGCCATGCCAGAACCAGTACAAAGCAAGACCTCCACCAAGATCATGCCAACTATCTTGGACAAGTGCTTCTGTTACATAGTGATCTCAAGAAGAAATTCCCATCAATACTGAGGGTATGGCAAAATGTAGTTATGATATGATTTGCCATGTCACTTACATCCCACAAATGGCCAAAAAGTTAATACTATCTCCCAGAAGAGAAATTTCTGCCAGTTTTGAAGATACAAAGAAAAGCATGTGGTTAAGATTTGGCCCTCATTCGGTGTGCCATGCTAGATCTTAGCCAAAGTTATCGGATAAATGCCACACACGGCCCAAAAGACTATCAGCTAACTGCGCTATCAGGGAAGGTAGGACGAAATCTCTGTTTCCCAGATTGGCATTTTCAAAAACCTGTATTTTCTGCGATGGATGTATCTGAGATGATATTTCAGAATCAAATCTTCTGCTTGATCCTTGGACAGAGAAAAAAACAACCAAACAACTGCAGTAGTTAAGAGTTTTAAGGAGGATTTTCCTTTAAACTTCAAACAGATAGCAGCTCCATCAGCTCACAGTCACAGCAGTCGTCTTCTTGATTCAGTATTCAAAAGGAAAAGTTGACGAAAACATCAAAGCACTCACTGTGAAGTCTGAAGATTGCTGTCTACATTAAAAGAAGCCTTCTGCACAAATAACATGACAGGTCGTGTAATCCTCCTGACAAATCAGTGAATCTCCCTGTTGTTTGCACCTTTGTGCTGAGATCCCGCTGAGACGTGTCCCTCAGAGCCACGGCCTGCTTTATTAAGCAGTTTTGCCTTAATTAGCTAATAGGATTGTTTTAACCATGATCCAAGAACAGAATAGCCCACGGGAAGACAAACACTAACTCTGTGGAAGTGTGTGCATGTGTGAGTGCTTGCATGTATCTGCAGCATGCATGTGAATGAGTGAAGTATGAGTGCCTAAGATGAGTGTGATTCAGTGTGCACCAGCTGCTGTCTGTGCAGGATTCAGTGCAGTTGTGTGAGCGCCCGTGCATGTGAGAGTGCATGTGTCATCTAAGGCGCCACAGTCTTCTTCTTCTCTCCTTTAATTAATGCGCCTTCTCGCAAGACTTTCTCTGGAATATGAAACAATTTTACCTGATGATGCAAACGGTTGAAAACAGCAGCGGGTTAGTGCCTCGCCTCCTCACCTGACACTTTCTCTTTATGCGAGAGCGCTAATGTATGCCAGCGCTACACTTGTAGTTTTTATACCCGTGTATTTTAGTGGCACTGCAATCGCCAAAAGGCTTATTTTGCTGCAGGAAATGTGAGTGTGTAAGCAAAATCCTTTGTACTGTGTGATGAAAAAGAGCAGGCTGTATCACAGCTTGGCAAGGATGGCCGTTCAACACACGCGCACACATACATGCATGCAGGCACGCACACACATTCACTTACAAATGCCCACGCAGAGACACACATAAGCCCCAGTGAAGTCCAGGGAAAAAACTTGAAAAGGGGGCAAAAAAAGAGACGAAACAGGCAGAAAGCACAGAGGAATGACGAATATGCAAATCTGAGCAATGGAGCTGTGGGTCCAGTTAAAAACAGAAATCATTGAAATGACTTTTCATTGGAATCAAAGCAGGAATATACGCTGCTATGCAATCTGTCCGCAAGATTTCACACTGCATCTTTGAGGGATTTTATTGCAGGTTATCACCATAAACGAGCTAAACGGAATCCTATAAGGACTCAAATCCAGTTATCCACCTCTTTGAATATACATATAATACCCTAAAAATGAAATCACAGATATTTTCTGTTCTTTTTTGTAAAGCAGAGATGGGCAGCTTGGGTTGGCAAAAAGGCCACATTGATTTTATTATCAATGCCAAAGGACCACATTGTTATCGATTTTCTCAGTTTACGGTACTGAGAAAATCGATACTAATGAAAACATATATCCTTCATGATAATTTACTATGCCAACATTCAGATTTCTACAAAGTAATATCAATTAAACAAACATATGTAAAATAAAATAAATGCAATGACTGCATAGATATTTACCTCCTTCTGGTCAGTATTTAGTAGAGTCACCTTTGGCTGCAATCACAGCACTGAGTCTGTGTCCCAGTCAGGCTCAAACATCGTGACTTTGTCATTTTACTCCGTCCTTTGGAAAACTTCTCAAAGTCTGCACAGAGGTTGCACGTGAACAACACGTTGTAAGTTCAGCTACACATTATCCATTGGATTGAGGTCTGGGCTGTGACAGCAACTCCAGAACATTCATCTTGTTGTCTTTAAACCATTTCGATGTAGCTTTCACTGTATGCTTCCAGGCTAGTGTCTGTCTGGAAAATAAACCTCCCAAGTCGTAGTTTTCTTTCAGATTGATTAAGTTTGTTCTTGAGGACTTTTCTATATTTTGCCACATTTATTTTACCCTCTACCTTTGCAAGCTTTTCAGGGCTGCCTGCCAAAAAGCATCCCCACAGCGTGATGCTGCCACCACTGTGTTTCACAGTGAGGATGGTATGTTTGTGGTGATGTGTAGAGTTTGGTGTCCTCTCTGATGGCCTAAAAGCACCATTTTGGTCTCACCAGACCAAAGAACTTTCTTCCACTTAACCACTGAGTCTCCCACATGCCTTTTGGTGAACTTAATTTGAGATTTAATCTGAGTTTTCTTCAACAGTCGATTTCTTTTTGCCATAAAGCTTTGACAGGTGAAGAACCCAGGCAAAAGTTGTTGTATGTCTCATTCTTGCACGGTCACTGAGGCCCCCGTCCACACGGAGACAAAAACGATATATTGCCGTTTCGTTTTGAAAAAGTTTTCCATAAAGACGGAATAGTTTCAGGAAATATCCACGTGAGCATGGAACTGCTGCAGTGCATATGCCAAGCATATGTGCATGGCGCTGTAATGCTGCCACAGACATTCGCCAAACGAGAGAAAAAGATCACAGACAACTGACACAAACTTTCTTCGAGTTGCTCTTCTGGTTGTTTTTGCACGCTGGATTTAAGAACATATGGTGTATGCGTTTCTCAGTGGTGGTAAAGGAGCATCAGGTTTTGCTCTAAAATCCATAACATGCTCAGTAGCTTCTGCAGCACGAACACAACCCTGTATTTAACCATTTTTGTTTTGGTTGGACCCATTTGTACTTTTGATATAATATTGACCATGAATGATTTATTAATTCAATCAAAAGGTAAAACATCCAAGGGGGTGAATATTTTTTTATACTGCATCCTCCATGGCACCTTTGACACAAGGCGTCCCCCAGGGTTTGATGCTTGGTCCTCTCCTTTTCCTTATTACTTACTTCACCTTAGAAACATCATCCATCACCATGGTCTCTGCTTGCATTGTCACGCTGATGATATCCAACTTTACATCTTTACCAGTTCAAGGCCCAACTGACAAACTAACTGAATTAAAAACATAGATGAACACATTTTTTTCCTTCCCTAAACTACATCAAATTTGACATCATCATCATCTGCCCTTAATCCATCACTAAACTCACTGAAAACTTCAGCCTCAGTATTGACAGTTGTACCGTATCTCCTCCCCCTCACATCTGCAGTCTTGGCATAATTTTTACAGTAACCACTCAGCTTTCTAAAACTGCATTCTTCCACCTTAAAATATAGACTCTCCTTCTCTGCTGCTGAATCTCTGATCCATGCTTTCCTCGCTTCCAGACTCGACTGCTGCAGGTCCATAAAATGTGAGGAAACTCAATTTATGGCCACATATCAATATCCACTCTCCACTGTGACTTTAGTAAACAGTATGGATCTCTGTTGAGTCCAAATATTCTTAATTTATGTAGATATCTGGCTGTTGTAGTTGACTGCTATTAAGCAGACAGCTGTGTTTCAGATGTTTTTTGCCAATGTGATGTCAGTGCGTATTCTCTTTGATGATAATAATGGGTTGAAAGTTTACGGTTCTATAATGTCCAATAGAAGGATGCATCTTGTCATGCTTACATGACAAATTAATCTCCAGATATCTGTGAAATCATCTGTTCGATACCCTAGATCTTTTCAGATAAGGGTCTGTCAGCATTGCAGGCTAGTGAAATAGATATAATCACATTTCTTTTTATCTCTCACTTTACGCAGTCGCCTGAAGATCTGGAGATGCCATTTACCAGATCTGCCATCTTTGCAAGACATAATCTGGGGCTTTAAAGGAAAAGTTAGGAATCACAGCTGAAATCATCCTCCAAGCATCTGTGGCTGATCAGATCTCACTCTTTAAATCTAGCTGGGATATGACAGATACCTGAATTTGTATTCTAATCACTGCATCCACAGGTCAGACATCATGGCTCTGTAAAGGGCTGAGGATGGGAAGATGAATAGTTCTGCCGAGTAAAAGTTGCACAAATTATACTTTTCTATCATTTCACCATTTTGTATTAATGAGCAGATGAAAAGCCAGTTAAAATCTGGTGTGACAAAGAAATTTCTCTTTAATTTTTATTATTCCATGTTGATTTTTTTTATTTTTTTTACCAAAATAAAGAGTGCCAGTCACTTGGTTGGTTTTAGATATCACAGAGCAGCTCAGAAACATTTGAATCATGCAGAGAAAGTTTCGTACGTGGGCACTGAGAAAATCAGAGAGGGCAGTTTGACGAACAAGCAGGAGCAACCTGAATAAGAGGAGAATGGAAATTTGAGTAAAAGCAGATTTTAATGAGAAGTTTGAAGAAAACTTGAGCCTAAAATCAATAAGTCATGCTCTCAGAAGGTTAAAAAGCTGAGCTTTGTATCAATAATGACTCCTTGATTATTCTTTGAATAACCTTAGCCCTTGTGCTGTCTTAACATTATGTACTGTACATTTTCCATTTACCAATGACTTAAAAATGAATCATCTTTACAAAATAAAGCAGCTTACATTGGCCTTGTGCTTTATTAGGTTTTTAATTTAAAAATATTGTATCCCATTTTGGTCAACTTTTTGTTGTCTTTAAATTTGCTTTATGGATCAAGTTGCATCGGATGACATTGGAAAACCTTTCGAGAGGGAAAAAATAACTTTGTGATGAGAAAGAAAAGTTTGTTTTAAAGTTTAAACAAGAGGATGTAAAGCCGATTTTTTATGCAGGGCCTAAAGAAAAGAAATAAAAGTGAGCTTCTCAGTTTGAAATGAACCCAGGCAGTGCTGGGGACAGCTGGACATGTAGCCAAACATGTAGAAGTTACTATGCTGGCCCAGGCCCCCTACAGAGGTGGTCTCAGGCACGATTCAAGTGGACCCTGGCACGTGAGATGTGGAAGCAACCATGCCACGATATGCAACAAAGACTTGTGGAAGGTTTTAACAGTAACACTTCTTTCCACATTGTCCACATTTTTCTTAATGCATGGTGGAAATTACCAGAATCTGGTCAACAGCTGGTCAACCATCACTCACCTTACAGATGACTGCAAGCTGTAGTCAGAGATGTCAAGCGACTAATGTCTGCTGTCTCTACAAAGAGACTGTCATATCTGTGCAGTGCAGGCTAGTGGTGGGAATCTCAACTCTATGAATGATCTGGTGCATTTGGCTCTGCTGACAAAGAAGAGTCAACGGTTCTTCATTTGGGTACCACTTTACCTTTATTTGACCTGCCAAATTTAGCAATGTCATGACATATGATTGATATTTAAGCTGGAATTTTCCTCAAGTTATGCTCATTTTTTTAATTTCATGACAAAACACCAATGTCCACAAGCGGGGATATGGAACGATGTTGCAAACGTGAACGCAGACCAACTAGAAAGAGAGAAGGGGGGAGCAGTTGTGCTGCAGTGTGGTTCATTACAATAGTGCTGAATGTGAGAGCACCCTCAACATGCAATACGCGTGGAAAAGGAGGGCAAAAAAAGAGAGGCAAAAACATAATGTGACTCGACTCGACCCTGGCTAGCTCTGACCCAAAACCCAACGCTAACCCGTGGAGTAGGTGGAGAAAACGGGGTATGTGTGGAGTTTGCAGGATCTCTCCCTGGGTCCTCCCTCTCCACTGACTAAAAGCAAATTCTTTTAGTTAATTAGTGACTCTAAATTGCCCGTAGATTTGAGTGTAACCACTCTTCAGATCTCTAATTGCTAATTGGTGACCAGTCCTGGGCGTACCTAGCCTCTCGTCCAATGACAGTTGGCTTCAGCCTCTAGTGACCCCAAATAGGACAACCTTTACAGATTGTGGATGCATGGATGGATGACTAAAATAAAAATTATTTGTCAGAGTTCCCTTCATTTACAGGACTTGCAAACTAAAAACAGGCTAGCCCTGACTTTAATTTGCTCATTCTTTTAGTGAATTGGATTATTTAGGATACAGTTCCCTGCTTTTCTAGTGTATAGAGGGAGATTTGGGGTTATTCCAGGGTTCCTTCATTCATCCAGTGGAACTATGCATAAATAAGGGACACTCATATCAAATCCTCATCATCCGACTAGAGAAATTTTACTCAGGCACCAGGTTCATATAAAAACCCATTCACAATAAAAACACACAATAAAAAGAGTAGTAAAAACACCATATACACAATAAAGACACATAACAAATCACCCCAACAGCCTCCATATGGACAAACAGCAGTCAATAAGGCCAGAGAGGGACTGTGTGGCTCGATACAGTGCAATAAAAGATGGCGGCACACGGCCAGGTCACAATGAAAAGAACTAAAAATTGATTTCCCTCTCTGTCCCTCTCTGTTGCAGTGTGGTGCATTCGCTTCTCTCAGGAGCCAGCGGACCAGTCGGTGGTGCTGGGAGAACGGGTGGTGCTGTCCTGCGTGATCTTCAACTACAGCGGCATCGTACAGTGGACCAAGGACGGCCTGGCCCTTGGCATCGGCGAGGGGCTCCGAGGTGAGCGGAGAAGGGGGAAAGATCCCGGAGTGGGAGAGTACAAAAAAAAAAAAAAAAACCCTGACATCTTCCCCAAGCTGCAGGGATCAAAGTGAAGGAAAAGAAGGGGAATAACTCGGCTACGGTTTCGGTTCAGTTTTGACTGTAAGAACCCTGACAAAAGCTATTATGCCTGAAAAGTGTAGGGGTTTTTAACATTAAGGGAATGAACAGTGAGCAGAAAGAGAGAGAGAGAGAGACTTTAAGAGCCGAGAGGCGTCTGAGTGACAATCTGGGCAAAAATGAGTCCTGTATATCATGCTGAATTAGAGAAAATCCCTCACACTGCTGACAAAAGCAGACGCACATTCGCATAAGCCGACACGCACATCTAGAGTGACTTAGTGTGAGTGCAACAGAGGAGTAGAATACACTTCATTTCATATATGGGGAAGCATAAAATACAACCACAAGAGAGGAGAGTAAAAGGGTCAGAGCCACAAAAGAGAGTGAAAAGGTATTTTTCTGCATTCAGGAAATGGCCAAAGGAATCTCTGAAGTGTTAAAAATAAGAGTAGAAAAATCACCTTTCAAAGTTCTGACTGAAAACGAGTGATTGAAGCTGCTGAACGCTGCTCTTTTTGGAAATAATGAGCTTCTGGCAAAATATTTCAGCTAGTGAAAATAATCAGACATAATTAGATATTCAGTAGAGATTTACTAAAGCACAGTTGTAGGATAAGTAATTCAATCAGGTCTTTTTAGGGTGCAAACAAACCACGCCTCGATTCAAGCTGGCTCTGGCACGGTCCGGATGAGATGTGAATGCAACCACACTCGAATACAGGACAGAGTGTCGTGTCAGCTACATGACGTCATTGTTAAAACAAAACCTCCTTCCCCAATTTGTTCACATTTTCCCTCAATAAAAGGTGAAAATCATCAAAATCAAGTCAACAAATGGTCTGATATGACTCACCTTGCAGATGAACACAAGTTGGAGTCAGTGAGATGAGTTGCAAAGGCAATAATAGTCTCGTAGATGTGCAGATACAAAGAGTGACGTTGCTGACATCATAAAAAGTGATTTTAAATCATCCATTTTGGCAGAACAGACTTTTTTTTCCAGGATAAAACATAATCCATCTTCGCTCAGGTCATGACCCTTGTCAATGCCATGGTAGGTTCTTCTTCTTTCTTCTCCTTGGCGGGTTTGTAAATCAACTACGTCTATACCGCCACCTGCTGTGTCAGACGGAGTAGACGCGGCCAATCAGTGTCATTTTAAGAGAATGAGACTGTAGCTACAGGTGGGGTTTACTTGGACTGCAAGCGTGTCAACAATGGCAAGCAGTGAAGAAGCTCTAGAGTGGTTTCATCAGAACTGGACATTTCTTCATTCAAATAAGAGCAAAGAACTACACCAAAGGCTTTTCTTGGCATAAGAGATGTTGCTTTTTTCTTTCCCTGACCAACTTCAGCATGAGTTTTATTCTCCAACTATCTCCGGGCCTGCATGTCGAGCTCATGTTAGGTAGAATACTTACTGGAGCTGCTCATGCCCATGATTTCACTACGACTCCCCACTCAAATTGGTCAGTAATGAATGAGACAGAATGTTGGTCCATTCCCCCCTCACAGATTTTTGAGAGGTTGTGCCCCTTGAAGACTACTCATTTGGCTGTATGCATTCACCCCTAACCTTTCATTAACACTCTAACGAGAAATATATTCTGTTCCTTATGTTTTGCCTTTTCAAAGTTGAAGCTGCAGACTCGATATCATGTGAAATATCAAACTTGTCCCTAGTTAATTCTAATTATATACCAGTGACTGTCAATGCTAGACAAACCTGTATCCTTTTCTTAAAATTCTCTGACATTCAAAGGTAAAGGAAAACATTTATTTAATATGAAAATGTCACAGATATTTACCTCCCTGACAGATCTACTAGGATGTAATATCATAAACAGTGAGTACATTAGCTCCTGCATACTTTGTGACCTTTCTCTCTCATGTTAACACACTTCATGTTTATCATCACGCTCCAAATGCACAAATAAATACAGCTGCACAAAGAATCACACACGCATCAAATACACAACCTCCCACACACATCCAGAACAGACACATGCAGACGGTCACACGAGTGATGATCTGACATGTGATGGGAATCTTGTGTTCAACTCAATTAAATTCACAGGTTCAGTAAAGGTCAGGGTGTCTCCCTCTCTTCCTCTCTCTCAGCCTATGGTAAATCCATGTTTCTTCTTCTGCCATATCCGTCCTTTTTCTCTAGCTTTAGTCTTCTCTTGCTCTTCCTCTCTTCTAGTCACATTTCTTTCTTCTCATCACTCTGTATTTCTGTCTTTCTCTCAACTGTATCTCTGTTCCAGTCTATTTTCCCTTTTTCCTTTAGCTCTGTCTTTATCTTGTCTGTCTCCATTTTTATACTGCTTAATACCCCCTTTTTTAAATGTATTTCTTTCACAATCACCTTCTCTTTTACCTCTCTATTTATTATTTCTCTTTTCACCATTTCTTTAATGCCTCAGAGACAGCAGTAACTGGGCTGGAGGCGGTATATTTTTGTCTTGTCTGTTCGTCTTTTCTTTCGTACCTCAGGAACCCTGGAGGTTTTTTTTTTTTTTTTTACTTTGCACAAATGTCCATTGTGACTCAGGGATGATGTTTGTAGATTTTGGAGGTTAAAGGTTAAGGTCATCATGATATCTGCCAACCACTTTGAGTGATTTTCTTCAATTTCTGCACAAATTTCCACTCTGACTCTAAAGGCGGCCTTGCACCTAACGACTTTTCCTCCAATTTCACTTTTGCTGACAAAAGTCCAAAGTCGGAGTAAAATAATGGGAGTCTTGCTAAATTCGCAGCTCACTCCTGTAATCTCAGTCTTTAGGTGTAAGGTGGTCATAAGACTCGATCTGAGCAGTTTTAAGTCAGTCTTTCTGGTTGTATGCAAATTACGTTTCTCAGTGATGCGACTGTCGTCCACGACCAACAGGAGCCAGTGTTGTGTGTAAGAGCATCAATTCACTTCATTCTTCAAAAAATTAGCCTGAGATAGATCAGTCTAGTGCCACTGAATGTCCGCTCAGAGCTCAAGAGATTGAAAAACTTTTCTGCTCAGAGCGGATCTCTGCCCCTCTGTCATTTCACTCCAGGCTGACATGACAGGTACAGTAAACCGCCACTGGGATTTTCAAAGTAAAAGTCTTATCAGTTTGTTTCTGTGGTGAGGCGACTCTCATTTTCATATGGTGCTTTTATTCTGAAGTGTTTCATCGGATGTTGCAGTAACATGCAAAATTGTTTCGGTGTTTAACTTTCCTTTCGTTTCTACTTGATGTAAAATTTGCTGAAACATCGGATTATAGGAAATAATCACTCAAAGGCGATCTCCATCTCCTTCTACATCTTGTTCTCTGTCCAAAAATTGTTGTTGTTAATTTCCACCAGATGGATGATGGGAAATAATCTCAAAAGGAATCATATTCTAGTCTTGCAGTTAGTGACCTACAGTCTTTGAAAAATCTAAGACTAAGTCTGAGACTAAAATCTCAGCAGCTTGCTGACAAATTGTCTTTAGATGTGAGAGGATCTCAAATGTTCTTTTAAGAGTTTTAGCTAAATCCTCTGGTGTAAGGCCGGCATTAGTTGATCTGTTCAGTTTTTGGACTTTAAAGTTCATAGTTTTTGGGCCTTATGTTCATCTCCTGCTTTGGAACATTAAATCTCAGCAATGCCTTGAGCATTTTTCTTTCAGCTTTGCACAGAATTCCACTTTGACTTATGAAGAAACTGGGTAGATTTGAGAGTATGTAGGCCCCAAGTACTTACCATGTGAATGTGATATCTTTAAATTGTTTAAGGGATTTCTACCCTGAACTTTGCACCACTCTGACAAAAGTAGGAGCTGATGAGAATTTGGAGATTGTAGGAAAAACGTCTAGGTCACTGAGTCTTCTGTTAATTTCTTGCTTGTCATCATAATATCCCAAAAACACTTTGAATGACTTTCTTCAAACTCTGCACAAATGTCCACTCTGATTCAAAGTTGACTGATCAGTGTTTTTGAATCAATGTTCAAGGTCTTTAGGCCTCATGTCCTTACCTTGCTTTTCAACATAATATCTGCAGAAGGATTTTGATAATTTTCTTCAAACTTTGCATAAATATCGACTCTGACTTAATGATGCACTGGAGAAAAAAATTGATGTTGCAGGTCAAAGTTCAAGGTCATTGAGCCTCATGTTCATCCATTTCTTGTAAAATTTGATTTAAGGGATTTTTCTCAAACTTTTCATTAACATCCGTTCTGATTTATGAAATAATTGATGCCTTTACAGATTTTGGGTTAAAAGTCAAAATCATTAGGCCTCATGTTTGTCACATGAGACTGTGACACCCTAAGAAAGACTTTAGTGGTTTCCTCAAACTGTGCAAACATGTCAAGTCCATCTTGAGGAATAACTGATAACAATTAAAAAGTGAAGGTCAGAGATCAAGGTCATCGGGCCTCATGCCCTACCTTTTTCTTGGAAAGGGAAAATCTCAAGAATTATTTTAGGTATTTTTTAAAGTTTGTGAAATATCCACTCTGACCGAAGATTGAATGGTAGCAATGTTGACAGTTGAAGGTCTAAGGTCAAGGTAGAAGGGCCTCATGTTCATGTCATTGTGAGAATCATATCTGAAGAACGCTTTGAGTTATTTTCCTCAGTCTTTGCATAAATATCCTCTCTGATTTCAGGCTTGAGTATTAATGATTTGAAGGTTGTCAGTCAAGGCTTAAGCTCACTGGGGCTCATGTTCATCCCTTTGATTGTGAACACAGTAACTCAAAAACGCTCCAAACTCAGCACGAATGTCCACTCTGACTTAAGGATGAACTCGTAAGATGTTGGAGGTCAGAGGTCAAGGTTATTGGGCCTCATGTCTCTCCTTTGCTTTTGGACATGACATCTGAGGAATTCTTATAGATAATTCCCAAGGATTGCACAAATGTACTCTGACGTGAAGTGAAGGTCAAAGATCAAGGTCAAACACTAACCCTGATCTTCTTGACTGTACTATCACTTTCTGCTAGTTGTACACCTTATGGAGGCCTTTACCCACTGAGCAGTACATCCATTTCTCCAGCTCTCTCTCCATTTAGTTTCTTTCTTTATCTCTTCAACTACCTCTCTCTTCCTCTAGATTTGGCACCCCTCTTCTACCTCTTTTTAATCTCTCTTCTCCCCTCGTTCTCTTTCCCTTTCTCCTATTTCTGCATCTTTCTTTCTGTCTTTTCTCTCTCATTTCTTTTGATTCCCGCTCCTCCGTCTTTCATACCTTGGCTCCATCATCTCTCTTTATGTATTTCCTAGATCCCCTTCATTGCTTTCTTCCTCTCTTTCCCCTCTTTTTTCATCTCCTCCTCCTTCCCTCTTTCTCTCCTGCTAATGCTCTCTTTGTCCTTGTAGCCTTCTGCGAGCACAGCTCTGCTGACAAACACACCGGCGTTTGATAAACACGTTGTCCTCTTTGTCTCTTTTTCTCTGCTTTCTCAGCCATCCATCATCACCCTCTGTCCATTATTTATCCTTAAGTCGTCTGTGCTGCCAGTCGTCCCTTCATCTCTGACATACAGTCTCTCAATCTTCTGCTCCTCTTGTTTCATAGTGTGAACACAAAGTCATGTCTTAATGGAGGGAAAGTGCGCGCTGTTAATGTGTTTTTGCACCAGCACGTTATATTAATGCACTCTGATCTGATGAGGCGTTGCTGGTGCATGAAGTCTGACATATTAGAGCTTGTTGTTGAGCTTGCTCTATGATTTTATACAGCTGTTGATGACAGTGTGGGAGTGCAGATTGAGCTGTGAATTCATACCTGCAGTTTGCACGCCCACACACATGCAGGAGATGTGCGTGCATTCGCCATTCCACACAAACTGCTTTCCTGACGTTTCATATGATGCACAAAACACCTGAAAGCATCCAAATGTATCACCTCTGATACATATGCACAGATTTTGTTTACATTGCATTGTTACACCTTTACATGCATCCACACAAACACCCCAAACACATGTGCACACTTCCTGCAGGCATGAGTTTATTGTTCATCCTCCTCCACCTCCTCCTCCTTCGTCTCCTTCTTCCTTCTCCCCGGGGTGCTTTCACCTCTGTGGTTGCTATGCTGCGAGGTGCTGGAGTGGATGATGTAATCTCCACTAATACTTTTGCCCCCCACACCCTCCTTCCTCACTCCACGCACCCCCCAACTCCCTGCCTCCCCGCCTGCCTCCCTGCTGCCTCTGCCATCTGAATCCATGATGTCATGTTAGGATTGGGCACGGAGGATCAATGAGTGCCCCCTAGTGGGACGTCACGCTCAATTATGTCTTTGTCTGAGAGGCGAGGGGTTCAAACAGGGAGAGGGAGGGGGGCGTTGTAATTGGAGCGGAGCTGCCTGTAGTTCTGTATACAGGAATTGATGGCATCATTGTATAAGTGTCAATGTTTGATCAGTGCGTGCACAAACCCTCCAGCTGTCTGCGTGCGTCTTTGTTGTTTGTGGAAAAAACATCCTTTCATGAGTGGCTCATCCAAAATAACTTAAAGTAAATGCTATTAGCGCTAATGCTATCCTAAATAGCTTTGACATTTTCACATAAATGCACGTCCTGTTTGCTGCTCTCCGCTCTGATTGGGGAAGCTAATGCAATCAGGATTCAGCTTTTATCCATTTTAGAAGAGCTTTTATGCTTTCTTGATCTTGTAAACAAGTTAGGTGTCTGCACAAAACACAAATACAGTCAACACGATTAAATCAAGAACTTTAGGACTGGAGATGATATGATGCCATTTTCTTTATTTACTGATATTGATCCAGATACCCTGGAGTATGATAGTCCAAACAGCCAGTGAGCCAGCAGCAGCCCATAGGCCAATAAATGTAAAATAGAATTAACCAGCATTAGAATATAAGCTTGTGTTTGACTCTATCGCACTTCTAAAGTGGTGACATACTATCAGATAAATCTGGGGTCAAATTCGCCATTTCCATCCAAGGCTGTGCATAAAGGGGGATAAAGGGGAGCTTTCAGTGGCCCAGCTTAACTAGATGCCCACGAAGGTCAGGATAATCATGGCCCACTGTAGAGTAAATCTGTGATAACCACATTTTATATTTATCCTGAATTATAGCCACTCTTATCAAAGAAACAAAAAAATTAATTTTATTTATTAATGCTGTTATACATTAAAGCATTTTTCAACATTTAGAACTTGTCTGGAAAGAGAATTACATGTTTTTTGCAAATCTTACCATTGGGCACACTGACTTAACCCATTTAGAAGTAATGTCAGACATCACAGCTAAGCTATGCATGATCTGCACAAACATCAGGATGCCAGAGAATAAGAGAGAAGAAACTGAAATAACTTTGAGGGAAGAATAATGAAATGATTCCAAAAAGGCAAAAAGGGGCAAAATTGATGAAAAGTGGAAACAACTGGCAGGTAAAGATTGTGAAAAGTGGTTACAGAGAGGAAAAAATGGGTCAAACAGGCAAAAATAGGATTAAGGCTGCAAAAATGGCAAGAAAATGGTGAAAAACGGTTTAAAAGTGGCAAAACATGGTAAAAGAAGCAGATATAGGCTCAAAGAGGAAGAAATGGGTAAAACAGGCCTAAATACAATGAAAGCTGCAGAAATGGGCAAAGGAAGGCAAAAAAAGCAAAAATTGTGGGAAAAAGGTGTACAGCGGTTCACAGTGGCATAAATTGGTTAAAAGAGGAGAAAATAAGTTAAAAGTGAAGGAAAAGGGCAAAACAAGCACACATAGGATGAAAACTGCAAAAATGGGCAAAAGAAGGTCAGAAAATGGGCAAAAATGGTGAAAAGCAGTTAAAAGTAGCAACAATTGGTTAAAAGAGGTGAAAATGGGTTAAAAGTGGAAAACAATGGGGAAAATGAGAAGAAACAGTAAAGAAAAGAAGGGTTGATGAGTGGTAATACAAAAAAAACAACCTGACACTTTTCAGCTCCAAAATAAAGTAACAGGACACGAGCACCAATGCTACAGATCCAACACACATGCAGTGAAATCATCAATAAATCACAACTTGGGAGGGTCCATCCACTGGGTTTTTTTAGGGGCCTAGCCAAATCTCTGATCAGGCCTGTTCCATGCAAAGTCAAGGAAGGCCCGATTATCTTGAGGAAAGATAATGCCTGCCTGGAGTTTCAGAAAAACCCAAATGAAAGCCAAGCAGGCTTTTGTATGTTTTAGACTGAAGAGAAGCTTCTGCCCTCCAATCAGTGGAGGGCTTCAGTGATGCTCCACACAGGATCTATGGAGCTCAGTCAGAGTGACCAGGTTCTCAGTCACCTCTCTTGCTAAGGCCCTTCCCCCCCGATTGTTTAGATTGGCTAGGCATCCAGTGACCAGCCACTGTGTTCTTGGGAACCTTCAGTGCAGCAAAATTGTTTTTGTAGCCTTCCCCAGATCTGTGCCTTGTAGCAATCCTGTCTCTGAGCTCTGCGGGCAGTTCTTTTGACCTCATGGCTCGGTTTTCGCTCTGATATGCATTGTCAGCTGTGAGGCCTTCTACAGAGAGGTTTCATGTCCAATCAGTTTAATTTACCCCACTGTGACTCCAGTCACAGGTGTAGAAACATCTCAGCAACGATCCAGACAAATGAGAGAAACCTCAGCTAAACTTTAAGGGTTGTTGCAAAGACTCTGCCTTTGTGCCAATGTGATATTTCAGTTTTTTATTTTAATAAATTAGCAAACATTTTTGGAATTCTGTTTTCCCTTTGTCACGATGGGGTACAGAGTGTAGGTTAAAGAGAAAAAATAATCATTTTTTTGACCGCAGCATTAGGCTGCAATCTAGGAAAACATAAAAAGTGAGGGGGGTCTGAATACTTTCCAAATAGACTGTATGTATGCCTGATTGGGACAAAAATAATTCCTTGGATTCTGCTGATTTTGGTTAGTCCTTGGATTTTTGCTCCTTCTGGCTCTGCTCCTATTTAAAACAAAGATAACAATCTTTGTAAGTAACCATAAGACTTTGTTGAAATGTCACTGCAGCTCCTTATTATTTAAAAAGGCTTAAATGTGTTTAGTGAATTATAAATTAAGCAGAACAGCACCTTTCACTTTGCTTTATTTCATTATGTATACTTTTACACCACTAGCCTCTGCAAAGCTAAATCATTCTCACTGATTTTAAAAATAAAATGTAATATTATAGGTGGAAAAGTGCCTTCATGTTAACCTGGAGCTTCCCCCATCATTGCATTTATACTTTATTCTTCTCTCACAGTGTAACCACCTGAAACTCATGGCTGCATGTTTCTAAAATAAAGACTTTATCTTTAGTTATCCTCAGATGCAGATCGTTAGAGAAGCCAGTGCTGTTATGATGACTCATCTCTGTAATAGCAGAGCGTAATGTGCCTCTACCCTCATGCCAGCCATCATTTTTAAACAGTAGGCCATGTTTTCCAGGTGGTACACTATTTTTAAATTACATTCCACAAGTTCTTCTTCCAAATGCGTCAGGTTTTCCTGACCTGTAAATAAACACGGATGACTTACTGTCGAGCTAAAACAGACTCTCTAACAAGCATGTGAATCACACTGCGAGTGCTGAATCTCTCTGCATGTATTAACTGTGTGTTTGTGTCTGTCTCTCAAGCAGCCTGGCCCAGGTACCGAGTGCTGCGGGCCCTGGACATCGGCCAGTACAACCTGGAGATCTCCCACTCTGAGCTGTCCGATGACTCTCTGTACGAGTGTCAGGCCACGGAGGCCGCGCTGCGCTCCAGGAGGGCCAAACTCAACGTGCTCAGTAAGTCAGGGGACTTTTATGTCTGATGTACTCTAACAGAAAAAAAGTGTTTAACCAAAGAGAAGACAAATCAAAGGATGCTAGGCTGATTATTGTACCCTTGAGTTGGCAGGATGAGCGCCTCTATAGTAGTTAAAAGTAGATGATAAATGTGGATGAGCTTGTGTTCTTTTCTGGAGCTGCTTTGACTGGCTCCATGCTATTGAATATTTGATGCTTCTTTATTGAAGTAAATATTTGGGTTGTCTGTCTGCCTGCATTAGAACAATCCTTCATCTTTGAAGAATCCCGGAGTTTCTTCAGGGAAAAGACTCTGAAAATAAGAAACCAAAAACAGATTTCATTACTGCAATAATATTTAACTTAAAAGGTCAGTTTGGGTTTTTAAGTGGGATATGAGGCACTTTCTTACAACCCAAACTTACAAACCCAGATTCCTAAAAAGTTGGTACAGAGTGTAAAATGGGAGTAAAAACAGAATACAGTGATTTGCAATTCCGTCTCAACCAATATCCAACTGAATAAAACACAAAGAAGAGATACATACTAGTCAAGCTTTATTGTTTGGTGGAAATACACACATATTCTTAATTATATGCCTGCAACATGTTCCAAAAAAGTCCGGACAGGAGCACATTTACCACTGTGTTGCATCATATTTTCTTCCAACAAGATTCTGTAAGCATCTGAGGACTGAAGACACTAATTGTTGAAGTACTGAAAGTGGATTTCTTGCCCATTCTTGCCTCATGTACATCTTAAGTTGCTCAGCATCGTGGGGTTTCCATTGTCACACTTTTTGCTTCATGAT
Organism: Cheilinus undulatus; assembly: GCF_018320785.1. Taxonomy (NCBI): domain Eukaryota; kingdom Metazoa; phylum Chordata; class Actinopteri; order Labriformes; family Labridae; genus Cheilinus; species Cheilinus undulatus. Next base: position 4,200,676 of record NC_054877.1, on the reverse strand, counting down.
TTTTCAATGAGAGACAGGTCTGGACTGCAGGGAGGCCAGTCTACTACCCTCACTCTTTTACTGTGAAGCCATGCTCATGCTGACTCTTGGGATTGTCTTGCTGAAATTAGCAGGTACGCCCCTGAAAAAGCTGCCGTCTGGATGGAAATATACAGTGTGTCGCCCCAAAACAAGTGTGTACCTCTGAGCAGCAATGCAGCCTTTGCAGACGTGCAAGTTACCCATGCCATGGGCACTAAAACACCCCCACACCATCACAAATGCTGGCTTTTGAACTCTGTGTGGATAACAGTCAGAATGGTCCTTTTCCTCTTAAGCATGGAGACAAACAGCCGTTATTTAAGAAACAAAAAAAGCTGTGGGCTAATGTTGTCGTACTTTAGAACGGTCTTGGTCTTGAGACTGGTCTCAAGGCCACATTTTGTCTTGGTCATGTCTCGGACTGGCCAGACTCAGGATTTTCCATCAAGACCAGTTGAGACCAGCACTGATCTGCTATTTTTCTACTTCATTAATGTGATAATAAGAAGAAGCACTTACTAAAACAACAAATAGCTACACCTGCAAAAACACAGACATCAGTCCATCTTATTTCCAGTCAGACATACCTCTGAACACTTACTTTAAACCTCATTCACCTGACAAACCTAGATAAAAGATATTCAAAATAATCCAGACTTTTCAGTGGCTTTTAAATACATACAAGGATTTTTTTTTTTTTTTTTTTACAAGAAGTCAGCTGAACAAATTTATTAGGATTTGGGATTTTCCACACTCCCTCGAGATTTTTGCATGTTGTACTTTGAAAGAGTTGCACACACATTGTTTTTATCTGTCAAATATATTAAAAAGCAAACTAAAATTAAAGAGAGAGTGCTCTCTTTTATGGTTTTGGTCTTGTCTCGGTCTTGACTCGGTCTAGACCCCTAAAGTCTTGGTCTTGTCTTGGTTTTAAATCCATCTTAAGTTGTGAGTTGGGCGACCTGCACTGGATGAAATGGGCAGAGTGTACACTCGGCTTGAGATGGGCTCAGGCCCAAAGAAGTCATCCACACCTCTAGGTGTTGTTGATATAGCTTTCACTTTGCATGGCAGAGTTTTAACTTACATTTGTAGATGCAGAGATGTACTGTGTTAACTCACAATGATTTTTCAAGTGTTCTCAAGCCTACATGGTAATATCCATTACATAATGATGCCCCTGTTTAATGCAGGGATCAAAGGTCATAGGCATTCAGTGCTGTTTTCTGCTTTGCCCCTTACCTGCAGAGATTTCTCCAGATTTTCTGAATCTTTAGATGATATTATGGACTCTAGATGGTAAAATTAAATTCAGTGTTCATAAACTGTTGGGCTGCTTGCCCACGCAGTCTTTCACAAAGTCAAGAGCCTCACACTATTGATGACTGAACATCTGAGCCTTTCAGGAATGCTCCTTTTATATTCAATCATGATGCTACTGATTAACCCAGTGGTTCTCAAACTAGGGTCTGGGGACCCCTGGGGGTCTGCAAGCCACAGCTTGGGGATGCGCAAAATAATTCAAAATGAATTATTCAAGAAATGCCATGTAATTAAAAATCAAATAAATACATATAGGGACCACTGCTATAAAACAGACATAATAAACTAATCACTGCCACATAATATTGCTTGGGAGTACGAATGGCCATTAACAGATGTTTAATCAGCATGAGGGTTATGTGGGAGCCCCTGGAAAATCTTCTGTCCTGTAAGGGGTCCCTCACCCCGAAAAGTTTGAGAACCACTGGATTAACCGTCTTGAATGAACGAAAGTGGGTGTTTCTGAGGATTCCCACTCTTTTCTTGTCCCTGCCCCAACTTTTATGGAACGTGTTAAGAGCATAAAATTCAGAATGGGCTTGTGTTTCTGACAAACAATAAATTAGGTCTCTTTTTAATATTAAATATCTTTGTGCTGTATTCACCTTAAAATAGGTTGAAAAGGATTTTCAAATATATTCTTAACATTTTACACAATGTCCCATCTTTTTTGGAATTGGTGATCATGCATCTTCTAGTTTCAGTGTAGCTGTTGAAGGTGCAAGATGGCAATGCCATGCCTGGAAACTAAAGTGCCATGATAGCTGACCACTATATTTGGATGTCTTAACTATACATGGAGGTCAAATCTGGCACGTCAGTCAGCTGTTGCTGGGTAAAAATCCTGCTGATTTCGTAAAATAAGACATTTTAAAACAACAGGCTTTCTGTCTTATCATGAGCAGATTTAGTTTGTTATTAATGAGAAAAGGCATGAAGGAATGATGCTCACCAAAATAAGGGTCCGCAGTGTTGTCTCCTATACTGTGTTCCATGTCTGTATACTGTATCTGAGCCTATAGCTTTTCTGTATGCATGACTGCACTCCTGCATAAATGCAACTTTCTCTAAAGTGGGCATTTCTCCCCTCCAGTCCCCCCTGAGGACCCGGTGGTCGATGGGGCCCCGGAGCTCTTGCTGATGGCTGGAACTCCATATAACCTGACCTGTGTGACCCGCGGGGCCAAGCCTGCGGCGCATATTCAGTGGACCAAGGATGGAGTCTTCATAGAGGGAGCCTACCAGTCCACGGTGACTCACCCACACATGCTCACACATGCAGACAGACAGCAAACACACAGGTGCACATAAACCTTCATAACACGCCTGTAAAGCCATGAAGAACTGATGGATCTGCATAATCTGACATGCCTTAAAGTAGCTTCAAAAGACTGCAGAACAGAAATTCCATCATGTACAATTTGCTCTTTAATACCAGCCACTCTCAGTCAGTCTGTTTGTTTGTTTAGATGCTTTTTGCTGCTGGCTTTGCAAAGGGGAATTACAGTGTTTACACCTCAGGCCACAAATCACCCCTGGAGTCCTGCATTGGGCAAATACAGTATGCAGGGGAAGCAGTCTAGTACGAAGACTACACAAGATTATCGTGCTTCTTGTTTGGAAAAATGATAACGTCTGGCCAGATGGGGACCATATTTATTAAATAACACCTTTAAATGTTTGCAGAATGTAAATTGTGACCTGCTTAGCAGTGGGTAGCAGCATTTTGCGCCTTAAAACCTGGTGGGAGAAGGAAGTGGGATCAGATTTATACAGTATCTCTTTTATATTGTTGCAACAAAGGAGCACAAACACAGATGAAATACAACAGTAGTGAGTACTGAACATTTTACAGTAAAATTCACTAGTTTGACCACTATTTCTGATCTCATTTAATAACTCAAATCCTTCTTTAGGAGCAGCTGTAAATCAAATCAGCTTTGATCCAGAAGGTTAAAGGCCCAACCCTCAGCTCCTGCAGTTGAAGTGTCCTTGGAGAAGTCACTGAACCCAAATTTGCTGCTCCTGCTGAGTCAGCGGAGTGTGATATGTATGAATATGTTGATTCATTCTGATGGACGATTTCCATAGCATCATCTTAACCTTACAAGGCCAACAGATTGGCCAGATTCCACGTCTGTCATCCGGCAAATCCATCTTAAAGGTTAAAGCTGATACGCTCATTTCCTCTCAGACTCACTGGGCCAATCAGTGTCAAATAGGGAGAAAGAGGCGGTACCAAGAGGCGGGCCTGACCACGGAATCAGCATCCTAAAAAAACACATTGCCCCCCCCCCCCGTTTTTAACAGATGATATCACTTTATATTTGTTAGAATCGAAGCATTGGTGCTAGCAACTGTCACTTTTAAACTATTTTTGCCACTTCTTTTTGCATCCTGTAATATATTTTGCCATTCTAACCCATTTTTGCTGCTTTTGGCAAACTGTTTTATCAGTTTTTATCAATTTTCTCATGACTATCCTTTTTACCACCATACAAGATTTTTTTCCCCAATCCTTACCCATTTTTGCCAACTCTAATTGTCACTTTGAACCAATTTTTGCTGCTTTTTGCCCATTTTGCCACTTCTGTTAGATTCTTTCAGTCAGTTTTTGCCACTTTTTTCCCATTTTTGCTGCTTTTGGCCCAATTTTTTTTAACTTCTAACCCATTTTGCCACTCTTCACCCATTTTTACCACTGCTAATTGTAACTCTGAACCCATTTTTGCTGCTAATTGCCCATTTTTTTCCATTTCCTTTTGTCCCTTTCAGCCCATTGTGTTCACTTTTAACCAATTCTTTCCACTTCTTTTGCACCTTTAAACCCATGTTTGCCATTTCTTGCCTATTTCTTCCACTTCCTATGCAACTTTTAACCAATTTCTGCCACTTCTTTTTGCACCCTTTAACCAATTTTGCCTTTTTTTTTGCCACTTTTAACCCATTTTTGCCTCTTTTTGGCTACTTTTTTCCAACTTTTAATCTATTTGCCATGTCCAACCATTTTTTCAACAAGTTACCTTTTTCAACTTCTAACCCATTTTGCCACTCTTCACGCATTTTTGCCACCTTTAATTGTCACTTTGAATCCATTTTTTCTGCTAATTGCCCATTTTTGCATCTTTTAACCATTTTTTCCACTTCTTTTGTGTCTTTTAACCAATTTATGCCTCTTTTTGCACATTATTGCCCATTTTATTTCACTTTAAACTATTTTTTTTCAACTTTTAAGTTATTTTTGACACTTTTGTTTCAAATTAGAGAGTCACAAGATAAATGGTTGTGACAGGGTCCCTGTCAGAAATGAACAGGCAGCAGCCAGACTGTCTTTGGCCAACAGAGTTTGACCAACTTCCTGTTAAACTGACAAGATATGGAAATGCTCGCCATCAGCAGTGACACATCCTTTTATAAGACATGTCAGTGTTGTCGACAAATATTGAGGCCTTTCTATCAAAATCTGAGCTTGACGATTTTCTTCTTTATTTATATAAAACAGGATTAATGAAACAGACTATCTAGCATGTGTAGTTAGCATCCCAAAGTCAACTAAAGACTAGAAAAGCCTATGTCCATTTTGCCTCTTACCAGTTAACTCACACACACACACACACACAGACACAAACTCACATCCTCACGTATGAAAGCATACAATATTAAGGCTATAAACACACAGTGACACTTACTGTTCAGTGATATATTCTGCTCTTTTTCCTCCTAAATTCCCTCTCTTTCTGCTCCCATATCCTCTCCTAAAACTATGCCTGTAAGCACATACACTCATAAATACAGTCACACACATTAACACATACACATCCTGCACACTCATGCTTTCATATGCACACAGAGGCAGCAAACAGTGACTCACACACTCAAACACAGATGTTTTTACATCTCACAGCCAGTTTTCTGCCCCCCGCACGCTCATACATATTATATGCTGCTCTAATGTTACTGTGTTAGTGACCACGGAGATATGCCGCTGTGCACGCCGCACACACTTTGTGATCGGGTTTTATAGCTGCACTGCAAATCATGCCACCTCCAGAATATTACAAGACTGAGCTTTATGTTCTTATTGTGCAGGAAAAGAGTTATGCCTTCTGTTTTATTGCCACTCCATAGGATTATTTTCATTATTTATTTCATCTTTCTATCGTTGTACGGTTAAATATGAAGTCCTTAAATGGCACATACAGTGAACAATGCCCACTGTAAACTCCAAGACCACATCTTCAAGTTTCCTCTCATGTCAAAGCAATTATTCAAATCCCAGAGTAATTTTTATCTGCAGTAACATAAAAGTGAGGAAAGCTGAAAAATAGTTGTTTTATTCAATGAAACATTTCAGCCCCTCTGTGTTTCCTCTTTTTCTTTGAAGTGTTCGGCTCTCATTATGAATGCACATTCCAGTGTCATTAAAAAAATGAATTTCTTGTGTTAATTGAAGGAACATTTTGTAGGCAGTTATTTTCCTGCACCAATATTAAACTTCTGAACTATGAAGATAAAGAACAAAACTGGGAAAATGTCTCGTTTATTTTTTTTCCTTGCATTTCTTTGCTTTTTCTTTGTGCTTCTTTTGTGTGTCTAAATGTTGTTTACTAGTTTCTACCCTTAGATAGCAGTTTTTTTTCTTTTTTATGCTGTTTCTTGGCTTATTAGTAACCTTCCTGTGCCTTTCTTCTCTCTAATTCCTCCCATGATCTTTCCCCTTCCCTCCTCTCTCCGTCCTTTCCGTCCTTCTCCATCCACCGTGCTCCTCCTCCTCCTCTTTGATCATATTCTCTTGGCTCATCTACCCACACCGGCCTCTCTCCCCCACTCTTTTCCCTCCCTGTTTCTTTACCATGCAGGAGGTGCTACCAGACAGGAAGAGGGTTACGACCAGGAGCTACCTTCCCATCACACCAGCTGACACTGACAGCGGCCGAAACTTCACCTGTGTGGCCAGCAACCCTGCAGTGCCGATGGGGAAAAGAGCCACCGTTACCTTAAACGTCCACCGTATGTTGCCTTTTCTCCCTGTCAGCCTGGCTCAGGGTACTTGTAAATAAAGTGCCTGGAAGAAGTTTTCACCCCCCTGGATGTTTTTTCCTTTATTGATTTTATAAATCAATCATGGTCAATATAATTTGGCTTTTTTGACATAAAACAAAACAAAAAAAAACCTTTCTAATGTCGAAGTGAAGATGAATTCTACAAAGTAATATCAATTAATTAGAAATCTGTAATGTAAAATAAGTGCCAGCATAAGTATAGTATGTGACCTAATTCAACAGAGGTCCAGTCAATTGCTGCTAGTAGTCTCACAATTTGTGAAATGCAGATCACCTGAGTGCGGTGAATGTGTCTTAAGTGATTGTAATATAAAGACACCTGTGTCTGGTAGGTCCAGTCACTGATTACTCAGTATCCCTGGCTACCGTTACACCATGAAGACAAAAGAACACTCCAAGTAACACAGAGAAAAAGTTATTGAAAGGTATACATCACCCAGAGTTCAGTTAAATCCATCATCAAAAAATGGAAGGAATGTGGCACGTGTGTAAATCTGCTTAGAATAGACCATCCACACAAACTGAGTGACTGTTCAAGAAGGAGGCTAGTGAGAGAGACCACCAAGACACTAATGACTACTCTGAAGGAGTTACAAGCTTCAGCAGCTGAAATAGGAGAGACTCTGCATACAACAACTGTTGCCTGGGTTCTTCACCAGCCAAAGCTTGATGGGAGAGTGGCAAAGAGAAAGCTACTGTTGGAGAAAATTCAGATCAAATCTGGACAAGAGTTCACTAAAAGGCATGTGGGAGACTCCATGATCAAAGGGAAGACATTTTTTGGTCAGATGAGACGAAGAGGTACTTTCAGGCCATCAGACAAGACGCTATGTTTGGTGGACGCCAAACACTGCACATCACCACAAACACACCATCTCCACTGTGGAGCATGGTGGTGGCAGCATCATGCTGTGGGGATGCTTCTTGGCAGCCAGCCCTGGAGGGTTTATAAAGGTAGAGGGTAAAATAAATGCGGCAAAATATAGGAAACAAAATATAGGAAAAAAGTTTTTTCCAGGAAGCCAATGAGCTGAAGCATACAGAGAAAGCTCCACAGAAAAATGGTTTCAAGACATCAAGGTCAATGTTCAAGAGGGGCTGAGTCAATCAACCTCAATCCAACAGAGAGTTTGTAGCTGGACTTAAAAAAAGCCAAAACTGAAGAATGGAGTAAAATTTCAGAGTCCAGATGTGAAAGTCTGATCGAGACCTATCCACATAGACTCAGCTGTGATTGCAGCCAAATGTGCACCTACTGAATCCTGACATAAAGGGAGTGAACATTGATGCAGCAACTTATTATGTTTTTTTATTTGATTGACATTACTTTATAAAAATCTATTTTTACTTTGACATTAAAGAGATCTTTTTTTGGGTCAAGAAACAAAATTATTTCACCCGTGATTGATTTATTAAAATCGATAAAAGGGTAAAACGTCCAAGGGGGTGAAAACTTTTTATAGGCACTGTAACCTTAATGTAAAGCTTTTGCCCAGATTTGTGTAAATCTATCTACTGACACTACTTTATTAACTTTTCCTAAAAGTTGGGACAGTTCCAGGTGGGATATAGATCCCTGCACTGATTTGGCTCTCTCCTTTAGGCTTGTAATTTTTTCTCTGAATCAGCTGGCATGTTGATTTTCTTTAACATCTGGAAAACTTCAAACTTTTTACATTAGAGAGGATTTCAGTGGCGTCCCTAAAGAGAGAAATGAGGATTGATTGCTCTCAAGAAAACTCAACTTTGAATTTTCAATCAAGAAGATCAATGTGCTTTCAAACCCAGAGTAGTTAGTAATTACTGGGAAAATAACCAGTGCTGGGCTGTGGGGCTGTGAAGAGAAGTCAGATTTTATTGGGAAATTTACTGATCGCTTGAATTATTTGTGCAGGAGATCAATCAGCTTGGTGCTTGTCCCTAAAAAGGCTGAAGCGCTAAAGCTATTTAGCCTTTTTTCTTATGTCAATACCACCTTATGTCTACTTTAAGTGTCTCTCCCCATGCAGACCCTCCCATGGTGACCCTGTCCATCGAGCCTCGGTCCGTCCTGGAGGGCGAGAGAGTCACCTTCACCTGCCAGGCGTCTGCTAATCCTCCAATCATGGGCTACAGGTGAGGAAGAGGAAGTTGTCCCACAGTTTAACCTTAAGAACTGAGGTAACTTTACAGAGTTACAGGTGTCTGTGTGATAAGTGTGAAACTTCTTGAATTCCCCATTGGATTGTTACGATGCAGCCTTTACTAAAACAATCTATTGACATTGGGTATGAGAGATACACTGCAAATTATTTGGTGCTTACCAAGATTTAAAAACTTAGATTATGAAGTGTTAATTAATCTTGTTTTAAAAGTTAATTTCTTATTTTTAGTGTGTAACTTTAACTTTAACTAGTGTGTAACAGTATAATCTTAAATCAAGCACGATCATATCTTTTTGTCTCAGTCAGGAAGTCCTTCACTTAAAGGGATACTTTCACATTCACCACGCTATGAAATAATGATGGAACATTACGAGACGGAGATGTTTTAAAGTTAAATGCAAAGCCGGAACTACACTCCAGACATGGCTTCTGCACTGTGTCACTCTACCCAGTGATTTACTCAAGAAATAGTTCAGAGTATTTGCTTCCTGCGTCGTAATGTTACATAAGTATACGTTATTATTCCATAGCCTGATGAATGTGCAGGTCACAACTTGTCCATGAGAGCGTTTTGGAGTTGTTGGATTGTGGATTTGATGAGTTTGGTGAGAGAAAGCCGGAATACCGTCTGCTTACATTGAGTCGGCACAGCAGGTCCGAACTCAGCAGCGGCCGATCTAAAAACAGCTTGCACCGACAACTGAAGGTAACGAACCTATTACTAAGACTATAGGAATCATGGCAATGGATGAATTTGCCAAAATGTTGAAGTATCCCTTTAAGGAAATAACAGTGAAAATAAGCCACATTAGTTCTCTCACCCACAGTCTCATCAAAATAGATCTCATTTTAAGACTCATTAACAAACTCAAGTTGCTTGATTTAATAATCAAACAAAAAGCATCAACAGAAAATGCAATTTATAGAGAAGAATACTTCTGACTTCAAACACAATGTTGGAAAGACATTATATAGCCTGATGTCAGTAGAAACACTAAGATGTATGGTCTAAAAATATGGACTAGTTTATGGATTACTTTTAACATGGATTTAGACTTATTTTAAGATGAACCAACTTGTTTTAAGACACAGCTTTATCATACTTTACTAAAATTAAGTATTTGTTCACTAGATTTGATAATATTTAATTAGATTATTATAATTTTTTCAGCTTAATTTGCTTAAAGCAAAAAATTAAAGAAATCAATTTGCTTTTATTTAGAATAGTTCACTTATTTTTAAGCTGTCGGAAGTTCAGTTTTAAGCAATCTCGGCTTAAAACCTAACCTGGCACGCCAGATGAATGTGTTTCACACATCCATCTGATAAACCACTCATACACAGTGTTTGGGAAAGGCCAGAGCCTTTGAAAAAAAAAAACTCAGTGTGATTGGATGAACGTTCTGTCTGTCACATCTTTACGAGCCAATCAGAGCAACAAAACATGTGAAGTAGCCACAACCGAGCTGCCACCCCTGCACCCCTACCGAAGAAGTAAACTCCGCGAACCATGGCAACCATAGACATGTCAGTACACAACTTTTGTTGTTTTTGAAAAAGAAACAACCCACTGCTGTTCTTTGTTCTTATTCTAACAAGAAATGTCACCAAGTTTTGATAAAACTGGCGCTTTAGCAGCATCCACTAAAGTCTTCTGTCTTTACTGCACTGTAAGTGCCTGAAAGTACTGCCCATCAACACTGATTGGTCACTTTCTAACTGGGCCCTAATGGTTAAGACGGGAGCTTTGCAAGATAAATTCACCAGTGAGAAGCACGCAAACGGTCATGTACATCTACTTTGCAATCTCAGCTTAAAACCAACATTTTCTGCTTATTTTAACCCTTTTGAAGGGTTCTGCCGACTTACTTATTTCTACATTTAACAATCTTATTTCAAAATATCTTATTAAGTCAAATTATCTTTCTGCATGGACAGATAATTTCACTAGTTTTGAGTACCTTTCTTCACAGATTTAGTGTTTTTATCTTATATTAAGCCCCCATTTTTTGCAGTTTAAAACCATAAACAGCTCCTGCATCATCTCTTCAAAGACTCCACTGACAAAGCAGTAATTTAACATAACAGAATGCAGGAGTTGCTGGTCTACCCCAGAATAACACCACACATGACTGTGTGATAACCAACCAACTTTGGATTGACCTAAAACTAAAGAGGAAATGAGAAGAGGTGGACCTTAAACCTTTTAATCAAATCAGCCTTAGGCGTGCTAATATATACTAAAATACTGACCTATACCAATGTGGATGTTATGAAAATGTGTATTTCTGCTTGACAACAGCCATTTTTATCTAAAACCTACTGGGAAATTCCTTGGCTTTGCTTCCTAATCCCAAGTGAATGCTTATAGTCATGCATTTTTTTCAACTTTTGCATTGATTTCTCATCTCCCCAATCTGATTCTGTCAGTGCCAAATAGAAATCATTCATGCTCTTAAATTGAGCCTCTCTTTTGCAGTCTCACAGCCTGCTGTGTGGCTAGTCTGGAACAATTTAAAACTTTTTAGTTATTAAGCCTCAAAAGACTGAAAATAAAATGAAATAATGAATAGAGCCCGGGTTTAACAATAGCTGAGCTACTCTGTGATCGCTAAAAGTTGGGTGCTCTTTATCAAACAGACCTCCTTATGGGCTACTTACTTTGTCAGCATTGTTTCAACTTAAAGTCCACTTAAGAAAGTGTTGGACTTGGTGATTGCGGTCAGTGTTCTTTATTGCCAGTGTTTCATTAATACATGCAGTCAGACATCAGGATCCAGACTGCTCTTCTCTTTAATGCCAATAGATTTACTTTCATCTATTCCAATCTTCTTGTAACCACTGCCTGGAGGTGATCCTGAATCCTAATTTCTGCTTGCAGAACAGAATTGGTGAAGGTATTGAACAATTGTTCAATTAAACATTGACTTTTATCTAAAGTGACAGCACTGAGGCAGGGAAATTGCTAAATGCTGAGGCTTTAAGTCGTCAGTGGTTTTAATCTGAGGTTTGAGACTCCACCGGAGGGCCCCTGTATGGGAGCTCTGCCAGGTACTTAAGCACTGAGCCCATTGAGTGTATATGAGAGTGTCATCTGATGGCAGATGTGCAATACAGCTGAATGATTTTGAGCTATATATCTGGCAAGATATGGAATCCCTGACAGAAATTAGGATAGATTTATTTCTTTAAGTTGCAATCAGTCCTGCAGCTTCTGACATCAACGCTTTGAGGATGTGAGTTTAAAAGTGTTCATTGATAATATAGAAACGCTCATTGTCTCATGGTGGGAATCTAAAATTGGATGATCTCCAAACTGTTATTTAAAGGCGTCGTTTTTCACAGATACACTGCTGTCAGACTGAAATAACAATGATTTGTAATGCTGGAATATTTGTCGAATGTGTCTCCCTGTCAGATGGGCGAAAGGTGGCGTGCTGCTGGAGGGGGCCAGAGAGAGCGTGTTTGTCACCACGGCAGATCACTCCTTCTTCACCGAGCCCGTCTCCTGTCAAGTCTTCAACGCCGTGGGAAGCACCAACGTCAGCATCCTGGTGGACGTGCACTGTGAGTACGGAGCAAACACTCCTGGACTGAGTCACGCTGTTCATGTGTCGAGTTCTGGGGGCTAAATTTAAACCTGAGTTTAAGACTCACACTGCATCTCTTCTCCACTGTGCTCACATTCTCCATAGCTCTGCATATGCTCTTCTCTCACTGTTGTCTGATTTAGTTCAACAAACCGTAACAAATTTGTTGTCAACATACAAATCAAGAACAGGTGTGATTCCACACAGACATTAAGTTTACTCAGTTTTCACTCATGGAACCTCCCCTACTGAACAAGACCAGGGTCCTACTGCTGTCTGCTATAGAGAAGTCAGTGGTCTCAGGGGCCACCTTTGATTTAAAGCCAGTTTGTTTATTTTTCTCTTCTTAAAAGTAACTAAACCTCAAAGCCTTCAGGGACAGGGCTTCTCCCTCCTTCTTACTGTCCCTCATCAGCCAAAACATCATTCTGTCCATGCTGCTTTTCAGATTTGATTATTGGCCATAATTTCATAAACTTGAAGGGTAGACCATGAGCTATCTACATGAGAAACATTCTAACACAGCAAGCGTAGCTCTGTCAGCATAAGCTATGTAGATAATGTAGCTACGTAGATGAAGCTAAGCTCACAAAGCGGCTACATAAGCTATGGAGCGTTATCTACTTTTGCTAAAGCTCATGTTGCTAAAGCTAACTTAGCTACAATTGCTAATGCAGCAACGCTAATGACATAGCACAGCTATGTTAGCTTTAGCTGAAGCTAACACAGCATATGTGAGCCACCAATGGCGGTCTTACACCGGAAGGTTTTGCTAAAACTCTTAAAAGACTCTAAAAAGACTGACACCTGTGACCCCCTCACATCTAAAGACATTTTGTCAGCAAGCCGTTGAGTGTTTAGTCTCAGACTGAGATTTTGCAAAGATTGGGGGTCACTAACTACAAGACATGATTCCTTTTGAGATTATTTCCCATCATGCATCTGGTGGAAATTCACAACAACAACAGGAAACAAGATGTAAAGGGAGATGGAGATCACATCTGAGTGAATATCTCTTATAACCAGATGTTTTTCAAAAATTTAGATCGAGTAGAAACAAAAGGAAAGTTTAACACCAAAGCAACTTTGCATGTTACTGCAACATCCGATGAACTATACGGGAAACACTTCAGAATAAAAGCACCATATGAGAATGAGAGTCGTCTCACCGCAGAAACAAACTGATAAGACTTTTACTTTGAAAATCCCAGAGGCAGTTTACGGTACCTGTCATGTCAGCCTGGAATGAATTGACAGACAAGGCTCTCAAACACACAGGTGCAGAGATCTGACTGCAGCTCTGATTATTAGAAAAGTTTTTCAATCTCTTGAGCTCTGAGCGGACATTCAGCGGCTCTAGAATGATCTATGCTTACATTCATATTTTGAAGAATGAAGTAAATTAATGTGCTTATGTACACCAGCTCCCATTGGTCTTAGATGACAGTTGTGTCACTGAGAAACACAATTTGCATACAATCAGACTAAAGTCCTGCAACAACATCAGACATGTTTGATATTATCACAGCGCCAAGACTGAAGACGGACTGCCTTAAAACAGCTAAAATCAAGCCTTATGACCACCTTACACCTAAGGACTGAGACGACGGGAGGAGGAAGACTTTGATTTTACTCTGACTTTGGAATTTTGTCTGCGACTTTGAAATTGGAGGAAAAGTCTTTAGGGGTAAGGCCGCCTTTAGTCTGTTATTTTTGCAATGTGATTATTTCATGAATATAACTGCCAGACTTTGTTTATGAATAAAGTTGAAAAAAAAATCTAAAATGTTGGCAGCACTTTCGTTCTAACAAAGACGGTGTCTCAGATGGATGGTCTGTATATGATTGGCCATCAGAGATCTTCTGTCTATAGACCTATTACATTTAAGTCTTACCTTAAAGTTTGTTTCCATCATCAAGCTCTACTACCTTCTAATCTCTTAAAAATCAGTTTACTTTGCTTTACTTCTTGTCTCTTTCCTTGTCTTTTTTGCTACACTTAAAAACTGCTGTTTAATGTGTCACAACATCTCTTTGGATGAAAATAATGAGATTTGGTACCAATTACTTCCTTCCTGTGTCTGTAGTAAGGTTCTTTCATCCAATAATAACAGTTTATTTTTGATCAATATCAGAAAATTAAATGCTGTAACTAACCATTCAGATAAGACAAGGGGCTCATTATAAAATCATTACTGGATAAGTGGATGAACTGTGGTTTAAAAATGAACAGAAATTGAAAAATAGAGACAAAGAGTGCATTATCAACAGGGTGATACTCCATGTCTTCATGGTATGAGTTTATATGTTCTTATTAATAACAGTAAATGTACCGATTCACCAAGGAGAGCTTCAAAGTTCCATTTGAATAATTTCTACTAGAAATTTGGGACAAAATGTATTTTTAATCTTTCAGATTTTGAGTGTTCTCAGCAGGAAAAAGACTCTCCTGTCTCCGTTTTGTCTGCCTAAGTTTCAATCATTTATTCCTGTCTAAGCACAGTTTACCCCTCTCACTCTTACACCTTCAGTTGGCCCGATACTAGTGGTGGAGCCCCGGCCCGTCACTGTGGATGTGGACTCTGACGTCACTCTGAACTGCAAGTGGTCCGGTAACCCACCGCTGACCCTCACCTGGACCAAGAAGGGCTCCAACATGGTGAGAAGGAGACAGATTAGCCTCATTTGACCTTCATCTTCAACTCACACTAAAGTTTTATCTCACCAAAACATCAAATATTAAAGTTGAGAAGACAACATAAACTAGGGTAAAACCCCGATTCAAACCTATATTCATTTCTAAGAGCCAGACTCTATAAATGTTTGCTCAGTAGCAAAGCAGACGATTAGAAGAGAGACTGGGTCTTCATATCTTAAATCTTTAATTCATGGCTAACAAGTGAAGAAAAGCTCCGGGAAAAAAAAACTAATGGAGCCTGCTGAGTAAATCAACATGTTTTATGAATTAAATATAGATCTCCCTCCCCCCTCTTATTTTTTAACATCTCTCCCTCTCTATCTGTCTGAGATGTACTCAGCTGCTCTTTGTGCATACTTAAACTCCTGATATGTGCATGTGCAGGTGCTCAGCAACAACAACCAGCTGTATCTGAAGTCGGTGAGCCAGTCGGATGCAGGCCAGTACGTCTGCAAGGCCATCGTGCCCCGGATCGGAGTGGGAGAGACCGAGGTTACACTCACTGTCAACGGTCAGTTACTTATCATTACTGTGCAATCAATAAAAATACTAGCAAAGATTATCATGTAGGGCACATAGCCTTACACACAGCCTGCTACATGAGGATGGATCTAAAACTCTATTAATCCAGTCGTGTTTTTATAAATAATCACTGCCAACCTCTGCGGTCTCCAGTTCCATATGTGTCTGAATAAAACTATGACTATGCATTTGATAGTAAACCACAAATCCCTTTGCTTCTAATCTCCTAAAAAATAGATTTGAGAACTTATTTATTAGCCTTTTGTTGAAATTAATGTGATAAAAACACTGATGAAAATACCAACATATCTAGAATGCTTCCTATAAATCTGTGCTTGTGTTTTAAAGACTAAACACACAGTCTGTCCGTCTACCACTGACATTTTAGTCTTATTTTAGGCGTTGTCAACACATAGGGGGTTTCTTCTTTTGCACTGGGGCATTATGGGTCACAAGTGAAGCAGTGAGCTGTCGAGCATGTCATTCTTTACACGAGATGAATAGTTTAGCACTGAAGAAAAGGTGAGCCAGACAAAAGGCTACCAATTGTTGCTATGGCTACACAGACGACAAACGAGGTACCAAAATGTAGCCTATTTGAGTGTATTAAATCACATATAAAGATGTAAATCATTACACTTTATGCCATTTCATGCCTTGGGTTCACAAGTTGGTCTGTGTTGCTTTCACAACTCAAACGAACAGCACCAGGGTTTGTTTGGAAGCGAACCGAGACCCCCCTTTTAAGCAGACCAGGATCCACTTGTTTGATCTGCACCAGAGTTCGTGTGTGCTTTCACACCACTCCAAACAAACCAGACTAACCAGAAAGTTCATTTAAAGCAGACCAAACAGCTCTGTTGTGATTGCACCCTAAATTTGTGTTTGTTGTTTTTTTTTTGTTTTGTTTTTTTGGGTTTTTTTTTGGCAAAGGACCGGAATTCTTATTTCAATGTAAAATTTCAGTTTTCTTTTTTTTCTATATAAATTTGCAAAAATTTCTCAAATTCTAATGAGAATAAAAATCATATTTTTTGACTGTAGCACCAGGCTGCTAAATGGAAACAAGTACAGGGAGTCTGAATACTTTCTGAATGCACTGAATATCAATCAATCAATCAATCAATGAAGCTACAGCAGTGGTACTGGTCCACCATCCACTGCAGTGAGTATTGTTATAGTAGTCACATGTCTTCAAAATGTTCATAAAATAAAAAGATTTTTATTCAAACAAAAACCTCTAAAAAGAAGAACCTGAGAAAAACTTTAATTCAGCGGTCTCTTAATGTATTCCAGAGTTTTATATCTCAACGATACAGTGGAGCACTCCACTCCACAGGCCTTGTTTTTCTGTCAACCCGACCTGATTCATTGTAGCCCAAGCCTGACCCAAACCCAACATCCAATTCTTCAAGTCTGAACACTTACAAAGCAAAGCTATTATTTCAATGTCAAAACACTCCCTCTCGAAAAGAGCAGCAATTACTTAATAAATCAAAAGTGATTCACCATGACCTACGGTCCCAAAACAGAGCCCAGATAAACTTCTTAAATCTTCATCCTCTGATGGGGTGTCAGACACCAAAAGGAGGGCAGCCTCGCTACTGGCTCGTCCTTGAATATTTGGTCCTGAAACTTCATGATCTAGTAGAGTCTTTCAAATTGCCAGTTCAGAGTATTTCAGATTTTTTAAGTTTTTCTTAAGTTCATTGCTGTTATATTTCTCTGATCCTCTGTTATTTTCTCTGTAATCCTCACACTTTTATGTCCTCTCTAGGTCCTCCCATCATCTCCAGCGATCCAGTCCAGTACGCCGTCAGAGGAGAGAGAGGAGAGATCAAGTGTTACATCGCCAGCACCCCACCGCCTGATAAGATTGTAAGTCCATCCTTGGAAGTTGTAATCTGCTGCAGAGGTGCCCGACCTTTTTTAGATTGCATCTTTCCTCAGACAGAATCCTGATAAGAACAGCTCCTCATCCAGCCTGAAACAAAATGATTTTCACTCCCTTTCTTTAGCTTGTGTTCCTATCTAAACCATCAGCCCGAGTGGTGTGGGCCTCTGTCTGTGTCAGAAGGATGTGTGAAGGATCTGTTCTCCCTCGGTGGTGAAAAGTCTGACTCACCAAATGTAGCAGCTTTGTCTGGTTGAGTGAAAGAGAAATATGCCAAGTGCAAACATTCACCATAGGTGCAAGAAATCATGACAAAAGATGGGCGCAGCTTTTCCTGTCATAAGAAGTTAAGCATTAAAGGTATAATATGCATCTTTTAGAGAAGATGTCACACATGCTCAGTTGCATAAGGCCAATGTTCTGCTGGCCACTCACTGCTCGATTTTAGGCAATTTACCTCCTTCAACAATCTTGTCTAGAGTCAAGACTCAAGACACCAAAAACATTTCAATCAGGAGAGACTTAATACAAGTTTAACAATAGTTTATTTTACAAATTGAATGAAAGAACTGTGCAAAGTCCATGGCAGTTAGACTCCACTGTGATGATTTCACGTATTTGAAGGGGGAGTGAAGTAAACGGGGGGAATAGGATACCCTCCTATGGAGTCTAGACACAGGTGGTGGTGTTCAGAGATGCAGGATCAGATGAGGAGTAGACTTCTGAGAAGCTGACCAAGAACCAATGAGGTGGCATGGGGGAGATTGAGCTAGAGACCTGTGAGCATCTGGACTAGATGCTGATGGAGGTGGCTGGGGTGGAGCGTCTGCACAGAACGACTGGCTGACTGTGAAAGAGAGATTGAATGATTTAAAATCTGACAGGTGCGTGATGATTGGTCAGAATCTGATTAGCTGAGTACTTAGGAGAGTGAACGCCCATAGTCAGCTGATCGTCAGTGCGGGAAGAGAGAAGAATGGGAAAGGGAGAGATGTGAATGAGCGTTGACTGAAGAATGAGCAGAAACAGTCTTCCTGCTTGAACTTTCCCTGAGCTCCATATCAAAGCCTCCCAATCTTGACTTGTAAGTATAAAAAAATTGGATATTTACATTTCAAGATCATAATACATCTGATGGACTACCCACAACAACCACTGGATGAACCAGGGCCATAAGTGGTCCTCAACATGGGGGTCAGGACCCCCAGGGGGTCTTGAGACACAGAGAGGGGGTCGCCAGATGCCTTCTAAAAACAAAGAATATTTTAAAATGATTTAAAATTGTATTTCTAGCCCATTTTATGAAAATAAATGCATAGAAATGGTGAAATGTAAATTTAGTGAGATTTGTGGAGAAATCAAAGTCATGTTTTAAAAAAACCTTAAGATGTAAGTCTGTACCCAACTTTTCTTGAATGTACATAACTGTGTTCAACTCTGCCTCAACCACCCTCAGGTACAGTGTTGGCCCCTGATCTCTGGCACTTAATTTTGGGGGCTGTGAGCCGAAATGTTTAGGAACCCCTGCTGTAGATGGTGGGATATTCAAAGTCTTTGTAGTTTTAAGTTGAGGAGCATTTGTCTGAAATTGTTGCATAATTTTTAGACACAGTTTTTTGCAGATTGATGAAACTCAGCCCATCTTTACTTCTAAGACACTCAGACCAATTGACCCACTTGACCAATTAACCTAATTAGTTGCGAAATGCTACTCCTTTTGTTGCCCTGTACAGACTTTATTTAGCCATCAAATTCAAAATATTGTAATGAAATGGTAAAATGACTCACTCTTAACATCTGATGTGCTGTTTATGTTTTATATTGAGTAAAATTTTAGTGTGTGAGATTTGCAAATCATTGCATTCTGTTTTTTTTATTCACATTTTACACGGCTGGATGGTGTCTCGGTTCTCCTTAGTCCACAGCAGTGGTTTTCAAACTTTTTTGCCCAAGGCGCACCTAAAGTTAAGCCAAAATCTCAAGTGGCAAAAAAGTTGAAAAAAGGGATAAAATATGATGAAAAAATGGCAAAACAATAGCAAAAGTGGGCAAAAAATTGGCAATAACAGTAGCAAAAATTGCATAAAAGAGGCAAAAATGTGGCTAAAATGGGGTTAAAAGTGATGATAAAATATTGGCAGAAAATGACAAAACAATAGCAAAATGGGCAAAATGGTTTATGAGGGGGCAAAACTGGGTTTAGAGCTAAGTGTCAAGAAGGGTGCAAAAATAGGTTGTAAGTGGCAAAAAATACAAATTCCCAAGGCAAACCTAGACTTGCCCAAGGCACACCAGTGGACCTTGCCACTTCATTTGAGAACTACTGGTCCACAGGACTTGGCATCTGTGTTTTCCAGACAGAATTTCAAATTTTGATTCTTCTGACCACAGAACAGTTTTCCATTTTGCCTCAGTCTATTTTAAATTAGCTTTGCCACATTTTACACAGCGTCCAAATATTTTTTGAATTTTGGTTTTATACTGCAGTAAGAATAAACATCACATAATCTTTTCCAGTGTTGTTCAGCCCTACTTTTCTGTCAGGTGTTGTTTGTTTCTCAGACTGAATCAATGTTCTGTATAAATTTATGGTTCAAAAAGCATGAAAAGATACCATAATCACACGGGGTTACATGTACGGTGGCTTTAAAACCACTAACTGTTACAGTGATTCTCCAGCATTTAATGTTCAGTGCACAATCCATGCCATCTTGATTTTAGTATAAATTGGACCAACCAGCCAAAACCATTCCAACTCAGTGAACCCTTTCCAAGTGGTAGCCATCTTTTCTTGACAGGGAAGTGTTCCCACAGATTGCCTCAGCAGCAAACTGTAATGAATATCCTCCTAAATGTGCAGCAACTGCAGCACTGTGTTTTCTGTCCTCCCTTTCTTTGTCTGTGCATTACATAAGATACAAAACGAGCATTTGGTGTGGGATCTAAACCTTTGAAAGGGAGAAAATACCAGAATTCTCCTAAATCACAATTATGAGCCGGAAAATGGAAATAAATCCAGTAAGGACATTTGAGTTTGACGGCTGGAACGAGTGTGAGGGTGAAACAGATTGAAACGAGAGGCAGGGAGATGGAGGGAGGGCAAAATTCTGTACCTTTCAGCGTCAATTATCCAATTGTGCAGCGCCGACATGACAGAAATCAGAGCTTTTAGAAGCTTCAGCCCCCTGCCGCAGTGGCAGAGAGCTCAGAGCGTATAATGTGATATGACATTATAGTCCTGGCTTAATGCAGAGACACAAAGACTTATAAAATATGGAGTATGATGCCGTGTGCGAGTGCTTGTGTAGAAGAGGCAATGAGAGATTGAGAAACAGACGCTGTAGCAACAAAATTATTTTGAGAAGAAGCAATAAAGACAGGGATGTTTTTCAAAGCGGAGGATTGGATTTGTGAGGAGAAACGTTACGTAAGATTGTCAAAGGGAAAAAAGCACCTTCTCTTCTCGCTTCCTCTTGATCATATTAACCTTTTTTATTTTTCAAAATCAGGTTAAAAGCTACATTAACCTGACATATGGCTCTATGTATATTTGATACCGCCTCACTCCATATTTAATATCCTCAAATTTCTACCTCAGCAGATTTTTCGGAGAGGAACCGGCTTTATCGCCTTTCTGCACATGCTTCACTGCGTGTGTTGTGATATATTTTTGTGAGGTATTTCTCAGCCAAAAAGTTGCTGTGCAAGTTTTAATTAGACGTATACCACACCAGCAGCCAAAGAAATAAAAAGATGTAGCCAAGGTGTGAGAAAATAATTTGTTTTTCTTAAAATATATATTTCCTGCCAAGACTCGCTTAACCTTTCTTAACACCGGCCCATCTGTTTGCTGAATGTTTACTCTGGATTAAGTGTTTGTGAGCGTGTGTTTGAGTCACTCTGGTTAATACAACATAAGATAAGATAAAGTCAAATTAGCATTATTGATCCCCGAGGGGAGAGAGAGATAGGAGCAGGGAAAAGTGGAGTTTGGATAAAAATCAAACAAACAGAGAAAGTTGTGTCTTCATACAGAGCTCGTATCGCCTTGAAGGCTTCTGCCCGCTGCGTTGATTAGTGACAGATTTATAGATTTACTAATGTTTTAGAGTACAGATGTAGAAAGCCTTTGATCTCGACTTAATCCGAAATAGACGTAGACCTGCTTTTCCATTTTAATGCAATGCTTTAAAGTTGGGGATCACACAGAGGGAGGCTTGGAGGGAGTTTTGCATACTAAGTGCTCTTAAATAGCTTGTCATAATCGATCATACATACATCAGAGAATGGATTAAAGCACATAGAAGTAGCCACATATGCAGTATATAAAAGTATTCACCCCCCTTGGATATTTTACCCTTTTACTGATTTATTAAATCAATGTGAAACAGATTTCTACAAAGTGATTGTAGTATAAAAACACTTGTGTCTGGAAGGTCCAGTCGATGCTTAATCAGTATTCCTGGCCACCATTACACCATGAAGACAAAAGAACACCCCAAGCAACTCAGAGTTCAGTTAAATCCATCATCAAGAAATGGAAGGAATATGTGTAAAAACGTCTAAATCTACCTGGATCAGGCCGTCCTCTCAAACTGAGTGACCGTGCAAGAATGAGACAAGTGAGAGAGTCCACCAAGACACCTATGACTGAAGGAGTTACTAGCTTCAGCAGCTGAGATGGGAAAGACGCCACTGTTGAAGAAATCTCAGATTAAAGCTGGACTAGACCAAAAATAGTGCATTTTGGCAAGCAGACAAGATGCCAAACACTGCACATCCCCACATACACGCCATCCCCACTGCCACAGTGGTGGCAGCATTATGCTGTTGGGATGCTTCTCGGCAGTTGGCCCTGAGTCCTGAAAATGTTGGACTACTTTTTCTAATGGAAATGAGCACTTTCAGCCCAAAAGACATTAAGATAGACAAGAGGATTCCTTTTTTTATTCACCAACCCAACCTAAACAATCACTGCACTCTGCTGCTTTGTCTAAGCCCATGGTGACCACAGAGCAGTTACTTTGTTTAATGTAAGTTTTCTGCCTAAATGTTTTATACAAGCAGTGACATAAAAGTTTGTTGTAAAAGCTTGATTAATCAAGACGTATGCTGTTCCTCCAAAAATTAACTAGGTCTCAGTCTCAGAACCTAAAAACAGTAGTCTACTCTCGCCCTCTGAGAGAGGTTACACACATCTCTGAAAGCATCTGAATTCCTCTGTAACTGCGGTCAAGCCAGCAATTACAGATTAATGGCTTCCAGGCAAGACTTTTCCTGTGGCGTTAATGTAGCTTCATTTCTTGGTCCATAACATCCCCACAGGAGCTTCTCTTCACCTGTTGTGTCCTCTTTTTAACAGCAGAGGTTATACAACACCTACAGTTTGGATCATTTCAGCTTTATGAGCTCAAGAAAGAAAGGAGTTTCCTGTCTCTCACTTTCATTTCATGCAGATTAAGTTTACCAAAATCCAGTGTCATGATGCAGATTTGTAGAAGCAAAAAGTCAGACTTTTCAGGTGCGTCCTCATGATAAGTAAACTTTTTTTTTATTCTCATTTGTTGGATGGAGGTCTGATCGATCGTTTCTGGTGTGTATCAGGTATTCTGGTCTACGTGCTGATTAGTTTACCCAACAGAGCATCAAACAGATTTGTGGCTCAAGTTGAAATGTTTGATCTGTGATGGATTATTAACCTCACTTTTGCAGACATTTGTTCACAGAGATAGATAAATCATCATCAGATTATGGTGGACCAACACTGGCGTGCCATTAGCATGGATCAAGGATAAACCACCTGTTTTTCGATGTCCCTGTGGAACTGTTTCTCCTGAAAATACCAAGGCTGCTGATTGGTCAATACAGCTGAGATAATAAGATCTACCTCAAACAGAAAAACAGACCACTCATGCTGAAAATCCAGACCCCCGTGTACAGCTTCTACATATCAATGTAGAGTCTTGTAAATAGAGATTAAGTAGAATTATTCTGAACACCTGGCAGAGGCGGAGTGATACACAGTGAAAAGGCCCAGTAGTGTTTGCTTTTGTAAAAAAGCTTAGGCTTTTGTTGAGACATATGGTCACAATTAAATGGGCTAGGCTGGCTAAACCCTAGATGATTCTCAAATCTTAACCGAAAAGTTTAAACTTGGGTGACTACTGATGTAAGAACAGTCCCAACTTTTTTAAAACATCCTAATCCTCCCAACAAGCTACAGCACCACACACCTGCTGTTTGTAGTCATGATTTCATAGTGAAGAATCCACAGACTTGACATCTCACAGAGACTCTTGTCATGCATTTAACCATTTTATTGCAACAAGGATATACTTTTACTTAGTGAGGAATGTTCAGCTCAAAAGTTAGGTGGGATGCTTTGACTTTCTAGGAAGTGCATGGCATGAAACCCCCAATAAAATGAGTTCAGAAGCAATTAATTCATGGTAGCATAAGTCTAAAAGAGGGCGCAACAAGTTTTGTGCTATAAAGGAAGAAGCTGGGGTGGAGGAGGTTAAGCTTTGCCCGCAGCAGCGTGGTGCTGAAAAGAGAAAAAGTACAGGTGACATCCCAGCTGAAAAAATCTCATATTTGGTCAGAGATAGCCCAACCTGGAATCATGAATATCAAATATGTTTAATATTGATGACTCTGGAGGCTCTGACTTAATCAGGAGTGGTATGTTAGACGCCACACACTTGAAGTTTTGCAAGGCAGATGGATTGGCTAGATCCGTGTCTATCATTTGGCAGATCTATCTTGCACACTTTCAAGCTCAAACACTTGTTCTTGGTGCTGGGCCAATCAGCATCATTTAATGAGAACAAAGCGGGAACTACAGGTATAGTTTAGTTTTACTGTTAGCCTGTAAACAATGGAGGCAAGTGAAGAGAGTAGCGCGGATGCAGCTATAGTGGCAGTTTTCTCAGAGCTGGACTGCAACGTGTATTATAAGATAGGGGTGTAAAGGTACGTGTATTCGGACCGAACCCATTCGGTAAGGGCCTTTCAGTACGGTACAGACGTGTACCGAAGGAATACATGTGGAGCCAAGCTCATACACAGAAGGAAAACCAGAGAGCAACTCACTGTCACACTGTCCTGACAACCACAGCAAACGACAGCAACAGCCTGAATATTCCCAGATAAAAGTGCCCTGTTTAGCAACACTTTGTTTCCCAGTAAAATACAACAGTGGACAAAGACAACAATAGCGCTGACTTTATTCACCAGCTGAGTCTCTAAAAGCACGTCGTCCAGCGGACCAATCAAAGCATTTGAAAACACTTCACTCAAACAAGAACTTCACCGTAAAGTGGAGGAACAGCAAAGTCTTACCAGCCGGTAATAAATTTCTTATTCTTTAAGATCGTTTTTCATATAAAAATGGTGCTCTGGCCCTGTGAATCAAATTAATTTAACCTTCATACGTCAGCCTCAAAGGAGGGGGAGATGGACTCTGCAGCTGTGTCCTAGGTAGAGATATCCTTAGATTTCACACGGCTCTGACCTCTTTATCCTCCAAGATGGGCTGTGAAAAGTTCTCCCAAACTTTGTAGTAGGTCCCACTGATTAATAAAGTAATCCGGTGCTGAAGTCCGTGTTGAAATTGGCAGGAAATATGCTAATTAACATAATTTAACAAGCTAACGCATGGTATGATGATGCGTTCAAGTTGGCTGGGAAATTTGTTTTTTAAAGGATGGGTATATATATGTCAATATATCAATGAAAATAACCTAGTAACTCAAAAATGTGTTGAGTATTGTGTATTGTAATCACTGAAGAACTTTTGGAAGGAGGTTACAGCATTATTAATAATATAAATGTAATTTATTCAGCCTATTTATTTTAATACAATTTAATTTAAAAATTAAAATTATATTTTATTTATTTGCTTAAATTACCGTACCTAAAACGTACCGAACCGTGACTTCAAAACCGAGGTACATACCAAACTGAAATTCTTCTGTATTGTTACACCCCTATTATAAGAAGAGAAAATAACTGCACTGAAAGCTTTTCTTGATGGAAAAAGATGTTTTTGCTCTTCAGCAAGAGTTGGCTCTACCAACTGGCTCCACTGATAGTGAACAATAACAATGGCTGCCTCCCAGGCTTGCATTGTGTAGTTCCCTTGTGTGGTGCACACTTACTACACCATGTTTTGTTGCTCTGATTGGCCAGTAAAGAATTCAATAAACATAAAATTTGTCCAATGATACTCTGAGATTCCTCCTATAGGTGTCTTTTTAACATTCAGCCCATTACCAGTATCAGCATTTTATTTTACCAGGGACTGATCCAAACAAATAATGCAAAGGTGTGTTACTTGCCTCTGTAGGGTGTCTTTCCATCTGGCTTTGTTTTCATTCTCTACAGTCTCACCTAATCTCCTGTCAACAACACTATCTCACTGGCTTGAAATCACATGACTACCAGCCAATCACCACCGAGGCTTCAGAGAATAACTCTGTAAGGCCTCTCCTATTCATTTTTCCTTGATCTCGATGCAAAACGTTACAGGGTCAAGGAAAGCTTTGAGTAAGAGGATAGGAAAGAAAACCATAGAGATAATGGAACTCAACTGCTTGTTTTAATCAAAGGTTGAACAATCGAGCTGACTTAAAGAATTGTGGGTCATCTTTTCTTCCCCCTTATGGTAAAGGATGGTCCAGCGTATCCTTTGCGAAAGGAGATAATAAAGGAAGTAATGACGTTCCTTTCCTGACCTTTGGGAGAATTTGAACAGGCCTTATCATGGCCGACATGCTATTGCTTCATTGTTGATTTTCCTATTTTTTAATGCATAGTTTTACTTTTGTCACATTAAGTACAGTTTGATTATCATAACAAATGCATTTTGATGCCAGATGTGAGTTATTGGTCTTATGCACTAGGGTATTGATATCACATGAAAACCGATAACAGTCGACCCTTATCCTGTGCCATGGATTTGTGCAACATCTGGAATTTCAGGTTAATTCTTTTGACAAATAATCCCAAAATTGGGTCAAGTCTCCCAGTCATTGGAGGGTCAAATCAAGCCTTACATTGGGTTAAAAAGGATCCGGTATGCAGCTGGCCATGTTATGGTTTGTTTAAACCATAGTTCCATTTAGTTAAATTGTGTTTCAGGATCCTATAAGCTTAAGGACACAGAAATTTTTGGAATAGCTCCAAAAGATTGTTTCAGCCAACAGCAAAGAAACAAGATGTACTGGCCTCAGTATAATCCTGACAAGCAAATCAGCTGACAGCTTCTCATGAACAACTTTAAGGAGAAGGAATCTCTACTGACCCTCTCCAACTTGACTGACTGACTGACTATACTTTCAGAGCCATAACATACAGAGTTGCGCTATGGGCAGTGTTTATTTATACTGAAAGCCGTAGGTAATGGCTGCCTCCACTCGGATAAAGCTTCTGAAGATCTTCTGAAAAGTCCTGCCCTTCCCAAATGCTTTCTTTGGGTGCATCCCCAGATGATTGTGAAATACATTCAGCCGATCTGGCGCGTCTGGTTTGCTGTTTCCTGCTGACAGGGCTTTATGTTTTAACTTTAAGGGTCCTTCAATTCTCAACCCACAGACATTAGGGACCGCACAATTGCACATCCCAAAAACTAATCACTCTGCCAGAGCGCACAATTCAGTCATGCATTTCAACAGGAACCAGATAACTGTGGTCAGCCATATAGTAGGTTTTGACCCAGTCTTGTTTCTACAGTAAATGATAACGACATGATTATTGTGTCATGAATAAACCAGAAAGAATACTAATACTTAGACTAATACTTGTCCCTCTCATGTGTTTTTTTCAGGTTTGGGCATGGAAGGAGAACGTTTGGGAGAAGGAGAAGGGCACCCTGATGGAGAGGTACACTGTAGAGCAGAGTAAACCTCCGTCCCAGGGCGGGGCCGTCCTCTCCACCCTCACCATCAACAACGTCATGGAGTCGGACTTTCACTCGCCTTACAACTGCACCGCCTGGAACTCATTTGGACCCGGCACAATGATCATCACCCTGGAGGAGACAGGTATGGAGAAAGTTTGAAAGAAAGGGGTAAAAGGGCAAGAAATGATGCCAACTGTCAGTACAGCATAGTTAGTGTCACTGTTAGAATCCTTGTGTTTAGTATAAGGAAACATTTAGCAGATTATGAATGAGGAACCACACTGTCAAGCTTAGGACTTATCATCAATTTCATCAGCTGCTGCTTCACTTAAATTGAAACTTAGTTCACACTATTTAAGGCTCCTGTGGGGATGTTTTGAACCATATTAAATTGAAACCAGATATCAGGATGGATTTAGAATGTGGCGAACCAGAAGTGGGGCTGCATTGTCATGTTTTGTTCAAACCAGATGTGAACAATCACCTATTCGTGCATATCTGAGCGTGCAAATATAGCGAGAGGGGAGGAGCTTTCAGTCAGTTGTCAACAATCATACAAACATGTCAAGTAGTGAAGGAAAACCTAGCTTGCCTGATGGGGTAATGCTAACCTGGGCAGTGCTAACCATGGTGCTAACTTGGAAGAAGATGACTGAAATCAAGTGGTGGACAAAAGTTTACGCAACGTTCCTGTGCTGGTAGAACAGACAGGTTGTGTCGTATAGCTCAGGGTAGCCACAGACGGACACGTCAGTTTTCTGTCTTCCTTCTTGGTTGAATAATCCTCCCCCCTCCAGGCCACCAGACACGCCAGACAGACATACATGAACATGAACATATTTCACATTCAGCCCATAGGAAGCGTTAGGGAAGGGCAGGACTTTTCAAAAAATTATCGGAAGGTGATTGGAGGAACATAATGTCCATCACATTCATGACAGTCCAATCAGAGCAACAGGCTACTGCTGCTGTAAATTGAGCTGAAAAAGCTAAGGCTACGGCCGATCGGGAGATGTGAAAAAAGGTCTTCTCTGCCAAGCTCTATGCTCTTCTTTTAAAAAGAAATGCGTCCAGTTCTGTTAAAACCGCTGCTTTCCTACAGCTACATCTGAGCTAGCAGCCAATAGTTACACCAGCAAACCCCACCCATAACGATCACAAACCCATCCCAAAGCAGGCCAGGACCAGAGTGAAAACATTTTTTCAGTTATGCAAAGCTTTCAGTGTGGCTCTCTACCCTTGTTTGAATAAAGAAATGTCGCCAAGTTCTAACAACACTGCCGCTGTGGCTACATCCGGGCTGATCACTCAACTAGCAGCCACTGTTTACAACCACTGGCTGTACAACTAACCACCACCCCATAGCTATCAAAAACTCATGCTGAAGCAGGTCAGCAAAAGAGCAAAAACATCTTAAATGTCTTGAAAAGCTTTTAGTGTTGTTTTTTATTCCTTAATTTACATAGAAGTGTGATCCAGTTTTAGTAAAACTATGCTAAAGTTACGTACAAGGTAATCACCGCACTGGAGGCAGCCATTGAAAATGGCTATGAGTACAACTAAACCCCATCCATAGCTACTGCCTCGTTCTCCCCAAATAAAGCTGGTTGGTCTGAACAGTATTCAGTGCGGCCCAAATGTTGTGCATTAAAGCGTTTAAAGATAGACTTGTCTGATGACAGTCTGGCCAATCCATTTGTTTTGCAAGGTTACAAATGCTCGCTCAATTTGCACAACCTGAGGCAAACTTGTGTCTACTCATGCCTTTAAATTGCATTTGAATTTCACTGAATTTCCCCGTGTCTGGTGTGAATACAACATCAGGATATGAAAATAGGAATCAAAGGAACGGGCTGATAACGCTGCGGATGCTCACTCACGTGGCATGTAGTTAGCACCAGAGATATCTACATGTAGAAGCTGTGTTTAAGAAGAGCATATTTACTCTGTTTTGGGTTTTCTAAAGACTTTTTCTGTTATTCTGAGATTATCACCTTGTTAACTGATCAAGGAAATTGGATCTATACTTTCTCAGGTAAATGCAATATGCTTCCACACATTCACATTCACACAGGATAATGGCCTTTATGGCACATGCAACCCTATGTTAGGTAAATAATTTCTGCATGAAAACCTGCCTTTTTCATTGGATCAAGTATCCTGGATCATGAATGCATGTCTGGCATTTATGACAAAACAAACGGCATGAAAACTGAGTCATTTTTCTGCCGGTTGCATGCATTTTAATAGTGAATAGACCTCCCGTTGTCATTGACTGCCATTCATCACCAGCCAAGACTGCATCTCTTCGATATGGCTCCCGTGTAAAGCATCTCTCCGTTGAATGGGGGTGACCCAGACGGCATCCATGTGTAGACATTTCATAATGATGCAATATCTAGTTCAACAAGAAACGTGTGTTTTATTATGGCAGCTCTGTCATGGCAGGACATTCCCTGTTAGAGTGGTAAAAATACAGGTCTTTGATAACTGTTGGAAATATATCATTTACATGTTCAACATTTGAATGTGCATCAGAGTTAATTTAGACAACAAATTCTGCATATTGTAGCTTTAAATAATCCTTTGCCTTTGCATGCATTCATCTGGTTTCTTAATACACCACTCCACATATTTCCTGTTAGTGACAGAGGTATTTGTTTATATAAAAACCCCTCACCGTGTCTTTAACATCTGTGTGGATGAAGCTCTCCTTTCTGTCACGGACTGAAGTGCCCTTGAGCAAAGCTGTTTGGCGGTGGCCTCAGCTGGAGGACACACAGGATAGATAAGAGTGTTATGAGTCCATTCTGGCTGGCTCTGCGTTTTATTTTGAGAGCTTGCTGTGTCACATTACATTGAGAAAATGATTTCTTCATGCTCTGTCAGTCTTATCTGCCTCTTATTCTTTCAGCTGTCAGATTTCGCAGGCTTCAGAAAATCTACCAAAACATCTCAGAGAGTGCAAGAGAGAGAGAGAGAGAGAGAGAGAGAGAGAAACAGGGAGGGAGGGAGAGCGTGGATTTGTACCTCCATGTGCACTAACTGCGTTTTTATCCCCTGTCTGAGTTGCATGCCTTATCAACATAAGCAGCCCTCAGAGATCCAACATTAAGCTACTGTAGGACACAACAGGATTTATGCTTCAACAACGCAGGTTTCTGTTACAATGAGGCAGCAGCTGTCCCTCAACCCCCCTGACCCTGTGCTGCTTGTGTTTGTTTCAGATATTGTTCCGGTGGGAATTATCGCCGGTGGTACGGTGGGCTCCTCCATTCTGCTGCTTATGTTCCTGCTGGCGCTCGCCTTCTTCCTCTACCGCCAACGCAAAGGCAGTGAGTGCACACACTGGCTCTGTTATGTACTGTATGTGTCTATCAGTCTTTCACTCTCCCTAGCTGCCACTCTCCACGTCTGAAGAAAGGAACATACGCCATGCAGCGTTATAGCTTTTTATTCAAATGAGATTAATGAATATTCATATAATATGGCAAACTGCCGTGAAACGCCTACTGCATGTTCCTCTTTTCATTCTACTGACATGCAATTGTATGATGATTTTTCAAAATAAATCGCATTCATGTTCCGCTCCTACACCACATAAAGTGCATAAATAAGAGAGCAGGAACAAGAGCATTTAGGGCTGAATAGTGTTGGAATTATGAATTCCTATATGTTATTTATACAGCCTGAGGCAATCCAATTAGCATTTATGAGCTCAAACTGCACTTAAGCAAACCAAAGCGAGAAAGAGAACATGTGCTGCCTTTAACTTGTTTAATTTCGAGCTGTTCCATTGCAAATAAAGAATCGGCAAAGACAATGAAGGTGACTGGCAGAGTCCCCAGAGGGATATTCGAGGGATAAGAGTATATTTTCCTGCTTTAAAGCTGATAACACCACAACAGAGAAGATATCATTTGGAAATAGAAACTCAAACAAACATTGTTGTGGCTCCAGATAAGCCGTCTCTCGTTTGTTGTAGCTCAAGACGGCGCAGGCTTCACTCTTTACTCTTTTAGGAGATCTCTGTTCATGTTGACAAATATTGACTGTGCTGTGCTGAGGATATGTCATCTAAAAAAGAGGAGTATTATCACTCTGGGTAACATGAGGTGGTGTTTAACCTGGAAATAAATCTGTTTTTATGCCCTAAAAGCCTCATTTTGTCTGTGATGTAGAAGGCTGTGTATCTAATTGAAACGAAACCCTTTTAATGAAATGACATTAAACTTGTTTAATCTCTACCTGTGCATATTTAACCTTGTGCTGCTGCAGCCTTTATGTTAATTTGACAGCACTCAATTCAGACTTGTGTCACATTACAAGGTTAATAAGATTGCCGTCGTGACTTTTATGTAAAAGTGACTCTGGCACTTATTCAAATATGAGACAAACATATAAATTTGCCAGCACATTAAAATACAGTAACAAGGCGCAGGCCTGAAAGGGGTTTGAATGGCTTTGGATTAATGTTTTGTTTTTGTTTCATATTTCTGTCATTTTTTTTGTTAATCAATATTAGAAAAACTGAATTAAGTCCGAGAAAAAGTATTAAAAAATTTGAAATTAGCTGTTTTAATTAGTACTGCACAATTAACCTGATCGCAAATGCAACGGCAATGTCAGGCAGTGTAATTACCCTCACCAGCCACTTTATTAGGTACACCTTAGGTACCGGGTTGGACAACTTTTACCTTCAGAACTGCCTTGCATTGTTTATAGCAAGTTGTTGGAAACATTCCTCAGAGATTTTGGTTGACATGATAGCTTCACACAGCTGCTGCAGATTTGTCGGCTGCACATCCATGATGCGAATCTCCTGTTCCGCTACATCCCAAAGGTGCTCTACTAGATTGAAATCTGGTGACTGTGGAGACCACTGGAGAACAATCAACCCAGTGTCATGTTCAAGAAACAAGATTGAGATAATTTGATAGTGTTGTACTCAAGACCACACAATCCATGCAAAAATCTCAAATCTTAACAAATTTGTCCAACTAACTTCTTGTAAAAAAAAAAAAAAAAAATCCCTGTATGTTTTTAAAAGCCACTGACAAGTCCAGAATTATTTGAAATATCTGAAAATGAGATTTTTATCTAGATTAATCAGCTGAATGAGGCCTAAAAGAAATGTTCAGAGGTATGTCTGACTAGAAGTAAGATGGGCTGATGTCCGAGTTTTTGCAGGTGTAGCTATTAGTTGTTTTAGAGAGTGCTTCTCCTTATTATCACATTAGTGAAGAATAGTAGCTCAGTGCTGATCTTGAACAGTCTTGATGGAAAATCCAGAGTCCAGCCAGTCAGAGACAAGACTGAGTAAAAATGCTCTGGAGTCCGAGACAAGACCAAGACATTCAAAATGTGGTCTTGAGACCAGTCTCTACACCAAGACCGTTCTCTAGTACTACAACACTATGACTTGAGCTTTGTGACACTTCCTGCTGGAAGTAGCCGCCAGAAGATGGGAACACTGTGGTCATAAAGGGATGGAAATTTATAGCAACAATATGCAGGTAGGCATGGTATTTAAAGGTGCATTGTGTAGAATTTGGAATTTTAGTGACATCTAGCGTTCAGATTTTAGAATGAGCCGATCTGTTACCAAAACATCATATCACTAAGCGACGAGAGCCTGTGAAGACCAAAAAGGACCGTGAGCCGGACGTCATTTACATCAGTGACGTGGTGAGGGTTTATCCATTCATTTTTGTAACCATTATTTTTATAGATTATAGGTCAGTCTTCTTCTCCACCTGCCTTCCTGGTAGCTTTCAGGACCGGCGGGCAGGTTCGTATTTAAAAATCGTGTTTTGCTCTTTCTGTCCCCAAAACGTTGCCATAGACAACATGGTGGTTGGTTATGTCAGCGTCCGTGAGGGCGACCCGCGGTAATGTAAATTTCAAAAGCTTTTTTCTAATTTTGTAAAAAGAAAACGAAAGTTTAAAGGGGATGATTGTGCACTTATTTTAACACACTTCACATAAATATATAAACATTATATCCCATTTACACCGTTTCTGTTCGGCGAAATGCAGCCAAATTCTACATACTGTACCTTTAAGTGATGCTCAGTTGGTATTCAGGATCCCTGGGTGTGTACCAAGAAAATATCTCCCATCATTACACCACCACCACCTGCCTGAACCGCTGACGCAGGGCAGGATAGATCCATGCTTTCATGTTTACGCCAAATCCTGACCCTAGCATCTGAATGTCACAGCTGAAACCAAGACTCATCAGACCAGGCAACATTTTTCCAGTCTTCTATTGTCCAATTTAGGTGAGCCTGTGCGAACTGTAACCTCAGTTTCCCGTTCTTAGCTGACAGGAGTGGCACCCAGTGTGGTCTTCTCCTGCTGTAGCCCATCTGCTTCAGAGTTCAGCGTGTTGAGCATTCAGAGATGGTATTTTGGTTTGGTTTGAGTCAAGATGGTCTCTGTCTTGGAGCGGTTATTTATGTTTCTATCATCTCAAACCAGTCTGCCCATTCTCCTCTGACCTTTGACATCAACAGGGCATTTTCATCCACACAACTGCAGCTCACCGGTTATTTCCCTTTTCAGACCTCTCTGTAAACCCTAAAGATGGTTGTGTGTGAAAATCCCAGTAGATCAGCAGTTTCTGAAATACTCAGACCAGCTTATCTTGCACCAACAACCATACCACATACAAAGTCACTTGAATCTCCTTTCTCCCCCATTCTGATGCTCGGTTTGAACTTCAGCAAGTCGTCTTGACCACGTCTGCATACCTAAATACATTGAGTTGCTGCCATATGATTGGCTGATTAGCTATTTGTGTTAACAAGCAATTGAACAGGTGTACTTAAAAAAAGTGGCCAGTGAGTGTACATAATCAAATCAACGGCAGCAGTTATTTTCATATTAAGTTGTACTTGAAAGGTTTTTTAAAATGCCCGCAGAAAGGCCTTTAAGTTTATTTATCGCACTTTATAGAAGTACCTTTATTTTCACTAAAAGGAAACACATTTTTTGGGGAAAATTAAGTTATTTTGAAGGCAGTACATTCAAAACTTCAGGTTGTGTATTTTTGTTATTCTGCCTGATATTTGTATGTTTTTAGTTGAGAAATGAAGAGCCCCTACAGCAACAATTGGCAGAAAATATACTTGTGGTGCTCTTCGTTCCAGCCCTCACCAACAGTTATGAACTCTGGGTAATGACTGAAAGTGGCTGGGCTCAAACTTAGAGGTAGGGTGAGAAGCTCAGACATCTGGGAGGGACTTTGAAGTAGAGCCACTGCTCCTTGGCATCGAAAGGAGCCAGTTGAGGTGATTCAGGCATCTGATCAGGATAACTTTAGATTGCCCCCCCACTATGGAGGTATTCCAGGGACGTCAAACGGGGAGGAGACCCCAGGGCAGGCACAGGACTTACTGGAGGGATTGTATACTCCATCTGGCCAGGGAGTGCCTCAGAATTCCTTAAGAGGAACTGGAAAATGTTGCTAGGGAGGGGGACATCTGGGTTGACTTGCTTAGCCTGGTGCCACCACGACCTGACCTCGGATTAGTGGGAAAAAATGGATGGATGGATGGATGGATGGATGGATGGATGGATGGATGAATGGATGGATGGATGGATGGATGGATGAATGGATGGATGGATGGATGGATGGATGGATGGATGGATAGATGAATGGATGGATGGATGGATAGATGAATGGATGGATGGATGGATGGATGGATGGATGGATGGATGCTATAGTAGTAGAAATAATACCCTCTTCAAAACTTCCCATCTTGTAAAACTAGGGCAAATACTGACACTGCAGTGGTTCCTAGGGAAGTCTGAGTCTCAAACACAGAGACTTAAAAATGCAGTTTTTATTGATTAAAAGGTAATCATTCATTAGGTTGACTCATAATGATCAAACAACTGTAAATAAAACAAGAACAAAGCATAGACGGTGTCTGGAATATGTCAAAGTCAGCAGCAACAGGATTTATCTGTTGGGAAATCTTCAGGTAAATAGATCCAGCATCACCTACTAGGCCACATCCATAATCATGCCCAAAACTTATGACCTTAATCTAGTTTGAATGAGCCCTAATGGAGATTCCTTGATTTTTGGAGCCAGCCTCAAGTAGACACTCAAGGAACTGCAGCTTTAAAGGCAAATACATCTGGTATATAAGGAGAAAGAACAAGAGAAGATTTAAATAAAGTCTCAATTGCATAATTAAAGAGAAAATATAATCATTAAGCAAAGGTGCATGGTGATAATCTGTGATAATCAAAGGACCCTGAAGCACACAAGTGCAGGAACCAGAGAAATAACAATGTGCAAAGACTAACTTAAAGATTTAAGATAGATTTTGAGTGTGCAATCTCTTTAAAACTCACAAGCAGCGAGGACGAGGCAGCATCCCAGAGCCAGCACAGCAGCTCCAGACAGATACTCTCAACCCTCCTGCTACCATTGCTAACAAAACAACAGCAGCGTATTTTGGCAAACTAGACAGTTTGTTGAATGTCCTTGGGAAACTATGAGCTGTCTTTCGCTGAGCCATTTTGTTGTTTTCCCATTTACAGAGCCAGGGTTGTATACAAACACCAGATTTCTATTTCAGCACGCACAGAGCTGGGAGTATGTGGAGGAGGAGATTTCTGCTGAATTAAACAAAAAACGTGTTGGATTAAAATCAAAATGGTCCTGAGGAATCATAAGATATGCCTCAAAATCTTTATCATGGAAATATGCAGAGATCTCAAAATGTTACCTCTTTACCTGTGAATACCAGCCTGTCAGGTTTCTACTTAAACCATCATCACTGAGAGAAAACACAGATGATTCCCAGCACTAAAGCAGCGTTTGGCACTTTGATTGCCGGACTGTTAAACAGATCAACACTTACACTGACCTAGATTGTAACTCAAGGTTGTGTTTCTCTTCCAGGCCGGCGTGGCGTCACCCTCGGTAAACCGGACATCAAGGTAGAAACTGTCAACAAAGAGACCCACAGCCTGGAGGAGGAGGCGGCCGACGTTTCTACAGCAACCCGGATGGTCAAGGCCATGTACTCCGTGAGTAGACGCCCATATCTGAGTCACCCGGGGGCGGAGGAGAGGAGGCGTATGGGTCAACGGCCTTAAATGTACAGAGACACCAACATGAAGGCCATGAAACATGGCAGGAGAGGAATACATGCACTTATAAGCTCACATACACACAGAATAGGGTCTAATCAAAGACAAGCAATACATTTGAAGACACTTAAAAACACAATAACACTCAAAATACTGCAATAAAAAATACATACATACATACATACATGTATAACATGTATAACAAAACAATAATTATAACTTTTGCTCTTTAATCCTCTGTGGCAATCAAATTTTGTATCCCAAAAAGCCATTTATATCCACTATAAAAAGCCATTTTAAAAAACAATATACAGAGAATTTGTTTCAGAATCAGAATCAGTTTTAATGGCCCAGTATGCTTACGCAACAAGGAATTTGACTCCTGTTAGCTCTGCTCTCAGTGTACAGGAATCAAACATTGAATACAAACAAATAATACAACTGAAAAGTATAAAAAGTTAAGATTCAGATATGTACAAGCTTTTTTTGTAATAATTTTGCGTGCAAGGATGTGGGCATATTTACATGAGGAAGATAAGATCATTTAAGACAGTTGGTGCAATGTGAATATGAGGCATTTTACCAAAGAGAGCCTTCTTGTTCCATTTGTGTTAAAGTAAATAGATTAATTGCCTGCTGAATTTCAGTATGGTACATTGATAAAATTAGTTATTAGTACAGTTATTAGATTAAAATATCAATTAGTGTAGTAAGTAGATTAATTAGTGCTCATATGTTTATGAGGTGAGGCATTTTAAGGCAGAGCCTTCTTACAGCATCTGAGTTACAATTACTAGATTAATTACATGCAGTATTTGAATACACTGAATAGATTAATTTAGACATTAGTATGGCAGTTAAAATGTTAATTAGTACAGTAGATAAATTAACTAGTGCACATATGCTTATGAGGTGAGGCATTTTACCGCAGAGAGCCTTCTTACAGCATTGAGTTCCAGTAAATAGATTCATTTTTTGCTGCATTTAAGCATGGTAAGAAGATTAAATTATATTAGTAATTAGTACAGTTAATCCATTCGTTAGTGCACATACGCTTAAGAGGTGAGGCACTTTACTGCAGAGAGCCTTCTTTCAGTATTGAGTTACAATTAAAGATTAAGTACAGACAGCATTTAAGTAAACAGATTGATTTAGTTCTGAGTACACGAAGTAGATGAAGTAATACAAAGATACACATAAGGTGAGGCTTTTACCACAGTGAGCTTTCTTGTAGTATTCTAGATACCCAAATATCCCCAAACATTCAAATATTTTGAACTTTTGATCAGGCTGAAGTTGATTGAAAGATTTAAGCCAAAAAAGTTAAAAAAAAATATTGATCTGTTGTATTTTAATTGCAGTTTTTAGGAGTCCATGAATGGCAGAGTGGGGCTGCAAATTTAAATTAGACACTACACAAAAAATATTAAGGCATCTAATCAGCTTAGTGTTTCTAATCTTTGATATATGCAGGACTATACTTAAAAAAATAACCCAACCACCTGACATTAATTCTTTAGCTTCTCCTGATTTTTGTGTTTTTGTTTTGTTTTTTGTTTTTTTCTTCTTCTAGTATTCACACTAGTATTTAAATGGTTACAATCTCAAAAATATCTAAATGTTTGTTCTGAAAAAGACTGAAATTGCTTTAAAAAGGGGGGCGGGAGTTAATTAATCACCGAAAATTTTTCATTTATTTATATTTTTAAATTATTTTCATCGTTATTATTATTATTGTTATTGGGGTTTTTTGTTTGTTTGTTTTTTTGCATTAAGGTGCAAAATTTGTACATAGTAAAATGCACGCCCATTAAAGAAATTAAACAGGAATTTTTAAATAATAAAAAAAAATAAAAAATAATTTCCTCTAACAATCATGTTATTTGCAGCAACAGAAAAAAATGACTCAACCTTGGAAGTAAAAAATCCACCCTAAGGGACAAAAATATCTGCATTGATATGGAAGGGTTAAATGCACAATACCTCACATTACCTCACATGAATGCACTTCTACTCACACAGGGAAAAGACAAATACACTCACTTCCCTTCATCATCGAAAAACTATCCAACACTTTTGGAAAATCAATCTACGCGGTTCCAAAACCTGAACCCAGGCCGTGTTTCCACAGACTAATCGTTTTTCGTCTTCCTCTCTCTTGGGATGAAAAACCTGAAACTCTGTTTTCCTCTCCCCTCCCTCTCTTCCTTCTCCTTTCCTTTTTCTCACCCTCCCTCTTTCCGTGTGTGTGTTTCGTTGTTTGATGGTTTAGTTTCTGCCCTCTGTTTCCCTCTCTCCCTCCACTCAGCCGTTCAAAGACGACATGGACCTGAAGCAGGACATCCGCAGCGAGGGCGACACCAGAGAGGAGTACGAGCTGAAGGTGAGGTGGCGGACTTTGATTCTTTCTTTCGCAGCATCTTGATCTTTATACCATGCATGGTGCTCAGACATACCAAATACCATGAATTTGCCGTCATACTCATCATTAAATGCCATTTACCAGCTGTTACTTTTTTTGCCAGGATTGGTGTTTGCAGAAGAATTTCAAGCTTCAGTGTTTGTTCATATGTAGTTCAATGTCTGAACCCTTTGGCAGTCATCTTTCATTGTCTGACAAACGCTTGATACAACTGAGAATAGAGGTGGATTTCTCTTAGAGAAATGAGGAGAAGAAAAACAACTTTTAAATTGCATATTTTGTTATTTATGTTGAGTATCAAGCAAATTTCAATTTTTTATTTGAAATGGATTGCTAGCTCTGGCATCACAGGGGTTAACGCTGTTGTCACATAGTAAGAATGTTCCTGGTTGTTGAGCTGGAGAACAAGCCACCAACAGTAATGTTGGAAATGTAGGTATTAAATAACCTTGCAGAGCAGATGGATATGCCCATTTCCTTGTTTCTCACTGGTGAATCCATCTTGTAAAGCTCCCGTCTGAACCATTTGGGCCCAGTTAGAAAGTGACAGGACCAATCAGCATCGAGGGGCAGTACTTTCAGGCTTGGCAGAGTCGGGGCGCAGGCAAGCAGCAGCAAGAGGCCGGTGCAATTATGGTGGAAGAGCTTAGCGTGGATGCTGCTAAAGCGCACGTTTTATCAGAACTTGACGACATTTCTTAGTTAAAAGTAGAACAAAGAACAGCAGTGAGTTGTTTTCTTTTCAAAAACCACAAAAGTCGTGTACTGACATGTCTACAGTCGCCATGATTCGTGTTATTCCTCGGTAGCTGCCCACACGCACCTCGGTTGCAACCACGTCACGTTTTGTTGGTCTGATTGGCCCGTAAAGATGTGGCAGACCGAACGTTCATCCAATCACACTCTGAGTTTTTTCTGCCCTTTCCCAAATGCTTAGTATTGGAGGTTTTCCAGATGGATGTGTGAAACAAATCCAGCTGACGTGTCAGGTAACTGGACTGGAGCTTTGTGTGATGGATTTGCCTGATGACAGACTGGCAAATCGATCTGCTTTGCAAGTTTAGCTCTGGGAGCTGCCACCTTGAAAACTGCTGGAAGCCACTGTTGAGAGACTGTGTTGTTACAATTTTTGTGAGTTTTTGAGCATCTTTGAAGACTGAAAATTAAGGAGAAATGCAAAAAAAGCAAAAGAATGTAAAGGATTTCTTGAGGGTCCTCCCTAGTTGGAAGTACCCCAACCAAGGCATCAAAATATCACACATTATCCAGCGGATGATTTTAAATTGACTACGCCCCCATCTTATGTACAGTTATACAGTCCATGCTCCAGAAAGTGTTGTTGTGCAGGTAAGCTTCCTGTCACATGCAACTGAAACTATGTTTATCCTGGTACACAGAGGGTCTATCATTCTATACCACATTCATATACATATTGTCAACCACACCAGTCACACCATTACATTTTCAATGGTACCATAACCAACAACATGCCCTTGCCATACAGGAAGCCTAAAGCATGATGAGAAGAGCCATTTGATATCAGCAAACGAAGTCTTTCGTTGTTATAGTCTTAACAACACTTATTTAGACCACAATGTAAAAGGAGTCCTTTGCTTATAGCTTGCAAAGTTCAATGAAATATAAAGTAGAGATTCAGGTGTCTGTTTAAAATGGGACTGATGGGTTTTTATTCCCCCTCTGCTTACAGGATCCAACCAATGGCTACTACAACGTCCGAGCCACCACCCACGATGAGGCGCGCCCCCAGTCCCGTGCCGTCCACTACCAAGGCGAGTTTCGTTCCCCCAACTCCAACAGCGGACCAGCCGGCGCCACATCCAGCGGACCTCCAGCTGCAGCCAGCGGTGCCGTCCCTCCCAGCGCAGTTCCGGGCTCAAGAGCAGGGTGCTATGACCCCCGCCCACCCTCCAGGATGTCCCACGCCACCTACGCCCATTTCAACACCTTCACTAGAGTGGCGCAGAGCCAGCAAGCCCCTCCAAACCCAGCTCTTCAATCACCTGGAGATTACCCGGGAGACTGCGGCCTGCTGGACAGCAACACCCAGCTGGCCTATGACAACTACGGATACCCCTCCCAGTACCCCAGCTACCGTATGGGCTTTGCTCCACCTATAGAGGAAGGGCCGGCCTATGAGATGTATCCAACAGGTCAAGGGACCGGTCCAGGGCCAGGGCCGGGTCCAGGGCCTGGACAGCAGAGTCCTGAAGCAGGACTCGGGCAGTATGGAACCGCCACTCGTTTCTCTTACTCGTCTCCACCCTCTGACTATTCCCAAAGACACACGCAGAGGATGCAGACTCATGTTTGACTTGCTTTTTGCAACAGCCGTAAAAAACGTAAAGCAAACATTAAAATATTTTGTTTTTCCAGTGCATGGGATTTGGCTCGTTTTCAGAGCCAATTAAACACCTCAACACCGCACAGCAGTTAGCAGCATCACATGTAAAACAGCAGCAATACATGCAACACATGCAACGTGACATTCACACAGATTTGCGCAGACCTTCTGTTGCGTGCAGAGTTCATGCTGCAAGAAAAGCAACAGCAAGTCACAATCATGATAGACTAAAGGAGAGGAAGAGCACTTTGAAGACAGGAAGAAGCAAAGCGCCAAGAGCTGATGGAGGAGCGGAGGAACTATTTTTCTTCCTGCAATCCTCACATTGCTCATCGATCATCACATTTTCCTCCCAAACCCATACTGTAAATAAGTGCATAAGGAGATTTTGGGCCATTTTGAAGTTATTTCCTTGTACAAACCTAAACAGTGGGATGCAGTACAGTGACCTACGACAAATCTCCAACTCATTCTGACTCTAACATCCTGCAAAAAACACACCGACACTTACAGACTTGTTTGTTTTTGCAGCAACAGGGCAGCTCGGACATATCTTAAAAAAATATCTGGCACTTTTGAATCCTCACTTTGACCTGCCCGACGACTACAAGATCTACCTTGAATTTAAAGGGACAGAGTTTCTTAAATGAGTGTAGTTAGTGACCAGAGTGCCAATGCTTATGTGCCAACTCACACAAACTATAAATGTGTGTTTTATTTTGTAAAGTTGGACTATGAGATGCTCTGGAGCGTGAGATTTTGTACATCTGAGAGGGAAGAAAAGGAGCGGTAGCAAGCGACTTTATGAGCTCATTCTCCTCTTTATCTCTCTTTTATTTCAAATCATGATGCATTTCTAAACTTTACATTTCACTCGAGGTCATTGCTGTCTGGTATTTGTGAAACGAGGTGTGAAGGGAGCGCTTTCTCATTCAACGAATTCTGCAATTTGTACAAAAAGATACCTCCCCTATCCTCAAGTGTCATTCGTTCTCTCACTTGCACAGTAGAGTAGATTTTTTTCCATATTTATACCGAAACATATAAAAAAATGGCATTCAGAAACATTTTATAATATTTTTATAAGGAGTTGTGGACCAAAGGTTCAGCATTTTGGGTGAAACTCAGTTTTTAACGTGTATGTGGCGACGTGATCGTTATTGGAAACTTTTTGAGTTTCTTTAACAGCGATGGGTGGTGTTTTTAACGTGGATGCTGCGTAGACTCAAATTAGAAATTTTTTGAAGAGCTTCTTTCCAAAATGATAAATATCCAGCAGGTGGATATCTCAGCTTGGTGTGAAACTCTTTCTTTGACTTCTGGTCTTCTGACTGGACTGCCTTTTACAAACGTTGACGACATTAAAAGTGATGGATGGAGATGAAGCAGCGGCTCGATCCGAGCCGTGCTGAGAACTCTGTGAGCACCGAGAAGGTTCAAGTGTTGTCTAACATATCAAAAATGAAGGTACAAATGATTCAATCTAGCTCATATGGTACTTTGTACATTTATACGTAAGTATGCTGGTTTGTTCAGTGCAACAGAAAATTTGGTGGCATTTCTGTCTGAGATTTTTTTCTCTGAATTGTGTCCGCTTTGGTACGTGTGATTTGACTTTAACCGCATGGGTCTGACCTTTAAAATGTTGCTTCTCTACTCTGATCTCTACTGATGCAGCTCATGTACAAGTTCCAGTTTGATGTATCCATCTACCAGTCATTTACCGGGTTTAAGATGTGCCACTTGACTGTGACCTTGGTTAGCAATGAGCTCATTGGTTGGTTAAAACTGAACATACTGTTGATGTCAAAACCCAAACACTTTCTATGAATTAACCACCACTGCATCGTTGAATTTTGGTTAAAATATAAAAAGAGTTATCCAATCAATGTCAACCAACCTCATATTTTGCCTTAAGCCAACTCTATCGGTCAGGGTACCGAGGTGTAACTGGTTTTGAAAGGGCATTTGACCGGAAATCAAGAAAATCATAGATAGATAGATAGATAGATAGATAGATAGATAGAATAAAAAATTAAGAAATGTTATCACAGTGATATGAAACAAATGTAGTCTAATATTATAGTCCTTCCATTAAGTCATACTTTTAAGATGATTAAAATGTTTTTTGATTTTTTTTAACTGTAATGGTAAAACAAGGAAACAAAGTTTGAAATAATGCCCAAAAAGGATGGTCACATGACCCTGAATTAAACATAAACTTTCCAAAATAAAAGCCTGACTAACAAATGTACAGAAACAAATGTCTATCTATCTATCTATCTATCTATCTATCTATCTATCTATCTATCTATCGCTATTCTTTGCTTTGGCTTTTATTTTGAAAAGTTTACGTTTATTTCCAGGTCATATAACCATCATTTTCTGCCTACTTAATGCCTAAACATCAAAGGGAAAAGTCATGAAACAAAATTCAACTATTTTTCAGAGTTTGTTTCCTTGTTATACCGTTTCATTTAAAAAAAATTAAAAATGGCGCTGTTTATTCATTTTCTGGCCAAAAACCAAAGACAAGTGAAGCTGGTTGTTTTCTTGATTTCCATACAGTCAAATGCCCTTACAAAATAAATGATATTTTGGTACCCTGACTTATAGAGGTGGCATATGGCAAAATATGAAGTTGGCTGATATTAGAGACGAGCTTGATCTCAACCACCGACCAAACGCTTATGCAAGCAGACCTTTGGTTTAACTACATCAACCTCCAACACTGGGCAGATTTGGCTTGTTAAATACCCTCTGAAAGTCAACCTTCTCCTTTACCACTAGAGTTGATGGATATTGTATTTCAGCCTGACTTTGAAATTGGATGTCAGAACCAAACTTCAGGTTGAAATCAACCTTGGACAGAGGCTGAACCCCCAGTTTGGCTTGGCATCAGTCTACTTTGCTACAGTCATTTATAAAAGTTTGGTTAAATTTGAATTAGAGACCCATAAAAAGTAAAACTGAGCAGACCTTTTTTCCTAAAGTCAATTTGGTTTGATTCATGTTTTTAAATGAAAATCAAGTAAGTGAAAATACTCAAAATGTCTTGACATCCAGCAGCAATTTCATGATGTCTGTCAGTCCTCTGCAATTGGTGGATCTCAGCCATCATTTGTCAGACTTTGAGTCACGGTAGGAAGTAAAAGTCAGGTTGATTTCAAAACTTAACACTTGGTTCACATGATAAAACTGTTTTGGAGATAAAACTTTGTGAACTTCGTTCAAATATCCAACAAAAACCTACATTTGATTGATGTCAACCTTCAATAATGCTGTGATCTGCAGGGCCTGATTTAGACATCCTGAAAGCATTCAAAGTACCAAGTTTTAAGAATTTTAATCCCTAACCATACAAAAAATTGACTAACTACACTACAAATGCAATCAATGACTATACATCAGTTTAAATGCAGATTTTGACAGTGGTAGATGACAAAATTTGGCCTTGCTGGAAGTTTCTTGATGCTCATCTTTTAAAGAAATAATTCCTGTATCACCAGTGTCATAATGTTGCAGCATGATGTGAACACATCACTGACATTTATCTTTCATACCTGAGTGTCTTTTGCTCAATGATGTTTTGTAAAAATGCCATGAAATTCCCAGCGTTTGTAGAACTGAGTCATGTCTGCACTCAGAGCAGTGAAGAGAGACTGTTTAGTCTTTGGATTACTATCACACATACAAGATTTAGCATTACCAACTTAAAATTATAACG
Organism: Cheilinus undulatus; assembly: GCF_018320785.1. Classification (NCBI taxonomy): domain Eukaryota; kingdom Metazoa; phylum Chordata; class Actinopteri; order Labriformes; family Labridae; genus Cheilinus; species Cheilinus undulatus. The sequence continues at coordinate 4,155,895 of NC_054877.1, read as the reverse complement.
TTCTGTCAAACATACAGCTGTTTGCCTGTTTTCATTTTAAGGCACATTAAATAATTCATTCTTTAAACCTGTTTCAACAGCCACCAGAAATTGCTTCAACATTTTATTCCAACAGCATACTTGAGGGCAAGTATGCTTTATCGAACTGTCAAAGCAAAGCGTGACTTAATGCAACACAGAGTCTCTTTCCATCATACGTTTTAAAGCCGTTATAATTATATCAAATGGCACGGTGCTTCATAAAAGACCAGAGGCTGCAAAGTGAAGCTAGAAATCTCAGCACCATTGAGTCTTATATTTATCAGCCATCCTATCAACCCCTCACAGATACAGTATATTATGGTAATTTTCTGCTATGGGGCAGTAAAAGGGGGTATTTATTGCCCCTATTTTGAATAAACACTCTGAGAAAGGAAACCAGAGCCACGCCAATCCTGATTAGAATATGAGATGAAACCTTGTAGCTCCAAGGTCACTATATAAAGCTTTTCAGTAGTTATGGAGAGAAGAACGGCAGATGGAGTGCCCTTTTAAATTTATATGGTTATCACAGCTCTGGTACTGCATACTATTACTTCTTTACAACCTTTTTACAGAGTTGTAGCCGTGCAGTATTTTGCATCTGACTTGAAATGTCATCTTGACCTTGTGTAGAGTGTGAAAATTTTGACACCCATGGGGTACCGAGGCCAACAAAAACACAGCCAGGCCATCCAGGTATTTTGTCATTATCGCTCCAGTATTTCTAATACGCTCACAGTGCGGATGGAGAAATATATAAAAAATTCAGTGAAAGCTTATAATGCAAAGCAGATGTCGAAATTTTAGTTAATGAATGAGAAAATATGCAGTTCTGAAGGGAAGTGGAAATTGATTTTACTGTGCACTGCCAGAGGAGGAGCACATGGTGTGCCAAAGTAGCGCTACAACAAAGTGGCTTTATAATAAAGGTGAATATTTTTTGTGTGAATTTTATCAGTACAGAGCTGCTTAATAAGATTGAAAACCTTCTCTGGTGATGATCCACTTATATTTAACTAATGCACGGCACAGACATTTCATTCAGACCATTACAGACTTATTTAAAAGGTAGAAAGGGGGTACGAAAGTCACCTTTAAAGGGGCCATGCTGACCACCACCTCCTACTTTTTACTGAACAGAACCTCAGATAACCTTTAGGGATGTAACGGTATCATCGCCGTACGATTATACTTTGGTACCAAGTCCACGATACAGTATTTATTGCAGTATCAAAAACACCCCAAAAGAACAAATGAAGACCTGGAAAGAAAGTGACGTTGGATTTATTAAACAACAGTTGCTCTTTAAATATACAGTATGTGCAAAAAAGTGCCATAGTGTACATTAGGCTTAAAATATAAACTTGTACTTTGGCTTCAGTGTTGACTAACTTTCTAAAACCTTCGTTGTCTACCACTGAAAACAGCTGTAGGTCTTTGGTGATATATTCACAGATAAACCGATCTTTTGAGTCCTCTCACTGTTGTGATGAGGTAGGACTGTGAAAACCTGATGATGGGTATGCAAGGACTAGTGGTAACTGTAGTTCCCACTTCCTCTCATGTTGCTTAACTAAAAAAGACTACAGTTGTTTCCCTTAAGACGACGACATTGAGACACTTCTTTCACCGTAATATTAACAATATCGTTACATCTCTAACAACCATAAAAATACCATACATTTACTTTAATAGCTACCTATGAGGTTGAACTTGTCTTTCAGTGAGTTTACACACAATTAGAAAAATATGGTGTTAGTCAAAGTAAAATAGGACTTCTTGAATGCATATACTTGTAAGTACAAATTAAATCATACTATATCGAATCTCTTAAAAGCTAGACTAAAGCCCAGTTCAGACCAAAGATTTACGATACAACAAGACCACACAGTAACCTCCAATTTCCACATACTCTGTCGGTGTTGCAATCAGTATGCGAAGTACACTGCAGAGCAAATCGCTCCCATTCCAGTCAGTCTTTGCAGTTGCACTGCCTGTGTTGCGGTCTGTCTTGTTAGGACCCAGGAACCACTCCGCTCTGCTTTGCTGGAGATATTTGCAAGGTCTATTTACAGCTCTGGCTGTAGCCAAACCACATCAATTCATGTAGAGCAGGTCCATTCAGAAAGGGCAAAGTATTCGGTCAGCACCAAAATACATCACAGTGCAAGTGCTCCCGATAGTAAATCACTATGTCAACAGTACGTCATGCTGTTGCACAGGCAACAGGTCATCGGGAGGTCAGTGGGTTTCAGAGTTACTATGCACCACTGACAGTAGATGCATTTCCATTACTCTTAGAAATGCACAAAATCTAAATAGTGCAATTAAAAAAATGGTTATGGAAACACCTGAATTTCGAAAAACCTCTCAAATATACAAAAAAGTTTTTACGCTCTCATGAGGAGGTTTTTGGACATAGAAGTATATTGCTAAAGTGTAATGGAAACACTTTTTCCGCATTTACAAGTCACAAGACGTGACGTATGGTGTCACATGACCAGTCATTCCGAGACATCATGGCATGGTATGTGTGGAGAAGTGGAGACGAGACTTTTCTTAACATTATACTCATACACGTTTACAGGGCTTTTACCATACATACAGACTTTGCTTCCGAACCATCATCTGTTGTCTTTTGTTCAGAATTATCAAGGCAACTGCTGTTGATGTAATCACTGTACCAACATGCAACAGGTTTCGAGTGTCCAGCATCCTTGCAGCGGAGTCATGCAAGATGAGATTTCAGCATAAAAAATATCCCCTTCATTATGTGAAAAACTGTAATGGAAACCCAGCTAATGAAAAGTTGTGGAAAACCAAATTTTAGATGAACCCACACATCCTTTGTAGAAAATATGAACCTTTTAACTTCATAATGTACTCACCCATGGTAGAAGCAAAAAATAATGAACTAATGTCTGAAAGAATGGAAAATCAACCCCAGGAAGGCAAAATAATCTGTTGTCTACATACTGTTTCTGATGAAATCGTAGTTCTCCCACGATCTTGTGATCTCAAGTCACGAGCTACTCAGCGCTCCAGCCATGCTTCCAACGTGAGTGGTAGCTCGCTTTTTTTTTTAAGCAGAGCGCTGCACTCCTGAATAGTGAACAGAACATGAGAAATTGGAGGATGGTTAAGAAATGCATCACTGTAACTGAGTGACTGAGATTCAATGCATGGAAACAACACTGTCTCTACCAGTTGCAGTGGTGTAAAGTGGAAACCTTTCAGAGTGGTGCATAGCAGCTTGTCACAAGAAGTTGCAAGTTTATATTATCATGTAATGAATCTTTAGTCTGAAACGGGCTTAACACTCCTGGATAATGTTGTTGGAGATCAATTTACTCTTGCATATAAACACCACAATCGGACCAGACTGGTCTGGGCTGTGCAGGCTCCAAAGTTCCCACTCCGGGCTAAATGCTAACTGTAATATGAGTCACATCGTCAGCTGCATAAAAATATCACTGCAAGCCAAAAGGATAGGGTGCATTGCATTTGTGCCAGAAGTAAAATGCAGAGCTGTTACTTTGTCAACTGTTTGATAACCAACCAGTTTACTGCTTGCGAACTTCTTAGCAGCACCGGGCTGGGGTGAAAATTTGGCCCTGCCTTGATTTTTTGGTGCAAACCGGCCTTTTACCCCTGCTCGGACATGACTTAACCACGCTGTTCCTTCATCTCCTTTAATAGATCAACCAAATCATTCCCCCAATCTATTACAAAGCTGATAAGTAAATGCCACAAGCAAGTAATATGATGTGCATCCACCATGTCATTGACTCAAATTTTTAGAGGGAAACATGGCAGAAGAGCATAAAATAAAGATAAAATCAGCCCCAAAGTGTGCCGGCCCACTGGGTAAATAGTCCGTATGCTGGATTACCTGTCCACCCCTGCTTGTTAGCAAGGTCAACAGGAATTTGTAGCTGTAGCTCACTAAAAGGATGCATATCATCTCCCATGACATCATCTCCCATTGTGGAGGAGTAGACTCTCTGTGCAACACATCAGTTCTCCTTTTGTGCATGTATACTAGGACAAGGACAGCAGTCCACTCTAATGGACTTATAATCAAATAGCTCAAATCCAAACAATGTTTGATACAAAAAAAAGCATCACAATAAAAAAATCTTTTCTTTCATGGCTTTTAAAAAAAATGTTCTTGAAGGTGAAAACATGAAGGTATAACAGTGTAGCTTGAATATCTGAGTGTTTGTTGAGGGGTTTTGGGGTCTGTTTTCCCAGAATATGAGCTCATATCATCCTCGCTGTTCTTTTATTCCTCCTTTCTTCTATGAAAATCTTATTTTGATGTAACATCTGTGGTGTTTCCACACCAATGAAAGAAATGTCTTCATTTTAAAGTGTCTCTTTATATTTTATATTATGTATTCTACTTTATTTTGAATGCATCCTGTATGGGGACTTTGATTAATCTACCCAGCTTTAGAAAAGGTGGATGTGTATTTCTGCGGCCAAACCGACTCCTCAGCCAGGCCACAAATAGTCCTTACTCAGTCTCATCTAGGCCAAACCAGGCTAGAACCAGGCCAGACCTGCAGCAGACTGCTCTGTTCCATGCTGTGCCGTCCCTGGCCAACACTTAACTGGAGTGGCTCTGCGTCCGTTTTTACCTTTTGGAGTCTTCAGTGAGTGCCAAAAGACTGTGCAAAAAAAAAAAAAAAGAACTGAGCAGACAATTAAATGCAGCAGCCATTAGTGTTTATGGTGTTTCTGTGTCTGTATGCTTGTGGGTGACACTGCGTGGGTCTGTGGGTGGGTGTGCTATCTGCTTTTGTCTCACACCTGTGCTGTATGCATCCATCTGTGAACATGCATGTGGGTTTTTACACGTGTGTTTGCAGCCTGTAACACCAGTTTTATTCATGCCATTGGGAGCGTGGAGGGAGTGCTGACTGTGGAGATCAGGGTTTGACTGATTGGTTTTAGAGAAGTCTGAAGTTTTGATTCATCTGCTGGTATGATGGAGTTTCCTCTTGACCACGGATATACAAATTAACTAAAAAACTGCAATAATAGAGATTTCTTTAACATGTTATATTATATTTTACAGTATAATGGGGAGACAGTGTTATATTTTTGTCACATTAACATCCTAAAATCATAGTTTCTGATCTTTATTACTAAAAACATGGTTTCATAGTAGACAGTTAGCTTATTTCCAATGAAATGCCCTCTTTGCAGTGTTTGTTTGCCACCTTTTAGATCCACTTATAAGCCATAATGTCATAAACATTTGAGGCAGACTCACTATGAGTTACCTGAGTGTGTAGCGATGATACATGGTCATGTACAAGACACTATTTTTGGATTTTATCCACTTCCTTTAAGAAAAAGCATGGTTTATTTGCTGTCTTGGCAAACAGCACTACGTTACCCACAATCCTAGAGTGGCACAGTGACATTTCCAATTGTTTTAGCCTGCCTTTACCCTCAAATCTGTAGCGTTCTGACATTAGAAGTGAATTTAATAGTCATTTTTTAAACAAAAGATATGTTCAAGTAAAACATGGTTATTTTCGATCAAGGGAAACAGCATTACATTACCCACAATCCTAGAGTGTCATAGTGACATCTGTGGTTGGTTTAGCCCACCTTTACCCATGAAACTTTGTTTTTTTTTACTGTGACTAGTTAAACTCTAAAATATTTGTTTGTTTATTGTCAAGCTCTGTAAAGTTGTCGTGAAGAAGACACTAACAGGAGTTGATTTATGTTTACTTTTAGGAATAAGAATAATAAATTCTAAGACAGTGAGTGCTTTCAGAAGAAACCCATCAGTCAAACCCTAATCTAAAGCAGGACAGCTGGTGATACAGAGTGAAGGAGACATTATATGGCCTTAGGGCACAAGGAAGGAGGCGAGGCAGTCCTCCAGTCTCTCCTCCAGCTGCTGAGCGTGTCTGCTCGCTGAAACAGCTGCACCAGTGAACAGGATTAATTGATGCTCAGCACGGTGTCGTTGAGCATATGTAGTCGATGATAAATGCAGTGAGAGGAAGACCGTACAGCTCTTAAAAACGTCTAGAATGGAGGCGTGCATGCAGGTGAGAGAGGGACGGTGTGGGTGTTCAGATATTCTCCATACTCCAACACTTTATTTCCAACCATAGTGTGTGTTTTGTTCATATTGGGGTTGTGTATTTTTATTTTATCTGCTTTATTCAAGAAAAAAAAACTGTACAAAACATACGAGATATTATCAAAGTGTTCCTTTATTTTCATGTTACTCTGTTTGGATTCTGTTTTTCTTTTAAAAATGTATGTAATTATTTTTCCACAGTATTACAAAAAATAAAAGAAGACACGGCTTTCATAAAACAGCAGCAATGCTCCTTTATTTTGCTTTAATGTCTTGTCCTGAAACCTGTTTTGGGAATTTTTTATTCTGAATTATATTCATTCATTATAAAGGTAGTGCTCCAGGTTGTGGAGAAGGGTCTGGATGCAGCCAGCAGATCTCAGACTCCTCCTCTTGCAGACCTCTGCTGTGAGACACCACCTCTGTCAGAATGAAAGTGGCTGGTTTGCCAAAACAACTGATTTCCCATTTAGTTTATTTACAGCTGTATTCACAGTCTGGCAGTTTAATTCATGAAATAACAACATTCTAAACATTACAGACTTATATGGAAGCCCATTTCCGCCACCTAAAAAAATATGAACGTTCAGCGATTGTGACGTTTAAATCCTAAGAAATTATAATGAGATGAAATGTAGAAATTATGAGCCAAAAAGTCATACATATATGAGATTAAAAAGTTGAAAATATGAGTTAAAAACATATATATGTGATAAAAAGCCAAGTGATGAGCTAATAAGTAAAAATTTATGAGGTAAAAAATGAAATAATGAGATAAAACATCATAAATATGAGATAAAAAGTCATAAATATGTGATAAAATAGTTTAAATTGGGAGCTAAAAAGTCATAAATGTGAGATAAAGTTGAAATTACGAGTTAAAAAAACACAAGGATGCAAGGCATCTGAACAAACTGGTGAAAAAAGCTGGCTCTGTGGTTGGAATCAAGTTAAACTCATTGGAGGATGTGGTAGAGAGATGCACAATAAAGAAGGTGGAGGCCATTCTGGGGAACATGGATCATCCATGTCATATCACCATAAATAACCAAAAAAACAACAGATATGGACGGCTCCTCCCTCTTCATTGCAGGACGGAAAGCCATAGAAGATCTTTTAAACCATCAGCAATAAGACTATATAATTCTGCCATAAACAAATGAGACTCCAGACAAATGAATTTCTCTCTGGGGATTTATAAAGTCATTGTATTGTATTGTAAAAAGTCAAAAATAGATAAAAAGTTGAAATTATGAGATAAAAAGTCATAAATATGAGATAAAGTTGAAGTTATTAGTTAAAAAGACAAAAATATCAGATAAAAAGTTGAAATTATGAGATAAAAAGTTGAAATTATGAGATAAAAAGTCATAATTATGAGATAAAACATCAGAATTATGAGATAAAGAAATGAAACTAACAGCTAACATAAATGAAATTGTGAGATAAAAAGCCAAAATTATGTGATGACTTTAATCTCATACTGTAATTATGACTTTTTATATAGAATTCCTTTTTTCAGAATTGCCTAACTTTCACATTTATCTTTTTAAAGTGGCAAAAATGGGCTTCCATAGACACGTTTTGTAAGTAGACGCATTAACGGTGGCTCACTTCAGCTTCATTAGCTTCATCCAAAGCAACATAGCAATGCTAGCTACGTAGTTAGCGTTACTATGTAAACCAGTGTAGCTAAGTTGGCTTTAGCAGTGTGAGCTTTAGCAAACATACGTAGCCTGTTTTGTTGTTTCTTTTTGTTGATTATTAGGTAATAATGCAGAATAGTATTAACTTAATGTTTGTTCACTTGTACATTTTTTACTTCACCAGTGTAATTGAGTCTACATGTTTAAAGTGGCGGAAATAAACTAAACTAAACTAAAGCTAACAAAACTGCACAAACTTCATAGATAATGTAGCTACATAGCTAACGTAAGCTGGTGACATCACCAGCCCACATATTTGCCCCGCCCAAATTAAACCCAGCCAGGAATGGTCTAAATCTTGAAAAGAAAAAAAAGTAAAGCTACCCTAAATACAGCAAAACATTTTTTTCTTCAGCACATTTTCTGAATTTAACAAACACTTTTGGGGGCCGGATGGGAAGCTGTGGGGGGCCTGATGTGGCCCCCGGACCTCCAGTTGATTACCAGTGATATAGACAAAAAAGAGTAGAAGTGAACACACAGGTAAACAAAGATCCATCGACAGTCGTACTTGTTGCTGGATGTAAAACCATGAATTTTCCTTACTTATAGCTGCTGTTTTTGTGGAACCACTAGAGGATTGGTGGAAAAAGCCCAGATTTAAAGTGCAGTTTGTAAATTCTGCCACCAGGAGGCTCTCAATCAAAACAGCAATGAAAGATGACGAGTGGAGACGCTCTGCTCAGATTCACTCACCTATTCAGGACTGTTCAGTAAAGCAACACTGCATATGTACACAACAGTAAACCACTGTTTTTGTTTCATGGATGAATTTCACATAATGAGGAAGAATAGCTGGTAGACGTTTCCTTCCTCATTAGTGCCACAAGCTTCACGCAAAGCATTCTGGGATTACTGCAGCATTAACCTGAGTGCCACTAACTCCTTTTCCCTAAAATCCTCCATGAAACAGGTGGATGGAAATACGTCACTTCTCCTGATGGAGATGCCGTCTCACAGTGGTGGTCTGTAGAGCAGGCGTCTGAGAGAGGTGGTCTGCAGTCAGACCTCTCTCCTCTCCCCTTATTTACCTGTTCTGTTCATGCATCTTGTCCTGTCTATGTCTTGTAGTTCTTTTCTGAGGTCCTTGGGTTCCTTTTCTTCTCTGCTTTTTTAATATCCTCACGTCATCGCTGCTACCTCTCTTACTCCTCACCGCCTCCTCTTCTCCTTCATCCTCTCTCTCCTCCCTCCTCATCCTTCCTTTTCCTTCTACTTTCCTCGCTATTTCTGCTTCCATTTGTCTCCTTTTCTCTTACTTCATCTTGTCTCCCCTCCTCAGATCACTATAACTTTTCTCTCCCTTTTTTTCTTTTCTCCTCTTTTTTGTCTCTCAGCATCTCCTATCATCTTCCTCCTTTCTTCCCCCTCATTTCCACACCTTTACCCATTCACATCTCCTCTTCTATCACTTTCTCTCCTCTTAAAATCTTGCTTTCCCTACTTTTTTGACCTTTTTTCTCCCTCATCTCCTCTTCTCCTGCATTCCACCCCTCAGTTGTCTCCTCTAAATGCCAGGAGAAATGAATCTGGAGGAAAAACCCAAAGCAAAAAGACAAAAACAGATATGGCAGGAAAAAAGGGAGACAAGGACAAGAGAAAGACAGGAAGCATTAGCCCCTCTCTCCCTCCTTCCTCGTCTTTACTTAGTGTGTAATAGTGATTATCGTCTCCTCGCTCCTCCTGCTCTCATTGAGGAAAAATGTCTGGAATAACCTTCAGCTCTGCGCTCCAGACTCCCGCGGACCCCCACCAACCTCCCTCCACCACCTCCACTTCCATTTTATCCCCTTGTTCACATTTGAAGCGGTCGTTGTGCGGATTATGGCCCCTCTCATGCTTGGCACGGCTCTCAGCGCTCCAGATATATTATCATATTAGTGGAGAATGATGTAATGCAATTCAAGACATTTGTCCTTCGCACACCCTCTGTCCCTCCGCAGATGATGTCACAGGCTTTGTGTCTCCGAGGCAGAGAACTTCTCCATCTGGTTGGTGCTTTGGTTTGGTGAGGTCGCCATCCAGTGGTGGGAGAGGAGAACTGAGAAATAAGAGGGAATGGGAGAAATTAATATGAAGGCAATTATTTATAACAGAAGCAGAGGATAATGTACGTCCTAATAGATGTCCTTGATGTAACTGTAGTGACGTGGTGTGTGGGGTCAGGGACAGACACAAAGAGGCAGACACTGTGGGCATGACTCAACTGTAAATGAAGTTTAATAGATGCATTACAAGAGCTTGTTGTAAATGACAGGATGTTTTTGTAGCTAACACAGGCTCGTATTAACAGTTCCTCCTAATTGAGACAGAAAAGCTTTGCAAAAACTATAAAAACACTAATTTAGTTGTTAAACTAGGTGTAGAAATACACATACACAGCAATACTGCAAAAACTTGACTCTTTACAAGAGGACATGTCAAATTTCAACTCAAATACATCAAAATATTCAATTTAAGGCACCAGTATGCAACTTTTCCACCTTTGAATGGTAGTTTTAGAGTCTACCTGATAATATAACAACTTTCAGCAGAGAGGTGTGTTGCCTATCTAATGTCTACAAAGTGGCCTGGGTCACCTGCTTTAAGCTCTGTGTAACAGTTCTCTTATGAAATGCATTTTGCAGCACTGGTTCACACACCAGCTTCCAGCTAAAAAGAAGCCAGTTACTAACCTTGCAAAGCAGATGATTTCCCATTTCCATATTGGCAAATAACTGTTTGGGCCCGCTTAGAAAGTGACAGGACCAATCAGCGACAAGTACTTTCAGGCGCGATAGAGTTGTGACGTATGCAAGCAGTGAGAAGTGGCTGGTGCAGTTATGGAGGAAGAGATTTGGAGGCTGTTAGAGCGCCAGTTTTATCAGAACTTGACGACATTTCTTTAGTAAAAGAAGAGCAAAGAACAGCAGTCAGTTGTCTTTTCAAAAACAACAAAAGTGGTATACTGACATGTCTACACTCGCTATGGTACGAGTCATGCAACTCTCTGGAGTTAACTCCACCTCGGTTTGGGGCTACAACGTAGAGTTTTGTTGCTCTGATTGGCCCGTAAAGATGTGACAGACAGAACGTTCACTATCTGTGAGGCTACTAGCACCAAATGGCTGGATCTCTGTTGAATTACGTCAGCCATTTTAAAGGGGGTGAAAATATCATGTTTTTATCTAATTGACATTACTTTGTTTTCACTTTAATAACATGTTTTTTTGGGGGGGGGGGGTCAAAAAAGTTGAATTGTATCAATAATGACCAATTAATAAAATCAATAAAAGGATAAAACCTACAAGGAGGTGAACCCTCCTCACATACAAATCTCTCCATGCTCTGGCTCCCCAGTACCTTTCTGATCTCCTCCATCCATACACACCATCCCGCAACCTTCGATCTTCAGACACCGGCCTACTTTCCATGCCCAAAATCAAACTCTGAATCTATGGAGACAGAGCCTTCAGTGCTGCAGCTCCCACCCTCTGGAACACTCTTCCTGCAGACATTCGTAGCGCTCCATCTCTGGACATTTTCAAAAAAACGTCTCAAGCACCACCTGTTCACCACAGCCTACAGTCTTCATTAAACCACCCCTTACACTCATCCTACCCCTCACATAGTTTGTCCATGTATATGTGTTCCTGTAAAGCGTCCTTGGGTTTCTTGAAAGGCGCTATTTTAATTCAAGATGTTATTATTATTATTATTATTAACCCTCTTTATAGGCACAGTATATGCACAACATCCAGTAATATTACTGTACCTTGTCATTTGTTATGGTAGAGACCTCAAGCGTGTACCAAATGCACTGACCTGAATTCTTACACAGTGGCGCTTCACACCACATTCACTTGAAAAATCCAGATAAACATTATGTTTAAAGAAACTGAAACAGGCAGAAGTATGTCTTGAGTTGCTTGCAGCAATTAAAACTAGAACTAATGGATGAAGATGAAGGGCTTGGGTGGCTTTGACCCTGAGCTTGTAACTACAAAATTAATTTAGTTAATTCTTGACTTAGAGTGAATGTTTCTGAAATGTTTGGAAAAAACCTGAAAGCATCCTTGAAATATCATGTTCATGAACAGGGAATGAACTTGACCTAAATGTCTTTCACCTTTGACCTCTAACATCTAATCTGTGTATCGTTAAGTGGACATTTGTGCAATGTTTGCAAAAAAATCCCTCTCACAAACACAGTGTAAATTTGACCCTTATTGATTATGACCTGTGACCAGTGTCGATCAACATCTAAGTTCCCTCTTGTGTCTGAGCGAAATCTGTGCAAAGTTTGAAAAAAATCCTCCAGGGTTCTTGAATATTAATATGCTAACAATCATGTTAGCATGAGGCTAAATGACTCTGACCTTTGGATTATGAGCCCAAAAATCAACCTTAAGTCAGAGTGGACATTTGTGCAAAGTCAGAGGAAAATCTCTCAAAGCAGTCTTGAATTTTACATTCATAAATAAGGAAAGAACACAGAGCTCAGTGATTTTGACCCATGACACCCCATCAATTTAAAGAGTGTCATCATTAATGCAAAAGTCAGAGTGCATTTGTACAAAGTTTGTAGAAAATCTCTCAAAACCTGTCTGTATCCCATCCACTATCAAGAGATTGTGAGTATTTGGATCAATGACTTCGACCTTTGACTTAATTCCTCAAAAATCTATCACTGAGTCAGAGTTGAGATATGTGCAAAAACATAGGAAAGACCTGCTGGAATGGTACAGACGTACAGATTGACAAAGCAAACACATAAAGCCTCTATCACCCGGCTAAAGCTAGCATGGAGGCGTAGAAGTTAACCAATGAGGTAAGTGTCTTGAAAGGAGATGTTGTGTCATAGTTAGATAGGAAACTTATTTCAAGACACAACTAAATTTAGATGGCTCCATCGCCTAATTTCTTTTAATACAATCAAGCCGTAATCTCCAGCCCTGAAAATGCAGCAATGCTGATGTCCAATGAAGTGCCATTCCTAAGGAGTCCACTAGTGCAATCACGGTACCAGGATGTGTTTCAGTGCAGAGAAAGTGAAGTCATAAATGAAGAGTTCATAGACACCCAGCAGCTGGTTTATTTCTGGCCTTGCTTTTGAATTTTCTGTCTTTGTTTTCGATAATCATCAGAGGATTGTGAATAAACAGAGCTACAGGCCTCTGTTCCTCCTCACTCAGTCAGCCTTTTCTTCCCTTTTGTTAAGTTCTCCGGGGACACAAATTTAATGTCCTACATTTTTACACTCTGACTTGGAATACAAAAGGCATTTCTCCATCAGTATGCATGCATCATATATGGAGTTAGACCAATAACTGCAGACCGCCCTGCAGCTACATTATCCTCATTCCCCTCAGAGATTTACTGCTGGATGTTTTTACGGCTCCTGTGATTTAGTTTGATTAACTGCCTGCTTGTTGTCTGCTCTTCTTTGTGATATTTGTGTGTGAGGTTTATATAGTTGTCTTGAAATGTTTCTTAGCCTTTTAACAAGCTGGGACTTTAGTTGTAACCAGATAATGAAACGTATAATTCAACAGCTCAATAAATTATGAATAACTAACAAGGCAGTCTGTTTTACAGCCTGGATCTTTTGGTGATAAATGACATTTATTTTCCCTAAAAATCTCAGTTTTCACGGTCTCTTGAAGTTTGACTTCCTGTTGATTTTCTTTTCATTTTATCTGTCAGGTTTGATTTATTGTTTTTCTTGACAAATTTTGTATTCAGATAGATTTAGAGGTTTATGTGCTGCCACTGGATGAAAAAGGCTATAAATATACAGTGCTTAACACATTTATTAGACCACCCTAACTCTAACCAAAGTAAGGTATATGCCACAGCTGCCCTAAATTAACAGCATTGGTAATTACCAAAATCATTTTTTTATGTTTCTGCAATGGTTACTACACCAATATGTAGAAGCTCTTTAACCCAAATGATATTTTTAATGCTAAAATACAATTATTATTGTTATCCATGAATTTTCAAATTTACTGATTTACAAAAAACTGAAAAATAGTAAAGCACATGAATATTTCTTGATTAATATGTCAAATTATATTTATTTACTTGCATTCCTGAACAGAAAAATGAGTTTTAGTGGTTGAATTTAATGCTTGTTTAATTTCTGCCTTCTCAGAGAAGCCCAGTGAGCCAGCTCAAATTTGGGTGAATTCAGTTTGAAATTCCTCATTCCTGTTCAAAATGGTAAAACGTGGAGAGCTTACTGAAGAGTCCACATTAAAGCACTTCATGATGCTGGATGGTCTCTGGGACAAATATGACAGGTGGTCTAATAAATTTCTTAAGCACTGTATATGGAAGTCAGGTCAGGTATGGGAGCATGCCGGTTTGGCACCTCACAGCTTCAGCCTTGGTCCTGTCCTGCTCTGGCCCCCTGATGGCCATTGTCCAGGCCTGCGCCAGGCCCATGCCTCATCTTTCCAGGTATCTTCCCAAGCAACCCCTCCACCAAGCATACATTCCCCCTCGGCATCTGTACCAGTCCACCAGGTCCTGGGCACCCAGTATGAGCTATATGTATGAGTATGAGTATGAGCTGGATCACTCCTGTAAAGGCAAAGCTGCCAATCCCATATCAAGCAGCTGACCTTTCCAGTCCCTGCTCTCCTGAGTACATCAGCGTTAGACGCATCGTCTTGCCTGCAATATCCAAAATGCACCAACAGAAGTTGACAAAAAACCAGTCAGCCAACCTTTGGCCATCAGTCAGGGTCCAGGCCTTGGACCCTGAAAGCAAGCCAGTCTTCTAAGAATGTCAGCATCAGACCCACGGTCTTGCCAACTATTCCCAAAGATGTACCGAAGATGAGCTGTCACAAAGGAGTCTTGTTGGCGCCTCAGGCCATCAGTCAACGTCAAGTCCTCACAAGAGAATAGTAAGACCGGAAGGACCAAGCACCATCTGCATGGACACCACACTGTCAAACTCAGTGAACCCATTGCCCCTTGGGCAAGGCCCGGTCTGCGGTTGAGCTCAGCCTCGCTGTCAGCAGGTTGATGGATTATGCTGCCAAGGTAGGTGAACTGCTCTACAACTTCCACGCTCTTATCATTCACAGACACAGATTTGACAGATAGATAGTCCATAGATAGTCCACATTTTACTGCCCCAGTTACCTAACCCTATCCCTACCCCATTATCCAGTCGTTACAGGTACTGAAGAGTATAGGGGCTAAGACACACCTCTACCTCACCCCAGAATCAAATGAGAAGAAGTCAGAGATGGAGCCACTAACCCTTATAGCACTGTTTTTACCAGAATAAAGGGCAGACATCAGCTGGAGAAGTGAATGTGAGAGCCTACGGAGCAGCTGAGGCTGTGAGGTACCTTCTAATGAATTTGTGAAAGTGCTCATTAAACGGTGTATTTATGTAACAAAAGCCCCCTCCTTGCTTTTTCACACTTGGAAGGTATCACTGCTTAGGACTCTTTTCCCATAGAAAGGTATAAATGCTGTATGTAAGAGTGAAGCTTCGTCAGACACCTCCTCCCCAGCTGCAGGATCAGGCATAAAAAATAACTGAAAATGTAGTCTTTATGCCGATGATGTGATATGATTGAGCCATAAATAAGAGTCAATTTAAGAACAACTGAAAACTCTTTACTGGAGCTTTAAAAGAATAAGCAGGGCTGATTTAATGGTATAGCACATCTTACACACTTTGACACCTGACCTTTTGATGTTTCTCTAATGGGTCTGCTCATCCATCAGAGATCTCCCTCTCATAGCAACCTAGACTGGGCTACTTCTGGTCAGACGAAGATTTGCCCACACCATGTCTCCGTATTTTCTTCACTTCAACACCATTTAAAGGTGTGTTTGGGGTCACTGCAACAGTGACTAAAGATACACAGACCTGGGACCTTTTTATCAACACATGAGCAGAGATGCATGCCCCAGAATGACTTGTTTTAATTCGCCATTATCTTAATGGAAATTTTTGTTGCCAAAGTCAGATGACGGGCAGGTGGAGAGCACCAAACTCCAACAGGAAGTTGAAGAAAACCAGACAAAGGTAAGGAAGGGGCACACAATGACACAAAGCAAGGAGCATTTCAAACAAGGAACATGAGCATTAAAAAGAAGGATGTACTGAACACAATATTTATGTTTGAAATGAAATAGAAGAGAATGAGAACAGGAACTCAGACACTGCAACATTGTGTGGGTGAAACCACTAGACTCAGATCACTGAGCAGCAAAACAACTTTGTGGTCTAGTTAAAGGTCAAACCAAACTTTAAGAAACCTCAGCTTCAACACAGTCCAGTTAACCACAATCACAACAGACAACCTTATCGATCACTCTGATCAGCCTTTAACTGATACACCAATGCTGAAACTGTGCTGTAGTCTCACTTTAATGACTGTGTTAAAATGGACAGTATGTCTCCGTCTCCTTTCATTGTAATGAATTGAAGCCAAAATACTCCTGCAGTCAGTACACCACACACACGTTCTTCCTCCTGATGAGGTGTTTAAGTAACAGATGTTTCCCTCTATTGATGATGCAACATTTACTGTCTGAAAATGTGAGGAGAACAGAATACACTGATTTGCAAATGCAACTCAACTGAATAAAGCACAAAGAACAGATATATGCTGTCCAAACTGATGGCTTTATTGTATGTTGGAAGTGTACATTCAATCTGAAATTAATGCCTGCAACATGTTCCAAAAAAGCTGGGACAGGAGCATGTTCATCATCTTGTTATATCACCTCTTCTTTATTCACTGTAACTGTCTAGGGACTGGAGACACTGACTGGCTAAGTATCTCCACTAGAATTCTTTCCCATTCTTGCTTGATGTACACCTTGAGTTGCTGAACAGTGCAGGGTTTTTGTTGTCATATTTTGTGCTTTATACATTTTCAGTAGGAGGTAGGTCTGGGCTGCGTGCATACCAGTCTAGTACCACCACTTTCTTATTGTGAAGCCATGCTGTTGTAACATAAGCAGAATGTGGTGTGGCTGAAATCAATGAAGTGGTCTCTGAGAAAGATGGCGTCCAGTTGGAAGCTTCAAAATCTGCCCATACCCCTCAGTATCAATCGCAAGACAGTGTTTTCACAGATGTGCAGGTTACCCCTGCCATGGGCACTAACACACCTCAAAACCATCACAGAAATTTGTATTGAAACAATCTGAATAGTCCTGGCACTCTTCAGCTCAGAGGACAAAACAGTCAGAAGAATACTTTCAGCCCCACAGCTAGCCCAGCATCTACAACAGGCTCTGAGTGTTCGGTTAAGATACCATCTTAGTCACACATCAATGTAAATAAATCTGCCATTCTGCAGGGATGAGGTTGGAGCTTTGATGCCGACAACTTAGATGTAAATAACATTTCAAACTGTTAGGAAACAGAGTCCTCTAACCAGACTAAAATTACACTTAAGTAGACCTGCAAAGCTGAAAACCTTTGTGGGCAACAGCTATGATCTCTTAGCTCTCTGTTTCTTTTTATAAGCTTTCTTTTGACCCAATTCAATATCGAAGATCGGTTTTAAAAGTTACATGTTTGACGTTGATGAGTGAGGTTCAGAGAACAGATCATTTCTGATGTCTCACCTCAAAGCTGTTCTCAGTGTTGGGCAAGTTACTCACAATAAGTTATAAGTTAGTTACTTCTTTTTACTATTAAACTGTATTTGAGTCACAACATACTAAAACAGTTATTTTCAAGTCCAGCCACAAATTCTCTATTGGATTGAGGTCTGGGCTTTGACTCAGCCACTCCTCAACATTCACCTTGTTGTCTTTAAATCATTTCTGTGCCGTTTTCTCTGTATGCTTCGGATCATTGTCTTGCAGGATTAATCTTCTCCCAAGCTGTAGTTCTCCTGCTGACTGAATGAGACCCCTACAGGATTTTCTATATTTTTTCCCATTTGATTTACCAGCTACCTTTACAAGTTTTCAAGGACCAGCTGCTGAGAAGCATCCCCACAGCATGATGCTGCCACCACATTGATTCACAGTGGGGATGGTGTGCTTGTTGTGAATTGCAGTGTTTGCTGACGGCCAAAAAGCGGCATTTCTGGTCTCATCAGACTGAAGAACTTTCTTCCACTTAACCATGGAGTCTCCCAAATGCCTTTTGGTGAACTCCAATAGAGATTTATTCTAAGCTCTCTTCAACAGTGGCTTTCTCTTTGCCACTCTCCCATACAGCTTTGACTGGTGAAGAACCTGTGTAACAGTTGTTGTATGCAGAGTCTCTCCCATCTCAGCTGCTGAAGCTTGTAACTCCTTCAGAGTAGTCAAAGGTGACTTGGTGGTCTCTCTCACTAGTCTCCTTCTTGCACGATCACTCAGTCTGTGAGGACGGCCTGATCTAGGCAGATTTACACATGCGCCATATTCCTTCCACATTCCTTGGATTTATACTTCTAAATAACCTTTTCTCTGAGTTGCTTGGTGTGTTCTTTTGTCTTCATGGTGTAATGGTAGCCAGGCATACTGATTAACCAGCAGCTGGCCTGAAAACACAAATTATAGCCAGAAAATTCTAATTTTTTGGAACAGAAATGTTTATTTCACTTTCTAATGAAACCCCAAAAAAATAATTTCCATAAAATTCTAAATATATATATATATATATATATGCCGACATATATCATATATCATATATCATTAGATACATTAGCTGTATTTTTTAACTGATAATCCACCTGAGGGCATTTTTATCATTTATCAGATTGTTTTTAGGAGTTTTTTAGTCATTTATGATCATATTGATTAGATAGAGGTATCATAAAAGTATGTATCAAATATGATACAACAGGCTTTAAGGGGTTAAAGTAAAAAAAATGGGTAAATGTTACATTTACCTTAATAAATGAACTTCATTTTAAGTTTAGCAGAGATCATTTTAATCATCTTATTAAGAGGACAACATTGTACGGGCTGCTTTGTTAATGTTACACAGATTATCAGTCCCAGTGGAAACTCATGAGCCAGTATAAGTAATAAATTAATGCAAATTATAGCATATGATACATCCTGCATTACAAAAAAACGGGTGCCCATATAAAACCAAGCAGAACGATGAAACATTTCTGCAAATGTACTGTAACTGGCATGAATAAATCAGCTCAATAAAGACGAGGATTCAACCGCATTCAGTGAATTTCAATGCAAATGTATTCATAATGAGATCCAAGCTGCATTCTCCTCTATTTAAAGATGGATTATTTGAGGAATGGTCTAAATATCCTTTACTGATCAGTGAAAATTGTTGAAAGATTATTCCTCCTCAGAGTGAAAGCCTGCTAAAGCCTCCTCTCTCACACAGAGAGTAAAGATACATCTGATGAGGCTATAAACAGAGCAGCGTGTCTGTGAACCGCTCTGGTTTGGGCCCAGGCTTTGGCAGGACCGAGGCTGGCCTCAATCGGCCAGCCTCTAAAATAAGCAGCAAACATTTGGTGCATTAGACCTTAAAGTCACTGACATCTGCGTGTCAGAAAAATGAGCAGAGAGATTAACATTAACAGAGAAAGTTGGCTGGATATGAATAAACAAAGAAAGGCTGTTGGAGGATATCAGGCTGGCGTTGGTACCTGGAGCGAAGCAGAGAGATTTGTTCTTCAGCGCTCTGGTTTGAGGTCTTTGGATTGAGGGTTGGGGAGATTATGAGTGACTTGTATGTCATGAAAATGCAGATGATGAATCAAAGGGAAACCTGTCATTGTTTGTTTGACAGATTCTCCTCGCTCTCGTCTCTAATGTAAGCTCAAATGAAAAGACTCGTGCTGGGATTGTTGAAAGAAAAGCTCTTCCCTCTGTAAACACAATCAGATGTTATGATGCACAAAACACAAGGAAGTGGAAAACCACATCATTATCATACAATGAATAGGAGAGGGATAGAACAGTTCAACAATGTGCTTTACATATCAAACGACAAGTGTTAGAAACTAGAATGATTTTCATACAAAGAGAGGTAAATCAGGTAAGTATCACATCTAGAGTGGAGTTTGACATTCTTATTCCAAATAGGTTTTTAAACTTAGTTTGAACAAATGTCTGCAGTGTTTCAACACTGTACACTGGTCAAGATGACGGTCAAATTACAGTTAAACTATCTGCAACTCTGCAAAATTTAGGAACCATGGACTCTACACCACATCTCTCTGAGATTTTCCTTAAAGTTTCTAAGAGAGACCTATGTGGAATATTTATGGATTTATGACACCTTCTTCATCTGCTGGGTTGTTTGCACCTGTGTTCTAAGTTGATGAATGCTGTGCGTGCTTAAGCTAGGGCCACATGTGTGTTTCTCGTATTTAGCATGGAAAAACGCCCCTTTAAAGCACATGTAAGGGTATGAAACTGCAGGGCATTGTGCAAACAGAAGTCACAAAGGAGTGAAAGGAGAAGAAAGAAAGTGTTTAAAAAAGGGGGGGTTAAAGGTGGCAAATATTGGTATTAAAAATAGTAAAAAGTGATAAAAAAATTTTCAAAACTTTATTAAAAGTGGCAGAAAAAATTGCCAAAAGTGGAAACAAATGGTGAGAAGTAGAAAAAAGTGGCACAAATGTATTAAAGTGGCAGAATTTGGCTAAAAGTGGCAATGTGGTTAAAAATAGTAAAAAAGTGGGGAAAAAATGGCAAAAATATATCAAAAGTAGTGCAAATATTATCTATAAGTGGCAAAAATTGTGGTAAAAATAGTGAAAAGGGAAAACAAATCACAACAATGTTTTAAAAGTAGCAGAAAAAAATGTTAAAAGTAACAAAGATTGACAGTTAAAACAGAAAAAGGTTTAAAATGTGACAAAAATGTATCAAAAGTGGCAGAAAAAAATTACTAAAAGTGGCAACAAAAATGGCGGAAAGTGGAAAAAAAGAACTGGCAAAAAAAAGGGTTGAAGTGGCAAAAATTTGCTATGTGTTGCAAAAATTGGTTTTAAAATGGTACAAAGTTATTAAAAAAAATTAAAAATGTATTAAAAAGAAAAATTTGCTCAAAGTGGCAAAAATGGTGGTTAAAAATGGGGAAAGTGATTAAAAAGATGTGGTAAAAATGGGCTGAAATTGGCAAAAAATTTTTGAAAGTGGTAGAAATTAAAAAAAAAAAAAATCCCAGATTTATAATTCTAGATTTCCCTCATTAATATAATTGTTTCTTACACTAATGTTTATACAGCTCATATTTTATTTAGATGTTGGAAATATAAATATGAATTAATCGATCCATACTTTGTTCCATCTGGTGTTATTATCGACTATCAGTGATAGCTGGCAGAGCCTGAGAGGTATTAAACATGAGACAGAAAAACAAAAACAAAAACATGTGCAAAAAGGGAAGCAAACCAGAAAAACAGCCCAATATCTCCTAGTTTACAATGGTCAAATAAATACATTTGCAAATTAAAATAAGTGCTTTTTAAAACAATCCATCATATTTAGGATTTATAAAGAATGCTGCAATGATTTTGTTCAGTGCTCGTTTTCAGGGGAACTTTTAAAGTTTAGCGCTGGTGTTGACTGTGGCGCTGGTGTTGACTATTTTGTTGTTCATGACCACAGGTCATGAACAACAAAATAGGAACTAATACATAACAAACTACAACGTATCATACTTTGTTTTCATAGTGTAGTATGTTTTATTTTTTTACATTTTATTACCCTAACTTAATCCTTTTTGTCTCGAATACCATAGTAAAAATTGGACTTTAGTTTTCTTAGGAGAAAAATATAAAAGTACTGAAACATAACAGTAGTTCAGCAAAAATCTGTGACATTTACAGGAGTTGATCAACCACATGAAGTCAAACTGTTTCCAACCTCCTGGATATAAAGTTCTTCATTAACTGAGCACACAAACTTTTTCTCCCCTTCTCAGCTGAAACAGAATTAAGAGAAATTTAAAATAGATGCTCCTGTCATCAGAATAGACCGCCTCAAACAGCGTCTCTGTGGGTTTGACAGGAAGTACAAACTACTGTTAAAACTTTAACCACCCGCTGTGTTTGCTGCAGTTTAACAGATCGTACAGGTTACAGCGTTCAGGGCGGACACGACAACAGTGGCTTCATCATGTTCCTCTTTGTGATTCTGGGACTGCTGGTCTGCAGCGAAGCTCAAGGTAGGAAAACAACATGGTCTGTTTACATTGATGTATTTTTAAGTATAGTGAACACATGCAGTGCTTAAGAAATTTATTAGACCACCTGTCATATTTGTCTCAGAGACCATCCAGCATCATGAAGTGCTTTAATGCAGACTCTTTCATTTTCAGTCAGCTCTCCACATTTTACTTAAAAGACATGTTTTCTATTTTTTTCCAGTCATTATTGATGCTTTTGGCTAAAGGAGGAGGGGCCTCATAGATGTCTTTGCCCTGGGCCTCAAAATGACTAAAACCGGCCCTGCCTCACACCTGCAGCTCTCCTAGACACATTGTTGCACCTCGCCTCATTCTGTAGCTTTGGTTTCCTGTTTCTGCTCTTTTGACAGTTTTTTCTATCAGCAATACATTAAAGATCAAGTCAAACAGCCACGTTTGGACAAGTTTCACGTGATATTATGTTATCTCAACATGTGATCCATGTTTGTGTGTGGGTCACTGATGACGCATATCACAATGATCATCATAAAATACCAGTGTGGTATCAAGCGACTAAAGAAACCTGTTAAAACGAGGGCAGACGAAGCTGCAGTCTGAACACAGTATAGCACACCTGAATGAGTGATCTTACAGAGAGACGCAGCACCTGCTGACTTCCTCTGCTCTCTCTTACACGCAATCCTCCATCGCACACACCCAACGATAATAATACAGGATTAAAAGAAAATGGCGACTAGGGAGCCATGGGCTGAGTATCTCTCCTCTATACATTAAGCAGTGAGTAACATAACGCTGTGGTGCTTTCCTAAATTAATGTTGTCTCTGTTTTTACTGTAATTATTGTTAGGGGGGCTGAGGAACATTTTGGGGTGGCTTCAGCCCCCCAGAAATGGCCTAATGACGTCCCTGCTGAGTGTATCTGTGAAATAATCAAAAAATTAGTTATCTTATTTTCATGTAGTAACTTGCAAAAAAAATCATTTTTTGTGTATTTTGCATCTAAAAATGCAGTGACATCATCCATGAAACATGGCATTTAAAGGGTTAAAAAAATTTAAATGAATGAGTATTTGACATTTATGTTTAGGGCTGAACTTAAATGAAAAAAAATATAATTCAATAACAGTAAAATAATTTTGAAATGTATGATTTTTATAACATGATTTAAAGGTGTGCTTTTTTTGCGTAGAAGGGTGAAAAACGTGAGTATTTTAGAATAACTACCTCATAAAAAAACTAATAATGCATTTTAACCAATGTTGCTACTAATCAATGACATATGACAGGCTGCAATTATCAAAAAATAAGTTATCTAATTTTCATGTAGTAACTCTTTTACAAGTGAACTGAGCAGGTGACTGTTTTCTTAAATGATTGTTTATTTTCCTCAGCTTTCTTGGGCGGAAGCTAGAATTGCCTTTTCCCCCTCGTACATCCACACACTAAGAGTGGGTGTTTTGTCTATTACCTGGCCAGTGGTTTCAGTTATATCTCTTTATGTGTGCCCCTTAAGCGCTGTTCGCGGGGCCTTTTTCAGGGCAAACAGCTATCTACTTAGCTAAGTTGATTGCTTGGCTGCTTAGAAAAATACTGTAGTTAGCTAAGCTATTTTAGCTGATCAGTGTGCTAATCTATCTTAGTCACGTGGTTAGCTAAACTATTTCAGCCAAACAGCTAATCTATCATACTCATGTATTTAGCTAAGCTATCTTAGACCAGTCATCAAATTAAACTATATAGGTGTATGTATTTTCATGTGCCTGGTGCACTGGGATGGGGTGTTCCCGGTGCACCAAGCCAGTGTGCAAGGAGCACAAACAGACTGTGATCCTTTGTGAGGCATGTAAAAATTAGGATGGCAGTTTGTGCTTTACTGAAGTGCTGTGTTTAGTTGAACACAACGAATGCAGATTCAACGTTTCAACACTTGTTTTTGCTATAAAGATGTTCCTCACGTCTGCTTTCTAAGAAAACATCAGCAGCTGATGGCATGTTGGCACAAAGATGTTATCACGTCTATTTTCTCTATGCACATGCATTATGGGTATTGTGGTCCCAAGCACCGATACTGCAGGAAAAGGCAGCTGCAGTTGCTGGCAATTGCAAAAGGTCATGGAAGAAGTTGCTCATATTGGGCAGATACTGTTTATGGATGAACTGAGTGTATCAAACAGTCACAAACTGCTGCAGTGTCTGAGGTGACGCTGCTGAACGTTGCTTGAAGAGGCCTGAGTTGGAGGCACTTGACACACTTGTCTTTTATAAAGTAGTGAAAGCTGAAGCTGAAGGCTGATGTTTTCTGAATAAGGATAAAAGTTGAGCATGCAGAATGATTTAGCGGCTAGCATTGCCCAAAGAATTAGCATGTTGAGTCAGCAGCTTCTGATCTGTAGCAAAGGCCGCAGTCAGAGGCAGTAGGTGCAAGCCAGAACTTAAGCTGGAGTTCGCTGTATGTTGCTTGTTTAAGATTGAGTCAGGGGTATTAAAAGCAGCTTTTTGTAATAATCATGTGGTGGTAGAGGCTGCAGATGACCTGAACTTCTGACAGAGGCTTGATTTAGAGGCTAATTGGATTTTCTTTTTAATTCTAAATGAGCAGAAGAAGAGGGTGAGGCCATGTTTCTGGTCCTGAGGTAGGAAGAGACTAGAGCTGAAGGTGTTTGCAGCACATCAGATGGAAGTAGCAGCTTGCTTTGCTATTGAAGCTGCATGTGCATAAATGTTAAATGCAGATGTGAAGCAGGGCTGCAGCTGGAAGTATAGTATGAGAAATCCTCCATTAACAGTTTCATAAAGCTCAGCTTTCAGCCACAGTCAGCACAATGTTAGCTGTGGGCATCCATTGATTAGTGGCTGATGGTGTCTTCAAGGGTTAATTGTACAGATGAAAACAGTTCCATCTAGTGGTCTAAATCTGTAAATGCATGTCATGCAGTTGTACCTGAACTCCAAAACTGCACAAACACTAACCATTTCATTAGGTATACATTTTCTATTGCTCATTAATATCTGATCAGCCAATCACATGGCAGCAGCCAGTGCATTCAGACGTGCAAACATGATCAAGAGGATTTTCTAAAGTTCAAACCAAGCAGCAGAATAGGGAGGAAAGGTGATTAAAGACCCTGTAAAGTGAAAATAAATTTGTATTTAGGTTTGTTGGATGACAGGTCACTGTTTTATGAACCCCCGGGTCAAATTTCAGTCAAATGAAAAATCTCCAAGTTATAAAATTAATCTTCAAATCATGAAAAATGAGGCAGTAAAATCTGCTCCAGGATGGAGTGGGTGCTTCTGCTGAATGAGCTGAAGCCATGTACATTCAGGAGAAATACAATCCTCTCAGATTTAAAAAACAATGTTATAATCTGAATGAAGAAAAAAGAACTTACACTATTAACCTGTCTGTTGACCTTTTGATGACCTTAGCAGAAGAGGCAAGGTTTGTTTTCTGGCTCAAATCTCGGTTATGATGCTTCAAATGATCCGTGCACCACTGTGGCTGACAGATTTTGCAAATTTTTCTCACAGTGGACAGAAAAACAGAAATAGCTGACTGCTAACTTCCAACAAAGGCAGTGACTTCAGCGAATAACAGACTGCACTGAGATGAACTGCTCAGTGTTGCCAACTCCTCAGTAAGAAAAGTGACGATTGGCTGTCCCAGAAGTCGCTCGAAGTCGCTAAATGGCGTCATCACCGAATTTGCATAATTGTTCATGTGCATGTAATTGTAATGGATGCTGTCAGAGAGAAAATTAACATTGTAGGAGACACAAAAAGTGAGTAAGGAACACCCTAAATATGTTTAGGACAACAAATGAACTTTCTTCTCTCCATTCTTGTTTTTTTTAAAGTCACAATTCTTACCCTCCTCCTTTATCCGGGCTTGGGACCGGCAAAAGTGATCCAAAAGACACACTCTGGCAGAGTTACTTTTTTTTTTTTTTTTTTAAATTAATTAACTAATTTATTTATTTATTTATTTTTAAGTTCACTGGGGAGTATACAATGAAATTGTCAATGTAAACATAACAGATGAATCCCCTCAGGTCCCCAAGGACCCTCTTCGATTCTGTCATATCTGGACAACAGTATTGTCTGTTTAGCTGCAGTCTGCTTGGTCAGGTGACCTGCTGCAGACAGGTTGACTCAGGTGTGAAGTGGGGCAGGGACTGAGGGAGAACAAAGGGAGAAGGTGAAATGTTTGGAGAGGATTTGACTGGTGCTGCTGGAAGAAACTCTCAGCAGATCTCTGCAGGGCTCTGGTCTAGAGAGAAGACTGAAGTCTGTGCTATTGTTGAAAAATGGAGGACAATGTTTCCTGGTCACTCATCCTGGGTCTGTCCCGCTTCCTGTAGCTCCTATGAAGGTCTTTTTTTCTTTAAGGTCCCTATCCTGCAGTCCAAAGACACATGACAAAGAAAACAATCAAACATGCATGAGAATCAAACTCATCTTTGATGTTCCAGTAACAGACTACATGAATTAATTTGTGATGATCATGCACCTTACCTGCGGTGTGAACCACTCATAGATTACACTTTACTGATCGACTTATTTTAAGCTTATTTACTTTGGTAATATTTTGCTGATGTCTGCAAACTTGAGTGCATGAACCTCATGAACACTTGTGACAGTGTATTTTGTTTTTGTCAGACGAGGCTCCTTAACCTCATCTCAGAAGAATTAGGACACTGAAGTGGGGCTATTCTCCCACAGCTGTGGCAGTGGTTGAGGGGCGTCAGGGAGTTTCCACTTTGACTTGGTCCTGTACGCCACATCTCTGGGGACCACTGCTGCTCCGAGATCCCCTGCAGTTCAGCCTGGGACTGTGAGAGACCCAGTTTCCATGTGTGGCCACGAGGAGGCACTGCAGGAGTCTTGGTGGTGGAGATGCTGTCTACTAAATGAGGACGAGTCTATAACTATCACCTCCTCTTGTTTCAGTCTGTATTTAGAAGACTAGCCATTAGCAGCTGCTGTTAGCAGAGAGACAGGAAGAGAGGACAAGACTGCATGTAGAAAATACTGACTGAAGACTAGAGGACAGCAGCAGCACTCCACACACCCTGTGTGCATGCACACCCACACACACACACGCATACAACACGCATACAACATGCATACAACATGAAGACAACATACAGACAACATGCAGACAACATACAGACAACATACAGACAACATGCGGACAACATTCAGACAACATGCAGATGACATTCAGACAACATACAGACAACATGCGGACAACATGCAGACAACATGCAGATGACATTCAGACAACATTCAGACAACATTCAGAGAACATACAGACAACATACAGACAACATGCGGACAACATGCAGACAACATGCAGACAACATACAGACAACATACAGACAACATGCAGACAACATGCAGACAACATACAGAAACATACAGACAACATGCAGACAACATTCAGACAACATACAGACAACATACGGACAACATGCAGACAACATACGGACAACATGCAGACAACATGCAGACAACATACAGACAACATACAGACAACATGCAGACAACATTCAAACAACATACAGACAACATACAGACAACATTCAGACAACATTCAGACAACATACGGACAACATGCGGACAACATTCAGACAACATGCAGACGACATTCAGACAACATACAGACAACATGCGCACAACATGCAGACAACATGCAGATGACATTCAGACAACATTCAGACAACATTCAGACAACATACGGACAACATACAGACAACATGCGGACAACATACAGACAACATACGGACAACATGCAGACAACATGCACACAACATGCAGACAACATGCAGACAACATTCAGACAACATGCAGACAACATTCAGACAACATACAGACAACATACAGACAACATGCGGACAACATTCAGACAACATGCAGATGACATTCAGACAACATACAGACAACATGCGGACAACATGCAGACAACATGCAGATGACATTCAGACAACATTCAGACAACATTCAGACAACATACAGACAACATACAGACAACATGCGGACAACATGCAGACAACATGCAGATGACATTCAGACAACATACAGACAACATTTGGACAACATTCAGACAATATGCACACAACATTCAGACAACATGCAGACAACATGCAGATAACATGCAGACAACATGCGGACAACATGCAGACAACATGCAGACGACATTCAGACAACATTCAGACAACATGCAGATAACATGCACACAACATGCACACAACATTCAGACAGCATTCAGACAACATGCACACAACATGCAGACAACATGCACACAACATTCAGACAACATGCAGACAACATTCAGACAACATGCACACAACATTCAGACAACATTCAGACAGCATTCAGACAACATGCAGACAACATGCAGACAACATGCACACAACATTCAGACAACATGCAGACAACATGCAGACAACATGCACACAACATTCAGACAACATGCAGACAACATTCAGACAACATGCAGACAACATTCAGACAACATGCACACAACAATCTTAAACTTAACTTAAACTTATAGATCTAGAACTTAACCTTAAAACTTAACACTATGATTTTTAAATCTTATCAACTAATGTAAAGACTGTCTTTTCAGGTTTTCACTCTCCTCCTATGAGGAACCTCAGGCTATGGTTTTCTGGAGATATCCACATCATGCAGGGGGGGAAAAACCCCCACCCCGTATGAGATGTCCACATGTACCTGTCCTGAATCATCTACTGATTCAATGAACACGGGACGGTCCAGTCTCTCCCAAAGTTGCTGCTTGATACACCGTCTAAGATCAAGGCTGTAGGGATGCCAACAACCATTCTTGAACGTTACCATATCATCTACCACGGCGTGGTAGAACTGCTGGTACTCTTCCACTGAGCGACCAGTGATCGTCGGTGGCTTGTTACCGAGCAGCGCAGCTGTGGGAGGCTTAGGACTGGGTATCTCAGAAGGCAGCTCAACAGGTTCTCTAGAACTGTGAGGCCTTTGGACCCAAAACAGAAGGTCAGCACAGTTGGAGAGCTGTGGCGCAGGATCTAAAAATGTATTACCTAAGAGGTAGGTGCATCTTCAGGCTGCGATGGTCTTTACATGCATTATATAAACGGGAACAATTAAAATTCAAATGTTAAACTTATAGAACTACTACTTACTGAACTTAACCTTAGAACTTACTACTATAATATTTACAAATCTTATTAACTAATGTAAAGACTGTCATCTCAGTTCTTTACTCTCTTTCTATGAGAAACCTTAGGCTGTGGTTCACCAGAGATATCCACATCATGCAGGGGAGGAAAATCCCCCAGCCCATATGAGACATCTACATGGACTCTTCCTGAATCGTCCACTGATTCAGTGAACACGGGACGGTTCAGTCTCTCCCAAAGTTGCTGCTTGATACGCCTTCCAAGATCAAGGCTGTAGGGACGCCAACAACCATTCTTGAACCTTAGCATATCATCTACCACGGCGTGGTAGAGCTGCTGGTACTCTTCCACTGAGTGACCAGCGATCGTCAGTGGCTCGTCACCGAGCAGCACAGCTGTGGGAGGCTTAGGACGGGGTATCTCTGATAGCAGCTCAGCAGGTTCTCTAGAGCTGTGAGGCCTTTGGACCCAAGATAGAAGGTCAGCACAGTTGGAGAGCTGCGGTGCTGGATCCTGAGTCCGCTCTGCTGGACGCTCTGCAGAAGGGTTGGAAGGAGGGGAGGTCCACTTCCTCTTCTGTGACGGTTTGGGAGCAGAAGCTGAATAATTATGATCCTAGGAAAGAAAAACAAACCAGATGTCAGGCTTTGGTAAACGTTTGAGCAGTAAACTTCTACTGAGTTAAAAAGTCAACTGTGATTGGAGCATGGAGAATGGTCCAGCTTGAATGAAGTTAAAATCTTTGGACAGTGATAAATACAACTTTGCCTCTCAAACAACTGATGCTCTTGTATGCTCTAGTAAAGACTAATTATACTGAATAATTTGTGTATTTTAATTTGAATGTTTTGAATTAGAGTCCCTGTATAGTAAAATCCAAACTTTGTGTCTTAACACACAAGATATGTTGGAGTAAGGTTGTCATGTGAAAACAGTGAGGTCTAAATTTAAGGCGGTTGTATTTCTCATGAGTGGGCGTGGCTTCAGCTCATTCAACAGACACGCCCACACCATCCTGGAGCAGATTTTACTGCCTGATTTTTCATGATTTAAGCTTAATTTGATAATCTTACAGATGTTTTTCATGACTGAAATGTGGCCTGGTGATTCATAACTCAGTGTTCTGTCAAACAACAAACCTAAAACTCAGTTTTGTTTTTATCACTTTACAGGGACTGTAAAGAGCATAAAACATGTCAAGCCTTCTGATAGGGTCTAAACTTTGAAATTTCTCATCAAGTCTCCTTTTCTCCAGCTTTCAAAGTCTTTTGGCAAAACAAGAAAGCTCCAGCAGGACTTTTGATAACAACTTAATTAGACCATTGCATTTCAGGTTGTAGCCTGGACCCTGATGAAGGCCCCAAGCTGAAACACGCTGATCTACTAAAGTTGTTCTCTGGTTGTTGAAGGGACATTTTGAAGAGTTGGTAAAGCCAAAAATACCTGAACATGACTGCTGCGGGAGGGAGCGCCACTGGAAGCTCCAAGCTTTCTCTCCGCCCGGCGTGCTGAGATCCTCCTGGTCTTGCAGTAGTTGTGGTCCTGGATGTGGGTCAACACAATCTGCAACAAAGACCCAAACACGGCTTCAGGAATAAAGCGACAACACACTGAATGATGACTTAATAATGATGTTCTGTAGAAGTTTAAGCATCTCATGGAAAATTATTATTTTCAGGAGCTTTAGTTGCCTGATTGACCTCTGACCTCATTCTCAAAGTAGCATGCTCAGCACAATATGAGCTGCTAGGCCCATGATTCCCAAAAGTTTTTTCTGAGGGTCCCCAGACTAGTATTTCAGAAAAGCTGGACCCAGTTATCAAAAATCAAACATGAATTTTGATTGTTTGACAAAATCCCATCAGAACAGGCCTACATACACTTGTTTAGTTGGTTTGTTTTTGCCAAAGATCTATTATTACAGCAGCGTATTAGGGCCACTCTAAAAAATGACAATAATGCCAACATTTGTGGGGAAAAAAACATATATTTTCAAGTTTAAATTGTCAATTTAGAAGAGAAAAGATTTCAGTTTAAAAGACTTTAATTTGTATGATGCAAAACTTCAAATTTTTGAGGTTATAAAGTTACAAATATTTGATTGTGTGGAGAAAAGGCAGAAAAAGAAGCTGTCTTCAGTGCTCAGGTGCTGCAGTTGAGAGTCAAATAATACTTTATACTGGGACTGAGAAAAAAGGAAGAACTTCTGACTTTAGTATCATCTCATTTTCATGATCATCTGGACTTGGAAGAGACATTTCTCTAAACTCTGGCTATCCAAAGCTACTGAGGCTGGAAAATTAATCTAAATTTACATGAAATCACAATGTTGAACATTGTGATTTTGATCAGTGCCTTTATAACAATCATGGCTGAGAGAGAGGCAGCAGACACATGTGGCTCATTTAAATCTATGAGCCATTTCATTCAAGTTCATCTTTTGTTTTTTTAACTTTCAAGAGTCAGGATGAGATGGTACATTAATCAGAACTGACTCTGATGTTGACAATGGTTTATTTTGCAGTTTTATAATGTTGTAATATTTCTCTGCGTTGCAATAGTCATGGATCCCCGTGTCAACAGAAGCAGAGAGAACTAAAGTGAGAAATACCAGGCAGACATGACAGCACATGCTCTCCTTTATCTGACAATAAATATATTTATTAATAGTTCTTCCTATGCTGTGACCAGAAATACTTAGAGATTTTTTCAGACACATTTCTGGAGATTAAACTTTTTCTAGACAAAGTTTTGGAAAGATGTTCACAAGGTGTTCATGTTCATTTTCACCTGAATATACTGGACAGATAGCAGAGTCAAATAGGTCTTGATTTCTAATGATTTGAGTAGAAGCATCTTTTTATGATTGTATTTTAGCGGATTCTTGAAGATTTTAATGTTTTATAAAAGAGGTCGTCTAGTTTGGACTCTTCGGGTTAATGATGGTCTGATCACTGCTGGCCTAAATCCCTGCTCAGAGTTTGAATATTTCTAATAAATATTGATGTAACAGATGTAATAACATCATTCTCAGTCAATC
The DNA here is from genome assembly GCF_018320785.1 of Cheilinus undulatus. NCBI lineage: Eukaryota > Metazoa > Chordata > Actinopteri > Labriformes > Labridae > Cheilinus > Cheilinus undulatus. The sequence goes on along the minus strand of NC_054877.1, from coordinate 4,123,734 downwards.
ATTGAAGCTGATTGATTCTCTAACCGATAAATTGATCCGCTGAGGTCTCGTTTTCACAGCAGGCCTCACCGGAGATCATCTAAGAGTTCAAATCTTACATTTGCCATGTCAGAAGTTGGCTGTTTCGAGCTCGTGAGATTCAGGATGTTTTTATTTCAGCTCAGAGTGGAGAAATCCTCAGATGAAGCGTGAAATATTCACAAATCGTCGACAGCGTCGTCTCAAAGTGTTTCTGGCGACAGTTTAGGATTTTGTTTTTGTTCAAATTGCGCTTTTATCTAATGACGCACTTAGAGGGAACCATGGCAACCATGGAACCATGCACGGCCATTTTAGGCTCACGTGCGTGTTTACAGTCAGCGCACGCACTGAACAATTTACATTACACAAGACAATCAAAGTACACAACATTTACACGAGTTATAATTATTACTGCTATTATTATTATTATTATTATTATTATTATTATTATTATTGTTATCATTATTAGACTATTATTAACTTATCATTATTATTCTTTAGCTACAAAACAAAATGCATCATCAGTTTTCGGCGCACCTGATGGAGAGTCTACAGTCACTTTTCCCAACAATTCAGCAGAGGTGGAAAAGTCCCAGACTATAACACTCCAGTAAAAGTGCAGTTACTGTGGATGAAATGTTCACAGGCAGAGGTAAAGAACTAGTCTCTAAATGTTCTTCAGTAATAGTAAAAAGTAGATCATTCAAATTTAATCAAAGTACCGAGTAGCTACTTTTGGCTACCCATGACGCTCATGCAGTAAAATCTGATCTTTCCTTGATGTGCAATAACAAGAAGAGAATCTGAATCTCTAAGCAGGTTCTTTATTATAAGGTGTGACTGAACTTTCAGAGTCAAATGCTGAAGTTGTTTTTGGATGAAATGTTGAGTTCATGTCTCTCTGTGTGCTACTGACCGTCATGCGTAATCAGACCCAAACACTGGCCAGTTTGGTGTCTTTGACAGAAAACTTTACATTTCTATTATTTTCCTAAATACTTGAGGCTTTTTCAAATATAATGAAGTACAATACTTAACTCAGAAACATTAAAGCGCAAGACTAGAGTTAATCTAGCTCGCTACGTTCCAACTCTGTAATTCAGACCCATGAAAACAATAACACTTACGTAGTCTTTGCTGGATGTGATCCCAAATGTTATCTCTTCAGATGGATCAAATTTAGGCTTTTTATAAGTTAAACTGATCGATATGTGCCTCTGAAAACTGATCGTTGTACCATGCACATTTTACGCACTTGGCACAGTCCCTCTATCTCCTGACGCACAAGCAGGGTCAGTCAGAAACTACCAGTACTGGCTGTAAGTGTTATCCATCAACCAGATGTGCAGTTTTGCACATTATTCAGGTGCAATAACTCATTTTGTGCAAAGTTAACCTAACCCCAGAGGAAGGGCTCATATTTTAATCGGATTTGACTCGATCCTGTATTTTTATACTCTCTTATTAAATAGAAACAAATGAACAAATTAATGGGGAGTACAGACAAAGACATTGAAAGTGATTTTCTCTGTTTGCACAGTTTACCCTATCATCATAATGTGGCACTGACCTGACTTCTGCTGAGAGTAAGACGTTGATGTTGAATCAGGAATGATTATTTTCAGGTGTGTCAATCCGTCTGTTTGTGTTGATTTTATGACACAAAGACTTTGGCACCATCAGACCTTGATATTTACACTCGCCGACTTGCCAAATGCGGATGGATGCGAGTACCAGCCCTGCTCCAGCTTGTCACTGTAGTCGGTGGAATTTATAATAGGACTACAGCTTATTTTGGGTTTTGTGCATGTTATTACACTTTTAGTCCAGGAGATGTCGCTAGTGTACCACTGTGGATAGCTTAGAGAGACTGGTTAACAGGGTTCGCACATGCGCAGCTCAGTCAATAAACAAGCTGCCATGAGAAAGACGTTAGCTCTCGTCCTCTATCATTCCACAGGTAATATATAAGTTCTCTTTCTTGTTTTTTTCTGGTTATCTAAGACTTAAACATACCGTGAAAGTCTTTTGTGATGTTTAAACAGGAACTATAGCTTTGTACGGGTTTGTAAACATACGTTTGTAGCTTTTTGTCAAGACGTGTAGCAGCATGCTAAGTTTCCTTTGAGTTTCAGTGAGAATAGACGTTCGGTAAGTGCAAGTAACTCGAGTGAACATAACGAAAATGTTCTTTAAACATAAAGGAATGTTTATTTTCTCAATTGCTAAGACTAGTAGCAAGTAGCAGAGAGTAAGTAATGCTCAGTGCAGGTATTTATTATTCATTGTTTCATTCATTGTTTACCGCTCAGTAACAGCGCCATTTTGGGAAATTATGCAAGCGACTGTGAGCATGCGGCGTAGATAAAGTTGAGTTCAATAGCTCGGATGACGCTGTGTGTAATTTATGTGACAGTTTGAGCAGCAGGAAGAAAAGCAGAGATCCAAGCATAAACTAAATGTGTTTGACATATTTTATGTTAGTGACCATTTTAGATACATGCTATATATTGAGATATATATTGAAGTTTTGCATCTGTTTCACTTTACAAGAGCATGTCATTGTTTAGTTATTGCTCTTTTGATTTTCAGTGAATTAATAAGTGTCATGCTGATATTAAATTCACTTCAAGCAGTCAATAAACAAGCTGCTTTGAGACAGACGTTTACTCTCGTTCTCTATCATTCCACAGACTATAATTTCACCAAACAGTGTACTGTACCTGTGTAGTGTTGCTGCCGTGCCAGATTTCCCCTAGGTCTGGCCGGTAACACGTGCATCACTGACTTTAAAAGACTTGTAAGACACTTAAAAGTGCTTGGAGAGGGACAAGATTGCTTTGTTCGTTAGATTGGGTCATAACTCTTTGGCAAAAGAGTCTTACCGTTCTGCACAACACCATAGCTCACTTGCAAAAGCTCATCTCTCTCCCAAAACTGTTCACTTATGCTTCAAGGCTAAATTCCTTTCCCATGTAAATAGTCAGCGCCACCAAAAATGCAAAGATGTCAGTGCCATCAGAATGACAAGTTCTCATGTCATTGTGTACGGATAAGACAGCCAGATTGCTTATTCATGTTGTCAGTATAACAGTGTACTCTGGAGGAAAGGTTTAAAGTAAACTATGGCTAAAGTTTTGATGACAATTGTTTTAAATTGAAAGTTATACCTTAGTGTATGTGGGAGATTGCAAGAGACTGGACAAGATTCACTTTTATGCTTTTACTGTTTGTACTGTAATTTGTTGACAGACCATGTCATTGCAACACAGAATGAAAAAGACAGCACCTGCATAGCACAAAGAAAAAACAAAAGTAGAAATGTGAACACAGGACAATCTTCTTAAAGAAAACTGTACATGCAGTGCTGTAGGAATTACAGTGCAGTCTTCCTACACCTCCTGACGTTCCTGTCTGTTGGGCCACAAATTCTCATCCACATCACAACGAATATCTTCTCTTGTGACGCAGCGTGGAAAGAGTCTTTTAGAGTGTCTTATCCAGCCTCTGCAGGTATCTGCTGTGATGTCATCACATGCTGCATCCATGGAGACATGGACGCATAGATCTGAGTACCATTAGCCTAACCGTGGACCGTACCTCTTAGTTACATCCTTATTCAATCCTGGTTTTGGTATACTTTTGTTCATGCAGTCAGAAGAAAATTCCTGTTTTTCAGTAGTTTTCACATATTGCATTCAATTTGTACAATGTTACCATGGTGATGCTGATTTCAGTATGGCATAAATTATACTCTGAGCATTATTTTGGTTTCTTTTTGCAGTGACTCCTGTGTTTGTGCAGACGGGAAAGGATTTACTCCTGGATGTCAAGGAAGCGGTTACCCTTGGAGACGGGAATAATTTCACATGGCTTGTCAATGGCATAATTATTATTTTGACACAGTTTCGTGGTATTAAGGTGGGGGCTCTGCTTTTCTTAGGTACATGTAAGGGGGCTCCAAGGAAATATAGTTGGGAAACACTAGAATAGGTACGTATGTGAGGTCACTTTATGAAAGGTCTGGCCACAAGAGGGAGCTATAGATTGATTATGACAGAGTCTGAACAGACACTCACACACTTGTAGTTTTATTCTATAATGGTATTATATCTATAATATCAATCAATGTTGAGAAAGGTCATCATTTTCATGCATAACTCACAGGTACTTTGATTTTGCCTAGGAGGTTATATGAGGTCAGATCTCAACTCAAATGTATTTATTACATTTTTGTAAGAAATACAGACATTTTAGTGCAAAAATTCTACTTACAGCCCCTTTGGGATCAAACATTGTTAAAATAAAAGAAGGACACATTAAAGTCATGTATTTGTGCGTTTTATTTAAATATTTAAAAGTGATAAATTGATAAAAAAATGTTTAATAATGATTAAAATTGCATGTTGCTGTGTCTTTTTAATTTGGTTTAATCTAATCTTAATCTATCATACTTGAGGGATGAAAGGGGCAACATACAAATGTAATCCTGTCATTTCAGCACTCATATTTGTTTCAGTCCTCTCTGGTGTTGTCTGTAGGTTTTGTACTGATAGAAGACGAAATCACAGATAGAAAAAAACTTTGGTTAATGTCAGAATTTTCTTCAACAATCAGTGTGTTTTAAGAACAGTTGTCTTCAGAATTTTTGATAATTGAGGCTCATTGTGTGTACACAACTGTCACTTTCTCTGATCCACTGCTGGTGGAGGTAAAACACAGACAAATGTCGTATGAAGAGGAGGACGCAACCGGTCAGAGAATTTTATCATTTAAGTTTATCAAAAAAACAAGTGGACTCAACATTTTTGCACAGCTTTATACTTTTTAATTGCACTTTTAACCATGTAACACACACACTTTCTTTACAATATACATCCATGTTGCATGATCAAACAATTTCCCTTTTCTTTAAAGTCCCTGTAAAGTGATGAAAAGAATTTGTTTCAGGTTTCTTGAATGACAGGCCACTGTGTTATGAACCACCAGGTCAAATTTCAGTCATGAAAAACATCTCTAAGTTAAAAAAATTAAGCTCCAAAATCATGAAGAATGAGGCAGTAAAATCTGCTGTAGAATGGTGGGGGCGTGTCAGTTGAGTGAGCGGAAGCCACGCCCACTCACGAGAAGCACGATCCTCTAAAATAAAAAAAAATTCTTCTGATCAGTGCGCAGCTGCATGGCTCTGTGCCAGAACAGAGAGACAAAAGTTTGGTTCACAGGGGAGGATTTCTCATCAACATCATACTGGATCCTCTGTGACAAACTTTTTTTTTTTTCTTTTTTTTCTTGAGTCACACTACAATGCAAAACATTTTAGGGCTTAGCCTAAGATCAAGTTGTTGGCTTTTTTGCAGAGAGTAACCAGTGACTAGTCCATGTTAATTTCTGTAACTGCAACAACTGGACTGTCTTCACACCCATCTGTACCCCCCAGTCTTCCTCTTCCATGCTCCTCATTCTACTTTCTGCCTGTTTAACTCTGAAGTCTCCTGCATTCAGCCGTGCAGCCTCCTGTTTATGAAACTCTCTCCATACAGAATTTTAAAATCATCAGGCTGAATATTTGACAATCCATAGGGAAAAAAATGTTTTTATTAGTGGAAATTTAGTGCAAAATGATTGCTGCATTAATGCACATTTGTATGTTCCTTTTCCTCTGAGCAGGGCTGGTTTTCAGGGGGAACTTTCAGAGTTTAGCTCTGGTGTTTGCATGCAGCACACAGGAAATGACTGCTGGGCCACAAGACAAGAAACAGTGGTTACGGCCACAGATCACCAACACTAAGTGTGAACAGATAAACAGAAGAAACCACAATTGTGCGTTAGTTCACATTTTCCTTGTTGGTGTTTTTTATTTTTCTAAATTGTATTACTCCAGTTTGATCCTTTTGTCTCAAATGCCTCACTAAAAGTTCTACTTTAGCTACTTTGGTGAAAAATATGAAGTATTGAAGCACAGTTATATTGGTCATATTCATTCAGAATCTCTAACAGAATCCTAAAGGACCAGATGAAGTCAAACTGCTTACAATCTTCTCATGGATTTCACCATTTATATTAGCATCCTCATAGACACACCAAACAAACTTTAACACTTCTCCTCAAGACCTGAAACAGAGTTCAGAGAATTAGAAAAAAAAGAAAAGGTGTCCTCCTTCAGAGTCAGTGTGGGTTTGACAGGAAATGCAGACCATTATTAAAGCTTTTACTGTGTGATTGCTGCAGTTAAACAGATTACAGCATTCAGCACAGACAGCATGCAGGGCAACAGTGACCCCATCATGTTCATCTTTGTGGTTCTGGGACTGCTGGTCTGCAGCGAAGCACGAGGTAGGAGAGCAATAAGGTCAGTTAAATGTGGTTCGAGTGTGGATAGTGTGAAAGTAAGGTTCTGTATGGTCCCATCTGTAACAACAGAATATTTTACCCCATCTCATATTATGATGACACATTTCCTTATTGTTTATTGGGACTATGTTTTTCCACTCATTTTAGAATTAATTTTTAAGGGTTTTTTGTTTGTTTGTTTGTTTTTTGTTTTTTTTTTACTTTACTGATGTTTTGGGCTTGAGTCATATGGACATGAATTGGTAGGTCCCTTTCAGGCAGTGTTACTCAACCCTGCTCAACCAAAGAGCCACATTTTTGGTGAAAAAAGGGGGGGGGGGGGGGTTTAAAATGGCAATAATAAGCTAAAGCTGGCTAACAAGGTTAAAAAGTGGCAAGAAAGCGGCAAAAGACAGGTGATTAGGGGAGAAACTGGCATTACATGGCAAAAATGGGTAAAAAGTTGCAGAATTGGTAACAACTGAGTTACAGGTGGCAAAAGTGGTCAGAAAGTGGCAAAAATGGGGCAAAATATGAGTGAAAAGTGACCAAAATTCTAGGGGAATAATATTTTGAATTTAGACATAAAAGAGCCGCATGTGGCTCAAGAGCCATGCGTTTAGTATCACTGTTTTGAGGTGTCAAAATTATCTCAGCAAAATATGAGGAGTTCCTTGCTGCCCGTTTCCTGCCACGGAACAAAAAGAAGAACCGTGCCTTCTGGAGTAAAATAATTTTCATGCAAGACAACGCACCATCCCATGCTACACAAATACTGAGGCCTTGACTGCTATGGGCATAAGGGAAAAAATGATGGTGTGGCCACCATCATCCACTGGCCTCAACCCTAATGAGCACCTGTGTAGCATCCTTAAAAGGAAAATCTTTGAGGGCAGATGGCAGTTTAACACAAAACAGCAGCTCTGGGAGACTATTCTGGCATCCATATAAGGAAATGCAGGCAGAAACTACACATGGACTTAAAAGTTCAATGGATGACAGAGTTGTTAAGGTGATATCAAAGAAATACTCCTATGTTATTATGGAACTGGATCTGTTAGGATGTTTGATTTGAGAAAAATTACCTCCTAATGCAGAAAATTACAACAGATTTTTGTTTTCAATCCTTTAGAAACCATGTAGTGTTTTCAAACTCTGTTTTGTATAATTTTTTGGAATGCTGCATTTTAAGTAATTTGCTAAACATTGCCATTGTTTTCATTAGTAATTTTGTCAATTAAAATACAGATAACAATTTAATTGTTGAGGAATGAAAAAATCACATTGGCTGCCATTTATATTGACTATTTAGAAAAAAATAAACAAAACATTATATGCGTGACAATTTGCTACACATTTCCTTTGACCATCCATAATAAATTCATTTTTATGTGGTTCGGTTCATATTCAAAAGGAAAGTCAATTACTGTTGGATTAAAATACAAAACTCTGAAATGAAACAAAAACAGTTTTGATTCATATTTACAGTAAAAATCCAACATGTGCAGTGCTACATAAGCTTTTAGTAAAAAAATGTATTAACACAATATAAAACCAACATTTACTCCTGTTTCAGTCTGTTTTTGCACATACAGGTGATGAGTTCTGTGTTATTGTCAGTAGTTATCACATATTGCATTCAATTTGTACATTGTTATCCTGGTAATGCTGTACAGTATTCAAAGCATTATTTTGATTTCTCTTCTTTTTGCAGTGACTCCTGTGTTTGTGCAGACGGGAAAGGATTTACTCCTGGATGTCAAGGAAGTGGTTACTCTGAGAGAAGGCCACGATTTCACATGGATCGTCAATAGCAAAACTACCATTGTGAGACAATTTCATGGTGGTAAACCAGAATTCTTTGGGAGTTATAAATCAAGAGCTGACTTTTTTGTACAAAACCACTCTCTGCTGTTGAAGAATGTTCAGCCGAGTGACAGTGGAGTTTACACAGCTTTTTTTTACAGTGGCAGTGTCACAGTTGTAGCCGCATACGAGGTCACAGTTCAGGGTAAGTTTCCTCACATCATAAATGTTGATACAGAGTTCTCTCTCTAAAACCTCCCCTGAATCTTACAGATCAAGTGTCTCCAGTGGAGCTGACAGTGAAGTCCTGCAGCTCAGACTTGTCTAACCTTGAGGTGATCTGCAGAACTCTCATCAGCAGCACGTTCACATGTAGAAACCAAACCTGCTCTCATGACAGAGGAGAGGGAACAACACCTGGAGCTCCTCTGGACGTCTACCTGAAGGGCGGCTCAGTCATCTGTAGCCATAGCAACCAGGTCAGCTCAGGAAAGGACATCAAAAACATCGAAGATCTTTGTGGAAAGACTCCTGGTAAGACTAAAGACTAAGAGACATTTAACACTAATGCACATTGTGGATTAACACTCCAGAGAGACACAGAGTTGTGGTTTGGGATATCATTCATATCCACCACTTAAGATGGTATTCAGAAAGGACAGAACCTTCAAAAATCTCATAGGATAATTAGACAAACCTTCTTCTTGTCAAAATCATTGCAGATCAGTCACAGCAACAAAACATAGGACGTAGTAGGCTTTTAGTGAGTTTGTTATTCCTTCTTTGTGTTTTCTTCAAGTTATTTTTTTAATATATATCTTGAATGCATTAGGCTCTCTCTAGTGGCTAAAAATGTTAGAATTGAGAAAAGGTCCTAACATTGTTAAGAGCAAGATAACCACAAATTCATATTGGAGAGTCGTTAAATAAAACATCTGTTCAAAGACACTTAATGCAATGCGTTAAATGGTGTCACACAATAGATAAATCTATTAGGCTTATGAATACTTCAATAGATTTTATATAAGGAAATAATTTGAAATGAATTAAAATATATTTCTATTATCAAACAGACCCTGAACATGACTCTCCAGTCACAAAGACAAAGAATTAAAACACTATCAGATAAATAATCAAAGAGAAGAGCAATAAATATTCAAGAGACAGAAGCTACATGTCTTATGTAAGTCTTGATTGCATAAGGCTCCCTCTAGTGGCTAAAAATGTTAGAATTGAAAAAAGGTCCTAACATTACTGAGAACAAATAACCACATAACTTGTATCAGAGAGTGATTGAACCAAACGTCTGTTCAAAAGCACCAAATGCCATAAATGTCACTCAGTGAAACAAATCTATCCGGCTTGTACATACCTCACAAGGATTATTCAACAAAATTTTTCTATTGATATGAAAGATGATAAGCATTATATCCAGGGAGAGGTAGACTTATCGTGGATTTTTTAAGGCAAAACAACCATTAAAAACTGAAAATTAAACCTGGTAACAAAAGGAAAAGAATAAGAAACATTTTAACATTTATAGCCACTAGAGGGAGCCTAATGCATTCAAGACTTACATATAATAAATGCAATGTCTTCTCTTGAATATTTATTGCTCTTTTCTTTGATTATTTATCTGATACAGTGTTTAATACTTTGTCAGTATGACTGGAGAGTCATGTTCAGGATCGGCTGAACTTTTGTAGGCACACGTTTTTGGAATTTTTTGTACATTTTTTGTACTGTTTGGATATTGGTATTTAGTGTATTGTCACTGTAATGCATTTCTATATTTATATTTACATTGATCTTTGTACAAGGTGTTGTTACACGTTAGAGCCCCTACCAGGAAACCTATTAAAATTTATCTTATTTTATTTGAAAGTTGTACCTAAACACTTCCGGTATTTAAGGCAGTCTTCCGTGTATTGTTTCACAACGCTGAGGAAGACTAAGTCGAAACGCGTCCGTTGTGCCTTGCTGCCTTGAATAATACTACCAAAAGGACATTTTTGAGTGCTGACACTTCTCCTTTCTTTGTAAGTCTTTTTCGTCGGGCACTGTAAAAAAGTTTTTTTGTTTGGAGGGCGCTCCTTCCTGTGCTTTTTCTGCAGTAATACTAAACCACGCCTATAACCATGGGTCTTTCTCCAGTCATCCTCTGAATCAGCTTGAGGCTTTGAAAGATGGCTCCACCTGAAAACAGGCATTGAGTTGTCCAAACCAGTGGCTTTTCTGGACTGCAGATTGATGCAGTCATGATGTAATTTGTTGGCAAAACCAGTAATTTAGCTTTGAATGGGTTCCCTTGGCAGTGAGCCTATGGGATTTTTCAATGGGTTTTGGGATCATTGCTGAAAATAAGATCTGTGTCCAATACAGTGTTAATTTCGTCGACTAAAACTAAGACTAAAAATTTTTGTCAACGGCCTTTTTATCCATGACAAAAACTAGACTAAGAGTAACAAAAATAGCTCTGTGATTACTAAAACTGACAAAAACTAAGTCAAGATGACTAAAACTAGACTAAAATGTAATGTAGTTTTTGGTCAGACATTCAAAATCTGTGATATTTCTCCACTGTGGGTAATCCTTTTAAAAAAATATGCAGCTGTATCTATTCTGCCTCTCAGCTGTAGAAAGCAGGGACCCCAGGTTTGGCAGAGTGCATAGAACACACTACCATGATTTGGTACCTGATTTAGACAAGAAAATAAATGTATAAATGTAATGTATAAATGTCTAAAAGTAAAGACTAAAATGTGAGGAGGTTTTATGGACTAAAACTAGACTAAAACTGAAAAGGGTAGAAATGACCAAAATGGACTAAAACTACAAAACATTTGATCTAAAGAGTAAGACTAACACTAAAATTAAAAATAGCTCCTAAAATTAACACTGGTCCATAGAAAGTTTTTGAAACTTACGGGTTTTGTACATAAAGATCATCTTCACAGATTAATAATATAAGCATCCTATCTGGTTTGTTGATATAACTGACGAAAGTAAAAAGCTAATGGCATGCTATACTGAACTACAACACAGTCGACTGAATTTAACGTCATCATCAGCATAACAAGTGAGCGGCAGGCTCATTTGCCACACTTGGGGTGATGACGTATAATCTTCCTGACAAATATTGTAGCCCTAGTTAGCTGTCCTCTAGCAACCACTTTCATTAGGAGGTGAAAAAATACACAATTCAAAGGTGGGGCACATTTCAGATTCATTTTATGTTGTAGGATAAAACGTTAAACTCTCTGGAGCTTGTGTTCACCACAGATCTTATTTCAGGCATTTAACTGAAAACTCTTTCAGACGAGAGAACCACTAAAATGCTAACTCACTTCTGCATTTTAGGACTCATTCCTACTGTAAATTTTAGCTTGTCACACATTGATCATTTTAGGCCTCGTTCTTCATCTGAAATACTCAACCTATGTCCTGTTTATACGGGAGTAGTACTTATCCCATGTGTGCACACTGATTTTAACTTAACAGTGCCTCCAAAAGCCTCACTTTTTCTGTGCCTCATCATATGTCAGTATTATTTAGTCGTACATTTCAGGCATAACACAAATTACATTTTAAAATGTGTTCCTCAACATTCAGTGATTAGACTACAGCAGTAGATCTGCCCAAGGAGTTTTGTTGTTGTGCATAATGATCCACAATTCTCCCATTTATTAACAAGAGTGATGTTATAGTGCTCGACTTTTTCTTCCATGTCTGATCTACAGCAGGGGTTAGGGCCAGAGGTGAAGAAAAAATTATGCTGTGCACCTCAAGGCTGAAGTCGAAATGTCAGTAACAAAGTCAAAATTTGAGAAAAAGTCTCAATTTGGTTAACGTAAAACCTTATAGGCCTGGAAATGGAAAGAAATCTGATTTTAAAGTATACTTTCAAGAGTTTATCTGTATAAGGCTGTTTGTTATGATCTAAAAATGTTTGACTTAACTCTAACAGTTTGCCTTTTTCTTAAAATTGTATGCCAACTTTAATCTCGACATTTCAACTTTACAAAGTATGGCTTTCAAAAAACAAGACTAATGCTGCAATCCAATTTTATTAAACATAAGCATTTATCAATGACTTCCTCCTTGACTGTCCTCCCCTCTTACATAGACACACCGCTGCATTCAGGTCTTCCTCTGATCAAATCAGTGGAGTAGGTCTTCATCAGACAGTTGTCTCAGAACCTCTGTCGTTCTTTTCCTAACTTCTGACACAGACTCAAAACTTCGAGCCCAGATTTGATTTTAGGAGAAAAGGAGAAAGTCACATGGTGCTAGATCAGGCGAACTGGGGGGGGGGCAGTGATTTGTTTTTGGTCCAGAAACTGATTTACTGGGAGCAAAGTGTGAGGTGGAGCGCTATTTTGATGAAGGGTGAATCAATTTTTCCACAATTGTGGTCTCTTTCTTCATTTTTTCTCTGTTTTTCAAGAACCCGTTTGTAATAATGTTGGATTCATTGTTGACTTCAGACGCACCGCTGTCAGTTTGACACACTCATCAGATGTCAGTGAGTGTAGTCCCATCTGTTAAGATCATAGACTGTAGAAAGAATTAAACAAACCCCATGTGACGTCAGCCGTCTGATTACAATAGGCGGACTCAAACAGCTCTTGAAGCCAATCCGTGGGGGCTTCCATGTTGAAATCACGGTCTCAGCTGAACTTTCGATCACCCTAACGGCCCGCCCACTAAGCGCAACTTCCTGTCAGCTAGCTAGCTAGCATTCTGGTAGACAGAAACGTAGCTTCTGCCTGTCAAGCTACCTGTCAATCAAATGAGATGCACCAATCAGTCCACAGTGAGGTTTTTTTCTCAATATAATCTAAACCATTGTGGTACAAAAAGATTCACCCCCCGTACAGTGGAAGCACAATAAGACACTAGCTAATGAGATATGTTTGGTTTTTGGACCAGGCTGTAAACCAGTTTATTTGTAGTGTAAAAAATGGCTGATTTACAGGTGTTCAGACGGGACTTCCGGTGTTCCTGCAGCCAGCCTCAAGTGGGCACTTGCGCTATTAGTCAAGATGCAGTTAAAACCCACCAAACTCATGGAAAACAAGCCCAAATTATGTCAAGCTGCCCAAGCCCCTTTAAACCCACACAATCTGTGTCTGTCCAGTCTGGCAACACTGGGCCCGGCATGCCATTAGCTAGACTTGTTGGTTTATTTGCCTAGTAAAATCCCATTCACTGTGCAATAGATGAATGAAACATATAAGATTAATTAATCAAACCTCCATGATACCCCTGAAATAATCTATTATTGTTTAGAAAAGGAAAACAGGATGACGGTGTTGTCTGCATGTTCTAAGTTTAGATTTCACAGACAGAATAAACTGAACTGGATGACGTGCACTGTTCTCCTACTCAGCTCTGTGCTTCGGTCTGGAAATATAAAACTTCAATATATAAAATTAAGATTTTAACATTTGTAGAGCAGAAGACAACAAGAGGCTCTTCAGTATAAGGGATAATGACCTTTCCCCCTCAACATGACGCAGATGTCATGATTTGTGGGCATTTATGTTATGTTATGTTGAATCTTGAACAACATCAGGTCACAGAAACCAAACAAACAAACAAACAAACAAACAAACAAACAAAAAAACAGGCCAATGCAGTGTTTCTGTTTCATGGTAATTTACTTTAATGAGAAATAAAAATCTGAACATTTTTTTCTCTTCTTCTCATCTGCTTCTGACCATTAGAAAGAAAATCAGATTGTTTTCATTTTTCTATTTAAAAACAACAATCCAATGACCAGTCTCTTAGTTTCTAACATCTGTTTCCTAACTGTAGTTAGGAAATGAGACTGTTTCTAACCAAACTCTCTGTTTTGTTTCTCTTCAGAGTCACACAGTGGTTCTGCTCTCTCTCCCTGCATGCTGAAGATCATCGTGGTCTCAGTCGGTCTCTTCATCATGGTGTGTGCCGTCATCAGTGTTCACGTCTTTGAGAGTCTCAAGAAGAAAGAATGAACCGCTGATTCACCACACCATAGCTCTTTTAAATGTCTCAGAGTGTTAAGTATAAAGTCTCCTCTAGAGATGTTGACCTCAGGTAGTTAAATAGAGCTGATTTTATCAGGATTAAAAATGAATGACCTTGTGTTCTCAAGCTTTGTATGTGCAAGTCTGCAGAAGGAATGTTCACCCTCATTTGCCGATATTTTAAGATTTTTCTTAAATTTTTTCTTAGAAAATCAGATCAGAAGATCAGATTCAGAAGTGGCTGGTGCATTAAAACATTCATTTTATTAAGCTTATTGTAAAGAGATGAAAGTTTGTAAAATTCACAATAAAGCTGATTTGCAATGGGGTTTGAATAATTTTGACTGCAACTGTAGCTGTAGGTCTTTGGTGATATATTAGGTGATTCCCTAGGGTCTCCAACCTGCAGGTAGCTCTTTAGATCAAGCCTTGTCTGTTTGGATGAGTAGATCCTCCATGGTCATCCTGATTGATCAGACGGACGTGTCCGTGTTTTTAGCTTTATTCAGAGCAGAGAGTCCCTGACTTAAAACGACACGGTAACAAGCAGACACACGACACTAACGCGCAGTGGGCTCAGGCTGAATGAACGTGCTGTATGTTGGCTGTCTGCTAAATCTGACTTTAAAAACTTTACCTGTATTGTACTGAACATCACTCTCCTCTTTGCTCTGTCCTTCAACTTCACGGCCTCGACATCTACCAAAGATTGCATATTAACGCCAAGAGCACTCACTTTATCCCCAATTCAAGTACAATCAATAACTTAGCGGAGGAGCAAGTTGCTCTGAGACGAAATAGGTTTGGGGCTTTTACGAAAACATCCAGGGCTTAAGCCCATGTAGCCACCCCCTAACTCTGCTGATGATATAATAGCTTTCCTCCTGTAGATTTTAGCACTTTATTTGTGGGCCGTTTGGGTTCTAAACACTTTAAAACTGTAAAAACGGCTTAAATCCCTAGCAACACAATGAAAACCAAGTAAATCTGAAGTTTTTAGAACATTTACTTGGGAAAATATTGTTTGAAAGCAGAGTTCGTATAAATCAAGTTTCAGAATGTGGGCTCACACTTTAAACAAAATGCATGTAATACCTTACTTGAAGCCGGCACTTACACTTTATTGCCAGAAGTATTCACTCACCCATCCAAATAATTGAAATCAGGTGTTCCAATCACTTCCATGGCCACAGGTGTATGAAACCAAGCACCTACGCATGCAGACTGTTTCTACAAACATTTGTGAAAGAATGGGTCACTCTCAGGAGTTCAGTGAATTCCAGCGTGGTACTGTGATAGGATGCCACCTGTGCAACAAGTCCAGTTGTGAAATTTCCTCACTCCTAAATATTCCACAGTCAACTGTCAGTGGTATTATAACAAAGTGGAAGTGATTGGGAATGACAGAAACTCAGCCACTAAGTGATAGTCCACATAAAATGATGGAGTGGGGTCAGAGGATGCTGAGGCGCATAGTGCGCAGAGGTCGCCAACTTTCTGCAGAGTCAATCACTACAGACCTCCAAACTTCATGTGGCCTTCAGATTAGCTCAAGAACAGTGAGTAGAGAGCTTCATGCAATGCGTTTCCATGGCCGAGCAGCTGTATCCAAGCCATACATTACCAAGCACATACAAGGCGTTGGATGCAGTGATGTAAAGCACGCCTCCACTGGACTCTGAAGCAGTGGAGACGCGTTCTCTGGAGTGATGAACCGTGCTTCTCCATCTGGCAATCTGATGGACGAGTCTGGGTTTGGCTGTTGCCAGGAGAATGGTACTTGTCTGACTGAATTGTGCATAGTGTGGGGTTGTTTTCAGGAGCTGGGCTTGGCCCCTTAGTTCCAGTGAAAGGAACTCTGAATGTTTCAGCATACCAAGAGATTTTGGACAATTCCATGTTCCCAACTTTGTGGGAACAGTTTGGGGATGGCCCCGTCCTGTTCCAACATGACTGTGCACCAGTGCACAAAGCAAGCTCCTTATGACATGGATGAGAGAGTTTGGTGTGGATGAACTTGACTGGTCTGCACAGAGTCCTGACCTCAACCCGACAGAACCCCTTTGGGATGAATTAGAGCGGAGACTGAGAGCCAGGCCTTCTCGTCCAACATCAGTGTGTGACCTCACAAATGCGCTTCTGGAAGAATGGTCAAAAATTCCCATAAACACACTCCTAAACCTTGTGGAAATCCTTCCCAGAAGAGTTGGAGCTGTTATAGCTGCAAAGGGTGGACCGACGTCATATTAAACCCTATGGATTAAGAATGGGACGTCACTTAAGTTCATATGTGAGTTAAGGCAGGTGAGTGAATACTTTTGGCAGTATAGTGTGTATAACTTTAGTTGCAGGCCTGGGTTGATGCTCGGGTTCGGTGTGGCCCAAAACTTTATGGCCCCTTCGCTTAGCAGAACTAAAAAAATAGGCAGCCTACCTTAAACGATTCACAAGTGGCATTCAAGGTCTTTCCCAGTCAAGGCTCCTCGTGGCAGGAAGGTCCGGTCCACCCAGCCAGCAGTGAACATCCTCTCCCTACACCAGAGAAACACTGAGCTCTGCTGGATCACAGCAAGCTGAGTGAGAAATTTACAAAGTCCCACTGAGCTAGCAAGGCTGTAGGCTAAAGGCTAATGTCTGTTTGTTATGCTAACAAACTGCTAAACACTACACATGTGCAAGTCCATGCTGTGGGGCTTCACTGCCTCTCCCTTGCCTGTCTGCTCTCCCTGCTGGTCAATACCCTGAACAACTTGCAATGTCATGAACACATAACTCTCAACATTTTTTTTACAGTTTTTTATCCTGTGAGAAAATATACATGACCTGACATGTCACAAACCAAAAGAAATACAGCGCAACAAGAAATAATTTAACCCAAATCAAAACAATGCTCTGATAATAACAAGTAGAATGATAAATATTAAGTTTTATTGTAACCTCCTACATTTTAAATGTTATATTTCCCACAGGGTTGCACCCGTTTGCCACAAACTCCAAGAGCTGAGTGGAGACAGGCAAAGGCAACAAAATTTTGCAAGCAGGCCAGTGCAAACACTACTTATTTATCATCATTTACTGGTCTTTCAGGGGCCCAGCTGTCTCTGTAGGTGAGCCTGTCTACCCTTAAATGATCTGGTTTAATATTCATTATAAAGTTGAGCACTGGTGTTTTCATGCTGCACACAGGAAATGTTGACTGCAGACACACACAAAAATGTGGTCATGACCACATGCCACCCACAAGAAAATAAGAACTGATACACAAAACAAAGCACAATCTATCATACTTCTATTTTAGTGTGTTGAATATTTTATTTTGCTAGATTTTATCACTCCAGTTTGATCCTTTCTGTCTCAAATACCATGGTAAAAATTCTACTTCAGCTAACTTTCATCAAAAATCTCTATATCTAAAGGATTTGATCAACCCCATCAAGTCAAACTTCCAATCTCCTGGGTATAACCTTTAAATCAAGTTCTTCATTAACTGACCAAACAATCTTTATCTCTCAAACTGAAACAGAATTCAGAGAAATCAAAAACAGATACTCCTCTCATCAGAATAGACTGCATTAAACAGAGTCTCTGTGGGTTGGACAGGAAACACAGACTACCTTAAAGCTTTAACTGTCCTCTGTGTGCAGTTTAACAGATCACACAGGTGACAGCATTCAAGGAGGACACGACAAAAGTGGCTTCATCATGTTCTTCTTTGTGATTCTGGGGCTGCTGGTCTACAGCGAAGCTCAAGGTAGGAGAACAACACAGTCTGTTTATACGACTCGTTTTAGTTTAAGTGAAAAACAGACAAAGAGTACAGAACAGGATGTCTTTTGTGATTCTTTATACCATAAACGTTACCAAACAAGGTTGAAATCAGTGTATAGAAGTAATACATTAAAATTCCTTTATGAATACAGATCTTCTATAGGTAGATCTAAGATTATAACACGACCTAAACCAAAGACAAAGAAACATCTTATGGACTGAAAAGGGACCAAGGGGACAGTAGGAAGGTAATTGTTTGGTAAACAGGGAACTGATTACTTCTGACACGTTCACTGAGCTGTCTGCACTTGGTTTTGCGCAGGGATGGTGAGCCATCAAGGTACCAAAAAGATACACATGTCCCAAATTGAACTCTAGAGCTGCTAAAATGTCATTACAAAGCAGCAAACAGGTATTTGAAGCTGCTGGTGCTTCTGGAGTCCCATGAACCTCAAGGTGTAGGATCCTTCAGAGGCTTGCAGTCGTGCATTAACCTATATTCAGCCACCACTAACCAATGCTCACAAGCAGAAACGGTTGCAGTGGGCCCAGAAATACATGAAGACTCATTTTCAATCTTGTTTACTGATGAGTGCCGTGCAACCCTGGATTTATTAAACCTTTATTTAACCAGGATTTATTCCCATTTAGATTAAAAAAAAAAAAAAAAAAATCTCTGTTACAAGGGGGTCCTGGCCAAGAGTCCTGGATAGTCCAGATAGAGGAGTAGTGGATGGTTGGTGGATGGCCACCATGTCCCATCAAGGCTGGGACAGCAGCAAGGAGGTGGCGGAGTCATGAGGAGAGACCTGGTAGACCCCTTTAGGGTCCCTGAAGGTGTGAAAACGACGTCAGCAATGTATATAGAGTTTCTGACTGACCACTTCCTTTCCGTGGTACAAAAAGAATAACTGTGCCTTCTGTAGCAAAAATCTTCATGCATGACAATGCACCATCCCATGCTGCAAAGAATACCTCTGTGTCATTGGCTGCTATGGGCATAAAAGGACAGAAACTCATGGTGTGGCCCCCATCCTCCCCTGACCTCAATCAATCAATAGATCAAACTTTATTTATATAGCACTTTTCATACAAGAAAATGTAGCACAAAGTGCTTTACACACACAAAAGAAGATGAAAGAGGGTGTGACCCAGATCCACAATGTCTCCCCCCCCCCCCCCCCCCCCCACTCCCCACACACACACACACACACACAATCCATTCACAGTATAGGTAGAAATGTATCATAAATAAGACACTGGTAGAACAGGAAAATGTATAAACCCAGTACATACACAGGAAACGCCATCTTGAAGGTTTAAAATGAGTAAACACTGGAGGTTAGGTTTAATGTGTAAAATAATAAAACACTAAAAGGTAACGGCAATATGCTCAAACAGGGAAATAAAACACTTAAAACGAGCTTAGAAAAAGACAGTTAAACAAGAGGATAAACTACTTAAAGATAAGTTCTGAAATTAAAACAGAATAAGATAAAACCTAACTTACTGAAACAGATTAAGATGGGCATATTAAATTCAGGTAAAAGATAGACTAAAAAGGTAAGTCTTGAGTTTGCATTTAAAGATATTAATATTGGGTGTAGCCCTCAGGTCTTCAGGTAGGCTGTTCCACAGACGGGGGCCGTAGTAATAAAAAGATGCCTCACCCTAAATATTTGTTCTAACTTTGGGAACGGTTAACAGAGAACTTCCTGAAGACCTGAGTGATCTACTGGGCTCATAGGGTAAAAGCAAATCCAATAAATAAGAAGGCGCAAGACCATGAAGAGCTTTAAAAACCAGTAAAAGAACCTTAAGATCAATTCTAAAAGAGACGGGTAGCCAATGCAGAGACCTTAAAATCACCTCAACCCTATTGAGAACCATTGGAGCATCCTCAAGATCTATGAGGGTGGGAGGCAGTTCACATCAAAACAGTCGCTCTGGGAGGATATTCTGACATACTGCAAAGAAATTCAAGTAGAAACTCGCCAAAAACTCACAAGTTTAATGGATGCAAGAATTGTGAAGGTGATATCAAAGAAGGGCTCCTATGTTAACATGGACCTTGGCCTGTTAAGATGTTTTTTATCATTGAAATAGCTTGATTTCAGTAAATAGGACCTCCTAATGCTGCAAATTCAACAAATGACCATTTTCAGTTCTTCACAACCTAAAAGAATGTTTAGAAACTCTGTTGTGTGTAATTATTTGGAACAGTGCATTTTGAGTTTTCATTTTTTTTAAACAGTTATTATTGGGAGGTTTGTTCAAAAACATTTGAATGATGCTCTAATGAGCATAATACTTGTATTTCCATATGCAGCTGATCAATATGGTGGCGACATGCGAAGAAAACAACAAAGAAGGCGTTCAGTTCATGTGACTTCCAGTGATAGACGAGATATGGCAGCGCTCATCTAACTTCTGCTATGAAGTGGAGGTCCTTGGCTGCATCCAGGTCCATCTCGAAAGCTTGGACCTCCTTGTTGTGGCCTTTACCGTTTATTTTTACTCAGTACTCCATGCATTTTAAAATGTAATTAAATATAAATACTACAATCAAAATATACTTAAGTGAAAATAAAAGTAGTGATTTTAAAAACAAAAAGTACAAGACACACACAAAAAAAGCGTGGTGAAGTTGTGCAGGTCATAACTTGTCCATGAGAGCTGGGCAATTCGCATCTCAGACTAAAAACAGCTTGCACTGACAACACAAGGTTACGAACCTACTCCTAAGACTAAAGGGATTATGGCAATGGGCGAATTTGCCAAAATGTTTAAGTGTCCCTTTAAGCTAACATAGCTATGCAAGCTACACAATAAACATTACTATATAAGCTTATGTAGCCACATTAGCTTAGGCTAACATAGCTATGCAAGCTACACAATAAACATTACTATATAAGCTTATGTAGCCACATTAGCTTAGGCTAACATAGCTACGCAAGCTACACAATAAACATTACTATATAAGCTTATGTAGCCACATTAGCTTAGGCTAGCACAGCTACACAAGCTACACAATGAATATTAATATATAACCTTATGTAGCCACATTAGCTTAGGCTAACATAGCTAAACAAGCTACACAATAAACATTACTATATAAGCTTATGTAGCCACATTAGCTTAGGCTAACATAGCTAAACAAGCTACACAATAAACATGACTATATAAGCTTATGTAGCCACATTAGCTTAGGCTAGCATAGCTACACAAGCTACACAATGAACATTAATATATAAGCTCATGTAGCCACATTAGCTTAGGCTAACATAGCTACACAATAAACATTACTATATAAGCTTATATAGCCACAGTAGCTTAGGCTAACATAGCTAAACAAGCTACACAATAAACATGACTATATAAGCTTATGTAGCCACATTAGCTTAGGCTAGCATAGCTACACAAGCTACACAATGAACATTAATATATAAGCTTATGTAGCCACATTAGCTTAGGCTAACATAGCTACACAATAAACATGACTATATAAGCTTATATAGCCACAGTAGCTTAAGCAAACTTAGCTAAAGCTAGTAAGCCACATAGAGAATCTACCTAGGTTTCTGACATAGTGGCTTTATGAGCTTAGTTTTAGCCATATTTTCGACATAATCTAAAGCTAAGTTAGCTGTAGCAACACGAGCTATAGCAAAAGTTGCTAAAGATAACTTAGTCATGCAAATAATGTTAATACAAACCTTATGTAGCTGCTTTGTGAGCTTATCTTTAGCTCTGTTAGCTACGTTGCTCTGTTAGCTATGAAGCTTAGTGATATAGCTTACACAGCTACAAGGCTTTGTAAGCTACACTGGCTGCATTCAAATATTTTCATGGAGGACATTTTCTTCTCTGAGCAGACTGTTTACTTGGCATTATTCAACATTTTGTAATCAGGTTTTACAGTTCAGGTTAACTTTTGGTATCCTTAGTCTTATGCTGCGTTCCAGGCAACTCGTGTTTTTCCCACCTGTAAATTGTGAAAGTGCACTGGAACGGCAGTCGAACTCGTAACTTCCCACCCATGAACTCGTACCAGATCGATGTACTCCGAGTTACGACTTGTGACGTCACATCACCGCCTAAACAATATGGTAGCGTTTCAAAATAACGACAAATACCGTAAAATATAAAGTATAAGCTTCTGTTACCTTATGCGCCGTTTCCCCTCCTCCGTTTCACTCAAATGAGCAAGTTGCAGGCTCCTTTGGTGATTGAAATGATTAAGCATAAATCTTATAATGTCTGCCATGTTGGTTTGTTTACATACCAGAATTCCTTGCGATCAAACCGAAGTCGTAATTTGCCTGGAACGCTTTCAGGTCGGAACTCGGAGATTTCAACTGGGAAATTTCTGAGTTAGGGGTTGCCTGGAACGCAGCATTACCTGAACACTAAATTGAAGTTTAGTCCAGTTTTACTCCAGAATGTGTTAGCATGTGTTTCCTTTCTGAGATATACCGTGTCTCAGATCAACGGTCATGAGAGTGGCCATCAGAAATGAATGATCTGCAGCCAGGCTGTCCTGAGAAATCCTGGCTTTTTTCATCAATAAAGACAGTTAATGAGTTCATCTATTTGTCTGGTGTCATCAGGAGACACAGCCACATAGAGCTGAGTGTCTTTAGCATAAGTGTCAAAAAAAGTTGCTGTTCTTCCTGATTACATCCTGATTCAGTCATGGTGTTGGTTTGCTTTTTGGTTGTGCAGTCAGGAGATAACTTCTGTTTGTCAGTAGTTTTCACATATTGCATTCAGTTTGTACACTGTCATCATTGCTGTATAGATTATAAATTACACTCCGAGCATTATTTTGCTTTCTCTTCTTTTTGCAGTGACTCCTGTGTTTGTGCAGACGGGAAAGAATTTACTCCTGGATGTCAAGGAAGTGGTTACTCTTGGAGAAGGGGACAATTTCACATGGCTTGTCAATGGCATAACTAGTATTTTGACACAATTTTGTGGTATTAAACCAATAGTTTCTGGGAGATATGTATCCAGAACAGATTTTTTTGCACCAAATCACTCTCTGCTGTTAAAGAATGTTCAGCTGAGTGACAGTGGAGTTTACACAGCACGAGTGTACAGCGGCAGTTTTACAGTTGTAGCTGAATACAATCTCACGGTTCAGGGTAAGTTTCCTCACATCATAAATGTTGATACAGAGGTGTTCCCTGTCTATAAGCTCCTCTGATTCTCACAGATCCAGTGTCTCCAGTGAAACTGACAGTGATTTCCTGCAGCTCAGACTCGTCTAATGTCACAGTGATCTGCAGAACTCTGGACTCTAACATCAACAGCACGTTCACATGTAGAAACCAAACTTGCTCTCATGACGGAGGAGAGGGAACAATACCTGGTGCTTCTCTGGATGTCTACCTGGAGAATGGATCAGTCATTTGTAACCATAGCAACCAGGTCAGCTCAGAAGAGGACATCAAAAACACTGAAGATCTTTGTGGTAAGATTAAAGAATGAAGAAACCGTTACATTGTGGATTCACACCACAAAGGCAAATATTCATGGTATGGGATTTATTTCACACCCACCAGGACAAAAACACAGAGATAGTTTAAAGGGAAGGTAGAACCTTCAAAACACTTTGAGGATGATAAGACAAATGTTCTGTCTGTAAAGTCATTCTGGGACAATGAGGGCAACATAACATACAGGTATGTTGAAGCAGGTGTCCCTGGGGAGAAATAAAGCAAACTCCACATACAGACACTGTTGTTCACTATCAGTGGAGCCAGTTGGCCTTTTTAAGCACTAAACCAGAAGCTCTTCAGTATTAGAGTCAATGGCTTGTTTTCTCCTTCAGTATTAAGTAGATCTGTGAACACCAATGATAACCTGATATTCAGTTACCAGATGAGACACGAGCCTCTAACCAAACTACCTTTATCTTTGCCTTCCAGGGGCGTTCTCTCCCTACATGCTGAGGATCATCGTGGTCTCTGTCGGTCTCTGCATCATGGTGTGTGCCGTCATCAGTTTTCATGTCATGGAGAAGCTAAAGAACAAAGAATGAACCTCTGATTCTCTTCACCATCATTCTTGTAAATGTCTTACAGTGTTTAGTTAAAAGTGTCATCTAGCAACTTTAACCACAGGTAGTACAACAGAGCTGATTTCCACATGAATGCAGGGTTCCCACAGTTCTATAAACTCTTATAAAGTTTTATTTTTGCCAGTGTGAGGTCTTAACATTTTAGAAGGCACACTAGCTAAGATATGCTTTCTAGCCAGTGTTCTAACCTACAATTCTGATCTTGTTTGTGTATAATGTTTGTCCATTTAGCAGCAGTGCTGTCATAGCCTGTCTGTGTCAGCCTTGTTCTCTCAGTGTGAGTGGAGCTCAGAGAGGAGCCTTCGGTGTTACAGAGATATTCCTGGAGTAGTTTTAGGAAAAAAATAAATAAATAAAAAGAGAGGACTCATTGTTATTAATTGTTGCCCCAGAAGACAGCAGAAAACAATGGCGGCTTCCGTATTGAAATCATGGTCTCAACTAAACTTTGGATCAATCTAACGGCCCGCCTACTAAGCACGATTTCCTGTCAGCTAGCTAGCTAGCATTCTGGTTGACAGAAATGTAGCTGCCAGTCAAGCTATCTGTCAATCAAATGAGACGTGCCATTCAGTCTGCAGTGAGGTTTTTCCAAAATTTAATCTGAACAATCGTGGTACAAAAAAAAAATTGCCCCCATACAGAAAGAGCACATGAAGACTTTAGCTAATGAGACATGTTTTGTATTTTGAACCAGGCTGTAAACCACTTTGTTTCTAATGTAAAAAACATCTGTTTAACAGGTGTCCATACAAAACTTCCTGTGTTCCTGCAGCCAGCCTCAAATGGAAACTCACTGTATTGCAATTTTTTTGCACTTTCAAATTTGCTTCATTCTTTAGGACCAGAGGTTGCTGCTTGGTTTTAACACCTACTGTACATCCCCCATGGTGCAGTGACTAAAAAAGCCAGCAGATGGCAGCAGTCCTAGAAGAGCAGCCCCATCACACATCCCTCTCCTCAGACCAAAACAAGCTGGTACTCAGACTGGGAATATAGATCGTGTTTATCTATAGCTAGCAGGCTAAAAGCAAATATACTGGATTATCACGGGTTTCTTCCAAGCGGCAACCTCCGGTCCCAAAAAATGAAGCCAATGCGGAAGTGCAAAAAATTGCTATACCGCAACTGTCCACTTGAGGCTGGCTGCAGGAAAACCGGAAGTTCCATCTGCACACATGTTAAACAGCCGGTTTTGCCACACAAAATAAACTGGTTTACAGCCTGGTTCAAAACACCAATCGTATCTCATTAGCTAGTGTCTTATTGTGCTCCCACTGTACGGGGAGTGAATTTTTTTGTACCACAATCGTTTGGATTATATTTAGGATAAACCTCACTTCGCAGTGATTGGCGCATCTCATTTGATTGACAGATAGCTCGGCAGGCAGAGGCTCCGTTCCTGTCAGCCGGAATGCTAGCTAGCAGGCTGACAGGAAGTCGCGCTTAGTGGGCGGGCGTTAGGTTGATCCAAAGTTTGGTTGAGACCGCGATTTCAATATGGAAGCATCCACGGATTAGCTTCAAAAGCCGTTTTACTCCGCCTATTGTAAGCAGACGACTGACATCACATGGGGTTTGTCCAATTCTTTCTACAGTCTATGGTTTCTTCAAACAGCAGAGAGTCAGGAGTTGGACATGACTTGTGCAAGGTAAACCCAACAGAAACATCAGTGTTCACTGACACACAACACCAGGCTTATTAGCAGTTAGCAACAACGGCTAGGCTCAGCAGGCTAGTCAGTGTCATCCCAACCATTATTTAATGTCGCTGTAAACTCAAAGTTTCCCTCAACTTTGGATCAGGAGATCATGAGCAACACATTGTGCTTTATTTATGAAGACATAAGTGGAAAAGAGGCGCTGATAAAGGCTCCAGGCAGCGTTAGCTATGCTGTTTAACCCTCATTGTCCATTCATTAAATAACAGCGGTGCAGAAGAAAAGCAAAAAGTCATTCTGACAAATTAAAGTGGCCTTACAGTAAAGTCAAATCAAATGTTTTATGTAAAGTATGAAAAACAACAGAGAGGGACATTTTAAGTTTAAAAGTTAAATATTACTGTATTTGTATTTATCAATAACCACATGATTATAAATAGGCTATTCTAATTCACTTGGATTTCTGAGGATCTGAATTTAACTGTTTTAAAGTATAAAAACCTTTAATCTATGCCTCTTCTGTTATCCTCAGCAGTTAAGAACAGCTGCTGTAGTGAATTCAGTAGAGGACATGTTTATTACCCCCAAATCAACTTATATCACAGTACGCATCGTATCGTGGCCTCTGTATCGGGATACGTATCTTATAGTGAGACTGGGGGAAATGCCCAGCCTGAGCAGCAAGGTGACAGCTGTAAAGTAAGCATCAAGAGGTTTCTGTCCACATGTATCTGTATCTCCTCTCTCTCTGTAGATTAATGAGCTGATATATGATTTTAAACTATCTTTAGGGCTATGGCTTTTAGTTTTAGAGAACATGGTAATCTCATTCAAACCTGTTTAATTCAGTATATCCATAATAACAATATGGAATGAATTTTGTGTCATAAAGATTAAAACATAACTTTTTTGGTATCAAACAAAAATAAGCAAATTCAACAAAAAAGCAATTGAAGCAAATCAAAGCAAAAAAGAAAATTCACATCAAAAGTAAAATTAAAATGTGCCAACAAATTATTTGGTCTGTTGCTGATGTTGTAGCCTTTTATGACCCGGTCCGTCAGTGGAAGAAGTTGAAGAATAGTGTGATTATTTTGGCCTTTTTGAGTGATTTTTAGATGGTATTTTTTATCATTTATCTCCTGGTGATTCACAAAATAATCTCAGAAATAGCAGTCTTCAAGTGAGCATAATGTAATTATAGGCTGCACACTACACACATGAGGAAAGATAACAAATATATGACTACTTTGTGATGATTAATTAAGCTATTAAATTGTCAACATATTAGACAGAGGTAAACAATGTCTATCATAAAATCTACCCAAAGTTAGGATCATCTGATTAAGGTGCTTTTATCAACAGCTGTCTAATATTTTTATCTTCTTCTGTCATAGCCAGCAGGTGGCAGTAGACACCACATTTACCTCTGCAGTTATAGCAGTGCTCACAGATCAGCCCTTTGATTCATCTGCAGTGTTCAAAATTATAATGCACACTGTTTTTGTTCATTTTTTCACTAAATAGTCAATATGACATTCAAGAGGATTGTCATTCCTCAACAATTACATTGTGATCTGGATTTTAATGGACAAAGTTACCTATGATGAGAATATAATTTTTGCAAAACAACTACAATGCAGTGTTCAAACAATTATGCAAAACTGAGTTTGAAAAACCTGAATAGTTTCTAAAGGATTGAAAACAGAAATCTGTTGTAATTTTCTCCATTAGGAGGCAATTTTTCTCAAATTAAACATTTTAACAGATCCAGTTCCATATTAACATAGGAGTCCTTGTTTGATACCACCTCAACAAGTCTGTCATCCATTTAACTTGGGGCAAACTGCTGTCCACCCTCACAGAGCTTTTTTTTTAGGATGCTCCAAAAGTTCTCAGTAGGGCTGAGGTCAGGGGATGATGGTGGCCACACCATGATTTCCTTTATACCCATAGCAGCCAAGGCCTCAGTGGGATTTTCTTTTCTCTTTTTTTGCAGCATGGGATGGCGCGTTGTCTTGCATGAAAATGATTTCACTCTAGAAGGCACGGCTCTTCTTTTTGTACCATGGTAGGGAATGGTCAGTTAGGAACACATATTTTGCTGAGGTCATTTTGACACCTTCAGGTACCTGAAAGTGGCCTACCAACTCACCTCCAATGATGCCAGTACTAAACATCACTCTACCACCTCCTTGCTGATGTTGAGACATGGTGGCCATCCACCAACCATCCAGAACTCCATCCATCTGGACCATCCAGTGTAGCATTGCATTCATCAGTGAATAAAACTTCAAACTTTAAAATTAGTCTTCATATAAGACTGGAAGATCCTGCATGGAGGTTCTTAGGACTCCAGAGGCACCAGCAGCTTCAAATACCTGTTTGCTAGTCATAAGTGAAATATTCACAGCTGGTCTCTTAATACGACGAGTTTAACTCACAGAAACTTTCCTTAATAGGCCTTTATCTGAACCCATCTGCATTCTGAATCACGCATAAATCTTTTCACAGTACGAATTTCTCTTAATTTTTCCTCAAATATCCAGTGTTTTCATACCTTTTGCAAGATGCTTCACTATTTCACTCTTTCCATCTGCAGAGAGCTCTTTCTTTTACCCATATTGTAGAAGGCCGTGTTTTGCTTAATAATGTGGAACAAATTAAGCTCAGTGTTAGTTCATGCAGGACACAGTAGTCATACCCTCAGCTGTGATCAGCTTGCGGCCTGCTGATCCTAAGCTGGTCTCTGCTTGCATTAATGCTGACGTACCAAGGTGCTGCTGCTGCAGGCTGCCTCCTCCTTTGTAGCATAACACTTTGTGCACCCTCATATTCAGATTTATGCTGCTATGGATTAGTTGCTTTTGAACAAATTTTATTGTATTATTATGAATTACTATAAATATATCAATCCATATGGAGGTCTCTAGCCATGCGCTCCCTGGAAGGTCAAAGCATGCTGCTTGACTAATCCAGGGAGCATCTTTTAAGCAGAGCCTTCTTTGCCGAGTTAAACTGTACATCCATTTTGCAATAAGATAGTTAAATGTATGTAGAGTGTTCCTGACTGAACCTCCCTAAGAAGCAGCGCAATTGAAAACCTAATTTAAAAACTAAAAATCAAATGTTTAATTTGAATCATATTTGCATAATAATTTGGAACCCTGTGTATAAAACTAAAGCTTGATGCCAAGCTTAATGTGATGTAATTGATGTCAAGTGACCTTTTCATGTTATTCTTTCTGCTGACAGGAAGTTCAGTTTGATTTCATACACATTCTTTCCATTTCTAACAGATTCAGTGGCTTCATTTGTGTGGTGGTCTAAAGAAAAGTGAAGTGTAGTGAATAAAATGACCACAGGACATGTTTTCTTTGTGGGTACTTTAATAATTTACAGCAAGTCTTCTAGAAACTGTCTTATTCAAGTGTTACTAGTATCAACACACCACAGATGAAGCTGTGATTTCTCTTCTAAAGAATAGCTGCTTCTCCATGTCAGTATAAAATAACAGTTGTTTCATGAAGTAAACATTTCCCCAATAGAAGCATCAAGATAATAAAACAGCAAAAACAAAAATTAGCTACAGCGCAACACTGAAAGTAAAAATACATAACATAAAAAACTGTCCTATTTTATGTGTCACAGCCTTAAATATTCAGAGACATTTACTGACACAAGTGCAGCCTTCATCCTGCAGACAACCTAACGCTATTGAATAGTTTCCCTCATTCATTATATATTGCCAAAGGCTGCTTTGCCACTGTAAACATGCTAAAGTACATCACTATGTAGACCAGACTGGCAGTGCCCCTTTTCACAGTTTTTTTCTCCCTTATTAGGTCATACTGCTACATTTAAAGTCACTGTAACGTGACTAAAAAGACTTTTATTTTAGTTTTGGTTTTGACAGGCCACTGTTATGAACCACCAAATTTCAGTCAAATAAAACGTCTCAATTAAGCTCCAAAATCATGAAAAAAATGAGACAGTAAAATCTCCTATGGGATGGTTTGGGCGGGTCAGTTAAATGAGCTGAAGCCACACTTACTAACGAGAAATACGATCCTCTTAAATTTTACAAAAAGCATCTGGTCAGGGAGCAGCTGCCTGACTCTGTGCCAGAGCAGAGAGACTAAAGTTGAAGTTGAATAAATTTACTGTTTTCTGGCATAAATCTCTCTGTTATGATAGTTTTAGTAATCCGCAGGCCACTGTAGCCGATCAGTGAAGGCAGTGACATCAGCTAACAACAGACTGTACTGATATGAACTGCTCCGTGTTTTATATCGTTGTATTAGGGGGGCGGAATAATTTACCATCAAGACATGTAATGTCATGGGCTATGATATTTGCTCTGCTCAAATAAAACCAAGTCAGGAAAGATATGAACAACTTTCTAATGGTCTAAATCAAAAATCAGGTCACACATAGATTCAATCATCAATCAATGAGTGCGCTGTCGGTTTTATTCTGGGTACACAAGTATCTTGTCAGACTGTAAACAATGTGCCCCAAATGGCTCAAGTAAATGCAGCTAAAAAGCTTTCTTTCTACCTGCTAGAAGTGTGGTGTGTCGAGTATTATGTGCAGAACGGTTTCAGAACTCTCAAGGTTTTTCCACTGTAGCGTACGGGCTTTTTAGCCGAGCATCGACTCTGTTCTCAGTAGGTACTTCACAGGGATGAGGATCAGCTTAGGCATCGTTCTCAGTTCTCTGTTCCGGCTCTGCTCCAGCCACAACCTTCAACACATACAACAGAAGAATGTTCATTTTTCTATTTTAACCTTTAGGGGTCCAAATTCAAACAGGCGTGAATTCATCATCTGATATTTTTGTCACATGATAGCATGAAAACAAAGCTATTACTTTGTGTGGAAAGTGCGATTTGTAAGCAGTCTTTAAGTTTTTGTTTGACATCAATAGAGTGGTGCAGTTGTGACATAATTTTGTAGGCACACCTGGAGGTTCGTGTCGCATGGGTTCCCTTGGCGTTGAGCCTATGGAATTTTTCACTGGGTTTTTTGGATTATTGCTGAAAATAAGCTGTGTCCAAATAAAAGTTTATGAAACTTACACGTTTTGTTCAGAAAGATAATCTTCACAAATTGATAATATAAGCATCATATCTCGTTTGTAATCTAACTGACGCAAGTAAAAAGCCAACATCATGCTATACCGAACACGGTCGACTGAATTTAGCGTCATCACCCGTGGATACAAGTGAACGGCAGGCTCAGATGCCGTGCTTTGGATGATGACATATAGTCTTCCCGACAAACGCTGTAGAGTCCTTGTTAGTTGTCTTTTAGCAACCACCTTTATTAAGATGTGGAAAGATACACAATTTAAAGGTGGGGAACATTTTGCACATCTCTTGAGCTTGTGTTCACTACAGACCTTATTTCAGGCATTTAACTGAAAACTTATTCAAAAATCCCATAGCCTTTTAGATGAGAGAACTGGAGGTGCTAAAATGTTAACTTAGGACTCATTCCTGCACCACTCTATAGGGTTAAAACATGTAAAACATGAAATATGATTATTTCAATTTGATAGAAAAATTAATGTTCTGTATAGGGGACAGTGGACCACACAGTGCAAATACCTGTGCATTTTTTTCATAATTTCAGCATTTTGTAATTTCTTTTTAAAAAAACGAAGCCTACAAGTTAATTCTGTCAGTAATCTCAAGCACAATCATTCACACCTAACATGCATCTTAATCACATCACATGACTCACATCCTCCTAAATTAGTGGGCTATTTAAGCTGCAAGATTTCTGGTCTCTTCCTCTGCTGATTTGCTGCCCCTGGATCAACACTGTGCTCTCGCCTTCAACCCACCTCCACCCCAGCATCCACCTGTTGGCTCTGACTGGGGGTTTAAGCTGTTTTCTTATCACTCCTCAAATTTCGTATGTAAAATCTGTGAGGAGTGGAATGACAATATATAGTTTTAAATTAAAAAATCAAATCCATTTTTGGTGGTTTTGTGGGGGAGGTTTTCGAGGTCCTATATTCTGATAGAGTAAATTAAACTTGGTTTATATTGTCAAAAGCAAAGTATTAGCAAAAAGAGAAAATAACCAGTGGATCTCTAATGGTTAATTGCTTTCTTAACTAAAATGTTGCTATAATTATGAATTAGCATTAAGGGTGAATGCATGGCAATAAAGGGAGTACTAGTTCAGAACAATCACTAAGTTTAAAACTGTTTCTTTAACCCAGACATTTGAAAAGCCACAGAAAATTATGATACATGTCCAGTTTATAATGAAAATAGTCTTACAAACAAAATTATGACAAATACCCCACAATATAATCATTATTATAGAAACTGTGGTGGATGTCATAAATTGAGAAATAAATCATAAAATGATTACTTCACTGGACATCATATGTGTTTACTTTTGCAGTATGGATGGGTTAATTTCATCAGGTGCCCAAATGGATTCATCCATTGTCACCAATTAACATAACAGACATGCTTTTGGTCTTGTTAACTGAAATTGAAAACAAGAAATGATTAATAATATAAAGAACTAATGAGAAATCCAAAACTACTACAACAACCAGAGACATGAGCTGCAGGCAGGTAGGAGTGAACAGCAGATTAGTGCAAACGTTAGAAAGCTAACTAGTTCTTGACATTGATGGCCCATGATTTAAGAGCATGGTGCATAATGATAGTGGCTCAATGGCAATTCTCTGTTTCTAAAACGCTTCAGAAATTATAAACTTGGAATTCTAAAAAGAGGCATAAAAAATATTCCCCCTTACCCTGAGCTCTTCGGGACCTTCATTTCCCCTTTCATCTGTTTGAGCTGCATGTTAGTTAAAACAAAAAAAAAAAAACAACACATCAAATCTGTTAGGTCATTCACAATACCAGAGCAATTTTAAGATTGTCTACAATGAAAAACAGCATTTGAGCAGTTAAATAATTCAATAGTAATGTAATTAGATTGTAAAGAGGGCTTCATTTACATGCAGAATAAATAATAAGCTAGTTTGAGTTGCTACCCTTACTCATTTACTGCTTTACATGGAAATAAAATTGTATGAATATTTTTATAGGGAAAATTAAAATTACACAACATGGCCTGTTAAAAATAAGCTACAAGTACCTGATGTTTCATATATATGTATTTTAGCTAAAACTAGTTTCCTTTTCATATATCTAGTCCGGCTTCTAGAAAACAAAAGAACAGTACAAGGCAAAAATATTAAGTTTACATCAAAAATACATACAAATAAAAGTTGTTAAAAAAATAAATTGAATTAAGTAGGGGTGGGCAATATATCGAGGATACTCGATGTATCCCAGCTTTTGCCACGCATGATGTATAAAATGACTATATCGCGAACATCCGAGTATAAATTATGTGGAGGTTTTGAGCCATCAGCGTGCATTTCTCACTGGAGGTTCGCTTCTCCCATTGTCCCTGAATGCATCGCTCACAGCAGAGAGCTCTCTCCCCCCCGCCCATCCAGAAAAATTTCTTCTGCACATGTGTGTTTTTGTATCAGCAGAGGAGAGAGAGGAGGTAAACTCAATGGGTAAACAGAGCAGCGTGGTGAGCTAGCGGCTAGTTTTATCTGCACTCAGAGAGGGACAACCAGAAACTGCTGGGTCTGTCATCTACCAGTTGTTCAGCTTTAAAAAGAAAAAGGTAGAACTCACGCGGTAATCGTTAAAATACGCAGCAAGATGACTCAGATATAATGGTAATGCTAAAGACATGAGCCCAGTGTTGTTGAAAAGCCATGATTTCAAAAACTCATAAAGACATTTAACCCAGAATACTTGATTTGCCTAGGTGGTCATTTTGCTGAAAAATCCCTGCCAGAGTCATACGTGTCAGAGAGAAGACGTCCAGCAGCGGACAAATGTGATCCACTTCTTCACAATTACGGAGCCTTATTTCAGTCTAACAGTTTAAAACACCGACAAGGAGGAGTTAAAATGTTCCCGCCTCCATACAAGCTTCTATCCCCCCGTGATCACACGGGAGAGCTTCTTGAATAAGCTCTTAAGATGCACTCATGTTATGTACTTGTCAGAAACCTCTCCAGCGTTCATCAGCACAGATAACGGACTAATACAATTACAGCTGTGAGCCTGAATGGTGGACTAGACTGCAGGGTTTAAGCCAGTGGCTGCATGCAGGATTGGTGAGTCTTGTGGGGTTTTTTTACCCTTAATGGGGAAAATAATTGTTTTATAATCAGCATTAGTAAACATAACACAGAAAACATTTCAGGACTTTCCATACTTTCCACTTTTATGAATGTTTGATTTGTTAGTAAAAGATGTAAGTCCTTTTAAAATAAAACAGTGTGTTGAATTTGACTTGTTACTGATTTCTGCCCTTTCTGCATACAATTTTATTAAAAATCCAATAGAACAGTCTGTTTTAATCACCAAACTAGTGTCATTTGAAGCTGAATTAAACATTATACAGACAGAGGACATATCAAAGTATTGCAATTTATATCGTGTATTGGGATACAGCAAAAAGTATATTAGGATATCACTTTTAGGCCATATGACCCAGCTCTAGACTGGAGGGTTAGAATTTACTTCATAGTTACAAAAATTACAGCAACATGGAACAATTAGAAATGACATCTCACATATCTGATTTTGTTGTAGCCACCTATTGATGCTTCTATTAAAGTCCCTGTTACATGATATTGAATCTTTTTTTTTTTTTTTTTTTTTCCAGGATTGTTGTATGATAGGATACTGTGCTATAAACCACCAGGCTGAATTTCAGTCATGAAAAACATCTGAAGGCACTGACATCTGCAAAAAACAGACTGTACTGATATGAACTGCTCTGTGATTTTATATCGTTTTGTATCGCGGGGGGGGGCAGCTATTCCCCATAAAGATTGGTGATGTCATGGACTCAGATTTTTACCCTGACCAAATTAAACCGAGCCAGGAAAGAGGTGAAAAACTTCTAATGGTCTAAATCAAAGATTCAGCCACATGCTTACAGCAACCTTACTCCATCATATCGACTGTGATAAAACACAAAACTTGGATCTCACCGTACTTGGACTTTAAAAGTCTTTATGTCTTGTGTTGATTTTATTTCAGCTGGTTGTGCAGTCCACATTAGAGATCTTTTACAGAAAAAGCTGACTACCAAAGGGGGTCTTCGGATGGGAAATTTGGCAATGACCATTGGCTGTGCCCCTGGTGATCCTACCACTAG
This sequence comes from Cheilinus undulatus, assembly GCF_018320785.1. Lineage (NCBI taxonomy): Eukaryota > Metazoa > Chordata > Actinopteri > Labriformes > Labridae > Cheilinus > Cheilinus undulatus. Next base: position 4,088,818 of record NC_054877.1, on the reverse strand, counting down.
TTAGCGTGACGAGAAGTTTCTTAAATTTCTTCACGAGGATCACACTGCAGACCTCTATGGTGGGGCGTTTGGGACTCATCTGTTGCAGACCTCCACAATGGGGTGACCTAGACCAGGAGAGGGAAATGATGTACATTACCCAATCTGGGTACAGAGGGTACAGTAAGTGGCTATTTTTCCTAACAGCCAAGTTTTATTGATAAAAATCCAAAATTTACTAAGGGGATACATTTAAATTCATCACATCACAGACTCAGGAAAACCCAAACCGGGTTAGGGTTAGGCACCTGAACCCTTAAGTTAGGGTTAGGGTGGGTGGGAGGGGGATAAAATTAAAAGTAACACACCAAAAACTAGAGAAAAACTCAAAAAGGGTTAGCACGTCGCTCTCCTCCCTACAATCGAGGTCGCCCCATTGTAGAGATCTGCAACAGATGAGCCCAAAATGCCCCCCCATAGAGGTCTACAGCCCGATGCCATGACATTTCTGGTGCCAAGTTTTGTAAGCATCTAAAAGCCAGTTTCAAAGATGAGAATTTCATAGAACAATCTTTGACTTACATTGTCTTTTCCAACAACGATAAAGTACTGCTCCAACAACCAAAAGCATGATGATGATGAGGATGATAACGACGGTAGTGACAGTTGCTGCTACATGGGACTCTAAGAAGGAAAGAGAAAGCATAGTTTGAAATTCAGAACTAGGTTTAATCTTTATGTTTTGTAAACCTTTGCTTTTCAAAAACTGGTTGGATATGGTTTAATTAAGATGTGTGATGCATGCAGAAAGTCACTACATATTCAAACAACAACTGCCTGATTTTAAAAGTCCCCCTGGTAGAGGGCATTCTGAACTACAACCCTAATTTTAATAAAGTGTAAAACCCATATTTTATTCACAATAAAACATGTCAGATGTTGAAACTGAGACCACATTTTGAATTTGATGGCAGCATCACACGTCCTGCGTGGTATCCGTGCCAAAGACCCAGCATCCCAAGGACCCTAGCTGCTATAGGCTGGTGGCCTTAACATCCCACCTCATGAAGGGCCATGGAGCGGCTTGTCCTTGACCACCTGCGCCCCCTGGTGAGCTCATCCATGGACCCGCTGCAGTTCGCGTACCAGCCTGGCATCGGAGTGGACGATGCCATCATCTTCCTCCTCCATCGAGCTCTTTCTCACCTGTAGTTGTCTGGGAGCTCTGTTCGGGTCCTCTTCCTGGACCTCAGCAGTGCTTTCAACACCATCAGGCCGGACATCCTGTCGGACAAGCTGGAGCTGTCTGGAGTGGACCTACACCTCACATGCTGGATTGTGGACTATCTCACCAACCGCCCACAGTATGTGGGGACCCGGGAATGTGTGTCAGAGACCGTCCTCTGCAGTGTAGGGGCCCCCCAGGGAACGATGCTGGCGCCGTTCCTCTTCACCCTCTACACTGCTGACTTTTCCCACCCATCACCCACCTGCCACCGGCAGAAGTTCTCTGACGACTCTGCCATCGTCGGCCTCATCACAGATGGGGATGACCGGTCGTATAGAGGACTCATCCAGGACTTGTGGACTGGTGCCAGCGGAACCACCTACAGATTAACGCTAGTAAGACCAAGGAGGTGGTTGTGGACTTTCGGCAGCGCTCCCACTCCCCCCCCTCACCAGTGAACATCCAGGGAAGGGGCACTGAGATGGTGACATCTTACAAGTACCTGGGTGTTCATCTGAACCATGAACTGGACTGGTCTGATAACACCACCGCACTTATCAAAAAAGGTCAGAGCAGACTCTATCTGCTCAGGAGGCTGAGGTCTTTTGGGGTGCAGAGGGCACTCCTGAAGACCTTCTATGACTCTGTTGTGGCCTCGTCCTCTTCTATGGCGTGGTCTGCTGGGGGAGCAGCATCCCAGCAGCTGACAGGAAGAGGCTGAACAAACTTATAAAGAAGGCCAGCTCTGTCCTGGGATGCCCTCTAGAACCTGTGGAAGAGGTGGGGGAGAGGAGGATGACAGCCAAGCTGTCCTCCATGATGGACAACAACTCCCACCCCCTCCAACACACACTCACTGCACCAAGGAGCTCCATTGGTGACAGGATGATCCAACCAAAGTGTGTGAAGGAGAGGCATCGCAGGTCTTTCCTTCCTGCAGCTGTTAGACTCCAAAACAGAAACTGCTCAAATTAATCTGTGCAATAACTAATTTATATGTATAATCTGTACACGTTTGTATATATATTTGTGTATATATGTGTGTGTATAGGAGTACATATTAATATCTCCACCACACCCAATCTGTAATATACCCAACCTGTACATAACTGTAAATACTATTTATAATTTGTAAGTTAAAGTTTTTACACACCATAATTTTGGATATATTAGTGTTTTTGCAACACTACTTTAATTTGTACTCTATTTCTATTGTGTGTGTTCTATTGTATTTTCTATTGTTTCTGTCACCAATGGCCTGCTTTGACTAAGATACTTTTTGCTGCTGTAAATTGGATTTCCCCTTGTGGGACTAATAAAGGAATATCTTATCTTATCTTATCTACATCTGAAAAAAGTAGAGACATGGCCATGGTTATCACTGTGTAGCGTCCCCTCTTCTTTTAACAACAGTCTGCAAACATCTGGGAATGAGGAGGCTATTTGCTGGAGCTTTGGGAGAGGAATGTTTTCCCATTATTATCTGATGTTGAATTCTAGCTGCTCAACAGTCCTCAATAGCTTATTTGCTGGATTTTTCATTTTATGATGCCATAGGCACTAATGTAATACCTTATCATCAGAGATGCAGGCTTTTGAACTGTGTGCTGACAACAAGCTGGATGGTCCCTCTCTTTAGTACACAGTAGGGCTGGGCAATTAATTGCAAATTAGATTAAATTGCAATATGGCCTGCTGGAATTGTCAAATCACAGAAGGTGCAATATTTCATTGACCTGAAATTTGTGTCAAAATACCAGTTTAGAACACTTTTGTTGCAGCAGTGATGTTATGCATTACGTATCATATAATCATGCAAGTGCCATATTTTTAGAATAGTGCACAAAAATCCTATTTTCTTCATTTTTGTATGTTTTTCTTATTAAATATGAGAATTATACACAAATTTTGATTACCTTTGAGACAACAGTTCATATCAAATTTGCAAAATGAGTAATAAACCATCACAATTAGATAATTTTCAAAAAATTATTTGGCCATATTTTAATCTAATATTGTGTTGGTTATAGTATAGAATGAATTATTGCTTGTTTTTGTTGAAAAATACATGAGATGAGGAATTTAAAAAATGTTCACTTATTCAGTTGCAATTGCAATATTGGGTAAAAATAATTGCACTTAGATTATTTTTCGAAATCATTCAGCCCTAGTACACAGCACACAGTTGTCATGGTTTCCAAAATTTCAAATGTGAATTCATCTCACCACCGAACGGTTTTCCATTTTGCCTCAGTCCATTTTAAATGAACTTTGGCCCAGAAAAGACGGCAGTGTTTCTGGATCATGTTTACATATGGTGTCTTCTTTGTATGGCACAGCTTAAACTTACATTTGTGGATATAACGCCAGACTGTGTTGAAAGACGATGATTTTAGGAGTGTTCCTGAGTCCATGCAGTGATTTTCAGTACAGAATCAAACCTGTTTCTAATATTGACCTTTGGCTTTGACCTTGTGCACAGAGATTTCATCAGATGCTCTGCATCGTTTGATAATATTATGAACTATAGATGGTGGGGTATTCTACTCAAGTCTATGCAATCAGATATTGGGGAACATTTTTCAGAAATTGTTCCATAATTTTTAGACAGTTTGTCTCAGACTGGTGAACCTCTGCCCATCTTTACTTCTGAGGGACTCTGCCTCTTTAAAATGCTCCTTTAGTACCTAGTCTTGGTCCTTACCCGTTGCAAATTAACCTATTACTTGCAAGATGCTCCTCCGGCTGTTTTTCATGAGTACCACTTACTTTTCCAGCCTTTTGTCCCTACTTTTTTGATGTGCGTTGCTGCCATAAAATCCAAAATGAGCTCATGATTTTTCATGGTAAAAACTCTCAGTTTCAGCACCTGATATGTTCTGTTGTGAATAAAATATGGGTTTAAGAGATCTGCAAATCATTGCATTCCATTTTTTTACATTTAGCACAGCACCACAACTTTTTTTGGAAATGGGGTTTAAACAGGAGGAATGAGGTCACTGATCATATAAACTCTGACACAAATAATGTCATTCATTTTAAAGGCAAAATTACTCCTGTCTCTCATCATTGTGGACTATTTTAAGAGTTATCTTGCATACAAAAACATTGTACAAGATGACAGCAGCCTACAGTGAGAAAGTTTAGCTTCTTTTGAATTTGAATCATAACGTGGTTCAGCTCAGGCAGTTATGTCTTGAGAAATTCAACTCTAATCACCTTCAAATAATGAAAACTTTTATATGACTTTCCAATCAAGAATTCTTTAGTCTTACCAGGAGTCTTTTCACAAAGATCTTCAATCTTCATGACGTCCTTTTCTGAGCTGACGTGGTTGCTATGGTTACAGATGACTGAGCCATTCTCCAGGTAGACGTCCAAAGAAGCACCAGGTGTTGTTCCCTCTCCTCCGTCATGAGAGCAGGTTTGGTTTCTACATGTGAACGTGCTGCTGATGTTAGAGTCCAGAGTTCTGCAGATCACTGTGAGGTTAGACGAGTCTGAGCTGCAGAATTTAACTTTCAGTTCTACTCTAGACACTGGATCTGTAGGAATCAGAGTAAATGTGAGGAGGTTATAGACAGAGAACAACTTAATCCACATTTATAATGTGAGGAAACTTACCCTGAACTGTGAGCTTGTATTTGGCTACATCAGTGACACTGTCACTGGTAACATGTGCTGTGTAAACTCCACTGTCACTCAGCTGAACATTCTTTAACAGCAGAGAGTCATTTTGTGCAAAAAAAATGGCTCTGGATTCATAACCATTAAAAAATTTTGGTTGTGTTTGAGAAAAACGTTTTACAATGGTCAATGTCAATGGTCCTATAATGGTCCTAATGTCATCATAAAACCAAGTTAAACTGTGGTTTTCCTCGTCTTTATTGAGATCCAGGAGTAAATCCTTTCCTGTCCGCACAAACACATCAGTCCCTGCAAAAGAAGAGAAATCAGAATCAGCTATATGACTACAGAAACCATAATCTGCCACAGAGATGAAGATTAGCAAACAGCAGCAGTACATCTCCATTCACATGATGGGACAGTTAGTCTAGTTTGATGAAGAGAGTCTGAACGGACACTAACACTATATTGCCAAAAGTATTGGCTCACCTGCCTTGACTTGCATATGAACTTAAGTGACATCTCATTCTTAATCCATAGGGTTTAATATGACGTCGGTCCACCCTTTGCAGCTGTAACAGCTTCAACTCTTCTGGAAAGGCTTTCCACAAGGTTTAGGAGTGTGTTTATGGGAATTTTTTGACCATTCTTCCAGAAGCGCATTTGTGAGGTCACACACTGATGTTGGACGTGAAGGCCTGGCTCTCAGTTTCCGCTCTAATTCATCCTAAAGGTGTTCTGTCAGGTTGAGGTCAGGACTCTGTGCAGGCCAGTCAAGTTCATCCACACCAAACTCTCTCATCCATGTCTTTATGGAGCTTGCTTTGTGCACTGGTGCACAGTCATGTTGGAAGAGGAAGGGGCCATCCCCAAACTGTTCCCACAAAGTTGGGAGAATGGAATTGTCCAAAATCTCTTGGTATGCTGAAGCATTCAGAGTTTCCTTCACTGGAACTAAGGGGCCAAGCCCAGCTCCTGAAAAACAACCCCACACCATAATCCCCCCTCCACCAACCTTAACACTTGGCACAATGCAGTCAGACAAGTACTGTTCACCTGGCAACCGCCAAACCCAGACTTGTCCATGGTGATGTATGGCTTGGATGCAGCTGCTCAGCCATGGAAACCCATTCTATGAAGCTCTCTACGTACTGTTCTTGAGCTAATCTGAAGGCCACATGAAGTTTGGAAGTCTGTAGTGAGTGACTCTGCAAAAAGTTGGTGACCTCTGGCACTATGCGCCTCAGCATCCGCTGACCCTGCCCTGTCATTTTATTTGGCCTACCACTTCGTGGCTGAGTTGCTGTTACTCCAAATTGCTTCCACTTTGTTATAATACCACTTACAGTTGACTGTGGAATATTTAGGAGCGAGGAAATTTTCATCACTGGACTTGTTGAACAGGTGGCATCCTATCACAGTACCACGCTGGAATTCACTGAACTCCTGAGAGCGACCCATTCTTTCACGAATGTTCGTAGAAGCAGTCTGCATGCCTAGGTGCTTGATTTTATACACCTGTGACCAAGGAAGTGATTGAACACCTCATTTCAATTATTTGGATGGTTGAGTGAATACTTTTGGCAATAAAGTGTATATACACTTGTAATTTTCATATCAAATTCAGTTCAGTTCAAACTGCATTGCTGTTATCACCTTTAAATATTCGAAACATCTTTCCCTTCACTGTCATTATTTGTGCTAATGTCAGTATTACAGTGATCATTGCTTCATCTTTAAACACCCTTATTTCATCTCTAACCACTACTGGAATAGTTTTACTGAACCCAACAACAATACTACTTCACTGATACATTCATTAATAATATATTAATGCTGGTCTTCTTATAATGGGCCATAGTCTGTATTTCAATATTAATAATTAAGAGATTACTTCTGTCATGAATTTGTACTATACAAAGACTAATTGATATCCACATCAAATTATCAAAGTTACCAAGTACAAAGTCAAATATGTAACCTGTTTTGTCCCTTTTCTCAAGAACCAGGGATATATATCTTGCATGTTCTCTCTCTCATCTCTTATCTGCAATGGATCATTTCTCAGGTCAAAGTTTCCTCTTTTTTTAAGTAAGACTTAAAAGAGCCGCAAGTCGTTGCTCAAGAGCCACACGTCATGAGTATCACCAGACTGAGAAGAAACCGAAAGCTCCAGCAACTCTTGCAGCTTACAGAACTGTATAAGACTGGCATGTTTCCGTTTGTAGCCTTCACAGGGTCTTCAAGAAAAATACTGTAAACATCATTGGATCTTTCATAATGTAAAAGAAATGTGAAAATGTGAATAATTGTGAAAATATAATGTGAAAATAATGTAACCAATCAGATACCTCCACATATGATATACCTGCCAATAGGATAACAGGACCAAGGTAAGATGATCACATGATTTATGACCAATAGACACCTGCCAGAGAGGCAAAGGGGGTTTGTCTAATGGGAAACTGGCAGCAAATATCCCCTGTTGCACTTAAAGGCCCTCTTTACACCAACCATTTAAAGTGATCCATGTATGTCCATTAAATCCAGATCTAGACTATAATTTTAAAACCAAATCTAAAGCACAAAAACGACTTTAGGGTTGACTTTTTCTCAAATTTCCCATTCACTAAAAACAGTTATAAAGACAGTTGTTACAGAGGGTTAAGTCTAAATCTACTGTATTGTCTCTGTAATGAAGAACAAATTGGTTCTTACCTTTTGCTACACAGAAGTAAAGCGGAGACACAGAGACAAGCAGGGTGATGTAACCCATACAATGAGCCATACTGGAAGAACTCCAAATGTCTTAGTCAATGTTAGATTGCTTCATCTATTGCTACAGTCTTCTGCTGTGTTTCGTCCAGGGTAAGAAATCTGTAGCGATGCGTCGTTGCGAACGAGCTGGTTGTACGTGGCGTCTCTTTAGTGTAAATGATGGTTGGCAGCACACTGTTGAGGGCCGTCCACCTCTTCTGGCCCCTTCTTCCCGTCAGAATGTACCAATAATAAAGGGAGGGTTTTTCTCTTCACCGTTCTGCTAGAGCCAACGACACAAAGACACTTCCTCATCAACATAAGCACTGAAGTTGACACAGAGGCTGTTTCTCAAAGTTCAGGATCCTTCCTCTGTGTCAGGTCCCTTGGAAATGAGGCCAGAGTCGTCCCTGGGAAGTCTTAAACACACATTTTGAACAGGCTAGCAAGTGACGTGATTACGTCATAGGAAGTGACGCACCCATTTACACACAGAAATCAAAATAAGAGGGGTACTAACAAATTTTACTCAGCACCGTCTAATAATAATCAAAATATATATACTAACATGATCATATAAACGTATTGATGTTGTCATTTAATATAATCGCATAATCTAAATAGAAAAGCACTCAGAGAGCACAGACCTCCGCCATCAGCCCTGGCTCCCAATAGTGAAAAATCCTTTAAAAAAATTCCTGGATCCGTCCCTATGTGACCCCCGCCACAGCATTCGCCAATTACTCCCTCCCGGTGGGCTGGAAACACAGTGAGGTAAACCATTGGCTTTGCGATGGATGGACTGTCATGGTGAAAGCATTGCCTGCCAGTGCCAACAGATGCATTGACGTTCTCACCTATGGTCTCACTGGACTCACGACTGGAAGTCATGGCAGGGGGTGAATATTCCTCTATTCCTCCCAGCATTGTGAGTATTCTCGCTACAATTCACTGTCTTTCTCTCTGTTATGCTCTGATTTGTCTCCTCGACCGGGCGTGTGTCTTTCAAACTCTATAAACTCCAAAACTTTGAATAGTAACACAACCAAAATGCTGCTGGGATTGAAGTTACTCATGTTTGCCATCTCCTGGTGTAAAGTGGTAACAGCGCAGACCTCCGCCATTAGCCCTAATCTCCCAATAGTACAGAATTCTTTAAAAAATTCCTGGATCCAGACAGTGATCTGGATAACTCAGAAAATCTAATCAGTTCTTCCTTATGCCATTTCTGACATTTCCTGAAAATCCATCCACAACTTTTTGAGTTATGTTGCTAAGAAACAAACGAACAAATCCACCTGATCACATAACCTCCTTTGCGGAGGTAATTATATCATATACCGTATTTTCCGGACTTTAAGTCGCATCAGTCAAAAAATACGTCATGAAGAGGAAAAAACATATACAAGTCGCACTGGACTATAAGCCGCATTTATTTAGAAACTGACACACCGTTGTCCGTGCTCTGATAGAGAGGCGGTTGCGTTGCGTGAAGCGGCAACACCAAGAAGGCCTGCCTGTAAAGTCATTTATATTCCTCTCCTTGGCAAATACCAGGGCGTGGAGATGTAACTGCACCGTTGACAAGCATCTCCCGGCAGCACGTTGTTCAAGCACCCATGGGTGTAATCGTTCCTCCAGCTCTGGCCATCTTCCTTACAGCCCGCAATTAGCTTTCTTTGTTTTCTTAATTGCAATAAGAGTAACCTCTGCTTTTTGCCAGTCCCTCCGAGTTTCTCACTCACTCTAAACTTTCTTTCTGCTGCTCGATTACCGTTTTCGTTCAGTTTTTCAGTGGTACAGGAGCATATAGCATATAGCTGTCACCATGGTTGTCACAAGCCTAGAGTGCCCCCTCGCGGCTGTAGACGGTAACGTTTACTCCATGTGCATGTCAGTCAGTATGAATTAACATTAAAAACATGTTAAATTATATATATTTTGATATATAAGTCGCACCTGACTATAAGTCGCAGGACCAGCCAAACTATAAAAAAAAGTGCGACTTATAGTCCAGAAAATATGGTAATCATATTATATGGCGCTACTTCTACCCTTCCAACTTTACTTTGATGATATGAAATAATGATGAAAACATATTTCTGGTGGAATCAGGAAATTTTCAGGTGTATTGAGCGTGCTAGGACCAGTCTTAATTTTGACAGCACTTTAATTTTAGTTGACAAAATTTCACATTATTTTAGTCAGTGTAATCTAGAGTAAATCTAGTCAACTAAAATATGAAGTGTAAAGGGTAAGGCATTTTTTTGTGTTTTCTTGAATTTCTGAGGTCATTTTTTACACCTGAATAAAATGAAACATATATAACACTTTTAATGAATGCTAGTAAAGTTTGAAAGTATAAATTAACAGACACAAATTTAACTTTCATGTGAAATGCAATCACCTTTATTTAGGTTACCTGGCAGAGCATCTCAGTAACAAAACCAGAATAAAAAATAAACAGTAAACCTGCTCTCCATGAATATATCAACTGTCAATAATAACACACTAAGCTTTAATTACTTTCCCTAAAATAATCAAAAACATTCAATGACAAATTGCTTAGTCTAGAATCCCATCAACCCTGCTCACTGTTATGTTTATAGTGTTAAAATAACTGTATTTGCTTTGATTGCTGTCAAACATTTCTATCTTAAGTACTCAATTGTGTTGCAAGAAAAATGTCCATATTGGGATCCCCTTCCTATCAGACTTTAACTTTATAGAAAGAAATAAAAATTACATGTTACTCAAAATCTGTCAGTGGCAAAAAGCGTAACCGTTCTTTTTTGGCATTTCTAGTGTTGAAATGTTAACTGCTATGACACAGTACCATTACTGTTTGAAGCTATAAATAAATCAACTCTGCATAAATTCTGCTCGCGCTCAAAATAAATAACAGCAGTAAACATAAAATCTAAATATATATATATATACAGCAGTACTTTCAGTGCTGTCAGTGTCACCTTATCATCCACAGGATTTATTTCGATCTGTACATCCTGAGGAAAGCACTTTGTGCCAATGTTACCCTTGCTCCATTGCGCTGGCCTCCAGTGAGGCCACCTGCGATACTGTATACCCTCTCTGCAAAAGCTTGAGAAGCTGGCATAGCCAACAAGTCCAATGCCAAAGGTTTTAAGCTATGATAAAAAGAGTCCCTTTTCTCCAGCCAAAAGTCTATCCCTGTGTCACAACTGAAGGGTTGTGAAAAATCTTCCTTATCAGGGGTGACCTGGAATAGTCGGCGATTTGACAATTCAATTCGGAGGAGTCTGATTTGACTATGAATCTCATAGTTGAATGTTATTATGTAACCAAGATCGTACCATTCTGACTACATGGGGGTGCCCACGGCTGCTAAGCCTAAGTTTCCATTAGCCGGCATTTGCCGGTCATTGGCCGGTAAAAAAGGGCAGAAGCCTGGCAGATAAAAATATAACCTGCAGAAAACGTGCAAATGACTAGATAAGTAAATACTGAATACTTGCTTATTATATTTTGTGAAACCTAGAAGATATGTTGCGAGAATATGTTAATATAAACTAAAAGTTGCCTAATCTTACTACATCTACTGTCCTGCGGTGCTGGAGTTGTTTATCTCCTCAGATGACAAGCACATGGCTAATTATGTATGCACAATGACATCAAAGCAAATCTTTATTTCTGCGCTAGCTCAGTATTGCTGGGGACTATGCAGGGAAAGTGGGATAGTTTGACCAGAACTTTCTCGTAATTCAGAATTTTAATCTAAATGAGGTTTTCCTGGTTAACCAAAGGCTTGATATCATCAGCAGTATGGAGGGATTTTATGTCATTGCTGCGAGTAATGAAGAGGCTGAAACAAAGGGAACTGTACAGTTGAGCGCCTTAAACACCGATGCAACAGCAGAGAGAGAGCCTTACACCAAGCAGAGTTGTAGTGGACTTCGATAAACTGCCGCTGTGGAGCTTTTGTCTTTTTCGGAACAAGTCCAAATAAACCAGGATGGTTGGATTTCCAGCTTTAGCAGAGGTTACAGTTTTATCATCATGAGGACTGATATTAGACAACTGATGGTAAGACTCATTTTTCATTTGAAATGTAGAGTTCTAACGCAGTTTCCAGGTAACAGAGCACTTTTGTTATGTGTTTGGATGCTTTGTTGTTGTCGGTGGTCGGATGGTATTTGGCTATTGTAAGCTGCAAAGTTATGATAGTGGCCAATGTGCTAACAGGCTAATGGTGCTGATGTGAAGCTAACTGTTGTTGCTTATGTGTTTAACGAGGGCGTATATTGTGTAACTGACTGCGTGTGTAAGGAAAAGGGCGCAGCTTTCATTTTGATACTTTAAACCACTTACACAAAAAAAATCAAGAGAGCGATTTAGGTGTTTTGCTGCTGTTAATGCAGTAAAATTGTCTTAAAGCAAATGTCCAGTAGTTGTTCTAAATGGCCGGAATTCTTGAGGACTTCCAGCCATTTTGACCGGGGACAAAAAGTCTAGTGGAAACACTGTTCGACTGTTAGTCGACTAAAGGCAAAATCTGACCAATCAGATTCGACTATGAAAATCCTTAGTTGTTGACACCCCTAGTTAATTTTGTTGACCAATTATTTTCATCATAGTATTCATCAACAACCTTTTATCCCTTGACGAAAACAAGGCAGTAACTAATCATACTACTATAACTGGAGAGCGGTCTGTCTTGATGTCTGTCTGTCTTGATTTGTAAACCTCCCTGTTGCTCCAATTGTCATTTATGCCTCTCAGAGGACTTCTTTGGTATACTGGGTCAAGACTGCCACCGTAACCACTTAATAAATTTGTCTAGATTTTGTATAAAACTCTGAAATTGCTGGTGTTCCACTGCAGTTTGACCCCCCACACGTCCCCATCCACCATACGCTTGACGTACAGTCAGCGTATTGCATCACTTCCTCTTTGTCAGGGTTGCTGTTTATCTAAGCAACCATCATGGCGTTAAGAGAGCTCCTGTTCAATTTTTTTACTCTTTGTACTTCTAATCCCAACTGCTTCGTGGCTGTTGTGTGTTTATGCGAACGGAGGAGCGACCAGACAGCAGGGGGCGTGATCAGGCCTGAAGACAAGGGCAATATTTAGAAAACACCTTCAGCAGATAAGATGTTTGTAACTGTTGCATCTGCTTCAAGATTAAACTTGACAAGGTTAAACTTGACAAGTTTGCCCCTTGACCTATTATTGACCTATCAGCCTGGTTAGAGAAGAGACAGAGTCAGTTTTCTGGCTCAGATCTCTTTATGATGATTTAAATTAACTTTTTCATGATATTTTTTTTCATAGATGCACCTGTATGTACAGGAAATCTTATGAAGTTGACTCTCCCTCTCTCTCTGTTTTCCTGAAGTTATTGAGCTGAAAATTTGACAATCTAGAGGAAGCAACATTTTCTCAAAGAAACTGCACAGTGATAACTGTGTGAATCTGTGTTTGTGTTCTGTTTTTCAGGGGGAAGTTTGTCACTGATATTTTGTTGCTTCACACAGGAAATGTCGACTGCAGATGTCTGCGAGTGGTTATGCCTGCACGTCACCAACAAGCAGAATATGAACTTATTCACACAACAATCCACAGATGATTCTGCTTTTATTTACCATGCTGATGGTCTGATTTTGATCTTGCATGTTACTATGTGAGTTCACAGACATAAAGATCCTTTGACCTACACTTTAAAGACAGGTTACTTCAGATGTGCCTTGGCATAGTCAGTGAGAGACATGTCCATAAAAGACAAAGAAGGGGTCAACCAAATTGGCTCTTCTGTCAAATGTTGCCGACCTACAAACTGTAGCTACACAGAGCATCCTGCCTTTTCTTTTGCGTGTCACTCCCATGTTTAACATGTTAAAGTTGCTGCTGTATTTATAAGGTTCCAGGCCCAGATGTGTTTTTTAACATGCTGTATCTTTGCTTTTAGCTGCAGAATATATTATAGACCTCTAGTCTTGTAGTCATGATTTGACTGTCTTATTCAGCTACCATAGTTAGCATGAGCCACCTTGGACACCTTTGAGTATGTTCAGCCACTGTGATTAACATAAAGTATTGTAGTTGTCAGCATATAAACACTAACTTTTCTTGTGTGCTAGATGTTTATTACCTAGATTTTATTTCTGAAATTTGATCCTTTCTGTTCTTTCATATTTGTCTCTAAAACCAAGTAAAAATTCAACTTCAGCTGACACTGGTGAAAAATAAAACAGTAATGACACATGACTGCAGAGATGATTTCCACAAAAACATCTTCTAAAGGATTTGTTCAACCCGAAAAGCCAAACTGTTTGCACTTCTCTCTTGGATTTTACCCTCAACTAAGCTTCCCCACTAACAAACAAACTTTCACATCTCTACTTAAGAAGTGAAACAGTGTTCAGAGAAATTTGAAAAAACGTTCACACCATTATCATAAACTGTCTCACCTCTGAGTGGTTTTAGCAGGAAATAAAGACTAATGTTAAAGCTTTAGCTGTCCGATGTTTTTGCTGCATAGAAACAGATCACTCAGATCACAGCGGTCAGGACGGACAACAGAGTCTTCATCATGCTCATCTTTGTGGTTTTGGGATTGCTGCTCTGCAGTGAGGCAAAAGGTAGGAGAACCACACGGTCTTGGTGATCCACATTTTAAAAAATGCACAGGCATTTAAGTTCACAGAAAACATCTACAGCTAAATTATGTTTCCATTGTAAGGGCACAAAAATGAGGAGGAAAATGTAAAATCAAGTGCAGTAAGTTACCTGGAAAACACGCAAAAGACAAAGGTAAAAACTTTGCTTTCTCAAAAATGGTAATAAATCCATACATGTGTGCATACACTGAGAAAGTCAGGGTTTTTTATGACCACAACAGAACTATTTTTTTCTCACTTATCTAACGCTGTGTCACTTCATTTCTGTTATGGGGACATTTATTTCAATGTATTTGATAAATAGCTCTTATTTCTAATCATTTGGATATGTAGCTATTTTTTTTTAGTTTTCTTTATAAGGGCAGTCTCAGGATTTATCTTACAGTTAGCAAATAAATAAAGTAGGCAAATGTAGTCTTCATATTAAAGTGCCTTTTAGTTTAAGTCATTTTAACTTTAACATTTTAGTCCAGTTATAGTCAATAAAAGTCCTTCATTTTCAGTCTTTAATTTTAGTCAGAAATGATATGGCTTTTTTACCAAATTTGTTAATCCAAGTTGTAGAACAATTACAAATGTAAGAAAAAAACAAACATTAACGTACTATAAATACTTAAATGACTATTTAAAAGTGGTTCCTAACCCTTTATGACCTGCCATACAAGTTCGCTAGAGCATGTCTTTACATTTTTACATGCTGTAGTGTCATTTTTTAGAGTATTTGAATTGACTATACATCATTACAACCCTTAGAACCCAAATTTTAATGCTATGTATGTGATAAGTCCATAGGAAATTAAATTGCTTCAAAAGTGCAAAAAAGAACCATAAGAAAAAAGAAAAGCGTTTTTTTTTTTTACACATTTTTCTAAATACAGAGATGTCATAGCTGTATCCCTAAGTATGTTTTGTGATTGTAAAACAGTTACACAAGATCATTTCAAACAAAAAGAAATTACTCATCTTTATGAACTGTGGCAAAAACAAAAATAAAATGAAATTGTGCTCAATTTGCAAAAAGACTTACCTGGCACGCCAGATGGATTTGTTTCATACATCCATCTGGAAAACCACTCATACGCAGCATTTAGGAAAGGGCAGAGCCTTTGAAAAAAAAAACTCGGAGGGTAATTGGATGAACGTTCTGTCTGTGACATCTTTACGGGCCAATCAAAGCAACAAATCACGTGACATTAGGGTTGCCAACTTTCTCACAAGCAAATAAGGGACAGACATTTTTAACCAGTGGGTGGTGCCACAGTGCGTTAGTGTTGTCTCAATACTGGAATTTTAAACTCTGAGACAATAGCTCAAAAAATATTACTTGATACCATTTTCAATAATACTATGATGGGGAAAAAAAGAAAACAAGACTAACGGATTAAAAATTGTAGATTTGTATTAAAATCTATGGAGCTGGCATGAACGTATTGATAGTGAGGTAAAAGAATACTGAGACTGTTTCAACTATTCATGATTATATGTATTGATATCTCAATATTTGTAACATTTTCACACATTTTTGTTTAAGCAGACAAGCTCTGATTGGATAACAGAATAATATCTACTCATTACTAAATGACATGACAATTACAGTTTCATTATTAATTATTTTAACTGAATAAGTGGGTTTTTATGTTGTGAGGTGAAGTTTATGCTGAGAGTGGCTAAATGAGCTCTCCCGTTATTGCACAAGGCACTGTTTTTCGTTTTTATGTTGGCTATTCCGTGACACTTTTGTTTCCCCTTTTCAGCTGGAACAACACCTGCTCTGCGTTCCGGGACCTGAAGATTTACAAATTGCACTGCCCATAAATCTCTATTAATAGCCTATAAAATTACGTGTTACCTCCTGCGGGACAGGAGAAGACACAAAATAAATGCATCTCTATTACTGTGCAGGCATGAATTCTCAGGGTTTTGCGGGTGTGGGCGGGATTAGATATACACGTTGCAGGTGCAGGCGGTAATGGTCAGAAATTCAGCGGAAGCGGGCAGGAGCGGGATGAAGAAAACAGTCCCTCGCAGGGCTCTAGACTAATGTGCGCATAAGGCCTGTGATTGGATGACAGCTGTCATCTGAGCTGTGATCAGCACATGATTTGCTACTATTGCTGATGTGTCAGATCTGGGATCTATAGCGTATATAGAGACACTATAGAGTGCCATCTAGTGGCAAGAGTGCAGTAGCAGTCAACAGGTCAACATACGGGACAGAGACCGTCCTGTATGGGACAAACCAATTTAGTCCAGTATATGGGATGTCCCGGCTAATACGGGACAGTTGGCAACCCTACATGCCAAAGTTCCCCACTATGGAGGAGTAAATTCCTGAGAACTGCACAACACGAACCATGGCGACTGCAGACATGCTGGTACACGACTTTTGTTGTTTTTGAAAAGAAAAAACTTACTCTATAGAAGTATCCACGCTATTCTCTTCCGTCATAATTGCACCGGCCTCTTGTGTTGCTTTCTTACATCACAACTCTGCCGTGCACATAAGTACTGACCCTCAATGCTGATTGGTCCTGTCACTTTCTAACCGGGCACAAATGGTCCAGATGGGAGCTTTGCAAGATGGATTCGCCAATGAGAAACACTAAAACGTTTCCAGAACAGCCACTCAATCCAGAGAGGCAAGACAAGCGGAGTACAATTTACTTGTGAGGTTAATGTGAGAGATAGATGAAGACGTGCACCGTTCTTCTCCTTTTCCTATTGTGTGTAATATTTTAAGCCAGGAATGTTTAATCATCTGGCTTTCTCTGTGATGCTTTCAAGGAAGAATCATACAGATGACTATATTTTCTGACCTCCATAACTGAAAGTTTGTCTGTTACAATTTCAGATACGTGCGCAGCCAGGCTAAAAATCACTACGTCTGAAAATTTTACGTCACAATTGACGTGCGAACACTTGTAACTCTGTGAATGCATCAAGCATAAAACAGGCTTTAGTCACCTGTGTGTATCTGCAGCTGTTTCATCAGAGAAAGTCAGGCATTCCTCCATTGATGAATGAGGAAAGTGAAATGTTAAATTTGAACTCCTCATGTTACTTTTAACAGTTTTTGTGCAGGTGATGCTTTAAATTTTATTCTGCTCTCTATAAATTAAAGAGATGCTGATTAATATTGCCTGTGGACCTTTCTGTGTGCTGAATTATGGTCGGTAATTTGCCCTGGAATTATTACCCTGCAAACAACAGGTATGGTCAACTTGCACAGGAATGATAAATATAGCGTCTGTTCTTTGTTGGACAGAAGGACAAGAGAGGATTAAGTTCAGTTCTAGACCCAAACTTCATTCCAAAAATCACATGTGGAGCACATACACTCAGCTGCCTGTCTCTCGTTCACACCACACAGGGCAGGGACTTCATCATTCAATGCATTAGTGTATTAACCTTAGCAATACTGTACAGGAACAAAAACACAGATGTCCTTCCTTGTTTCAAACATACAGGATTCACGACAGACACTTCCTCTACAGTTAAATACTCCTTGCCAATGTGCACGCTGGCTGACTTGAATACTGATGGTGGCAAAGCTCTCGTGGAATGATTTTGCTCCGCTTTTCCACTGAAATCAAAGGCAGAGGTTAGAAAACGCTTTGTCTCAGCATGAACTAATTCTCCGTTGGACCAAGACCGCTGGTAACTGCGCCACTGTATCATCTTCTCACTGAGCTAAGGCACAAGCGCACTTACTATAGCGGCCAATAGGAACACTCCCTCCGTCCTGAGCTGTGATTGGCTGCGAGTACTAGCCTCCTCATTGGCTGGACCATCGTCCCTTAATGAGAGAAGTGTGTTATTCTGTTAGATCGCTTCAATAACAAGACCCTGATGGGTTGTGCTGTTTTTGTGTTTAAGTGAAGGAGAGAGTGGAAGCTTTTGTTCCTGTTTCTTTGTTAAGACTTTAAGACACCTGGGGAAAACAACATACCAGCACACCTTTGTGAAACAAAGAGATTTTCGGTGCATTCAGAAAGTATCTGGTCTCTAAGCTTGGTTTTTGCTCTGGTATGGACTGCCTGTTGTGAGGCCTTCTATAGAGAGGTGTGTGCTTTTCCAAATCATGTCTAAGCAATTTGAATTGAACCCTTTTGTCAATGTGATACTTAAGTTTTTTATTTTCATAAATTTGCATGCATTTCTAAAATTCTATTTTCACTTTGTCATGATGGGATACTGATGTGATTAATTGAAATAAAAAAATGTTTTTTTTTAACAAGCATCAGGCTGCAACTTAAGAAAAAAGAAAATAAATGGAGTAAATACTTTCTAAACGCAGTGTACATCTAATGTAACTAGTAAAATAAGTCACCTTTAGTGCCACTGACAAAGAAGCCAACAGATAATAAAAACCATCTAGTCCAGCGCTCTTCATACACGTTAAAGAATACAGCTAATGATTCTAGCACAGAAGAAGAGTAAATAAGTCTTTATTTGATGATGAGCTCACAGAAGACTAATCAACACCAACCCTGTCAGTGTGTGTGGATGTTTTAATAACCATTGAAGTTACCATTTTATTTCTCATACACAAGTTTTCACAGTCTCTTTTTGGTGTCATTTTGGATTTAGTGTGTATTTCACTGCTTCAGTGAAAATATACACTAAAGGCAAAAAGTTTGGAAGCAAGTTAAAGTTTCTGTTCACAATGCCTTTATTAAAAACAGTATGACTTTGTATAAATTATACTTTAATCATAAGATTTTGATTTTTGTCGTTTTAACAGTGGCTCCTGTGCTTCTGCAGACAGGAACACATCTACTCCTGGATCTCTGGGAGCCTCTTACTCTGGATGATGGCCACGATTTAGTGTGGATTTATAATACCAGTACTACTGTGGCAGTACTAGTTCATGGTATTGAACCAGTATTTTTTGGGAGTTATAAATCAAGAATGGATTATTTTGTACAAAATCACTCTCTGCTGTTGAAGAATGTTCAGCTGAGTGACAGTGGAGTTTATAAAGCCCGTCTTACCACTGATGTCATCAGATATGTAGCTGA
This sequence comes from Cheilinus undulatus, assembly GCF_018320785.1. Lineage (NCBI taxonomy): Eukaryota > Metazoa > Chordata > Actinopteri > Labriformes > Labridae > Cheilinus > Cheilinus undulatus. The sequence continues at coordinate 4,069,550 of NC_054877.1, read as the reverse complement.
GTACACACTCAGAGTTCAGGGTAAGTTTCCTCACATTATAAATATTGATACCAAGTAGTTCTCAGTCGATAATATCCACAGTCTTGTTCTGATTCCTGCAGACCCAGTGTCTAGAGTGGAGCTGATAGTGAAATCCTGCAGCTCAGACTGGTCTAACCTCACAGTGATCTGCAGAACTCTGGACTCTAACATCAACAGCACGTTCACATGTGGAAACCAAACCTGCGCTCGTGAGGGAGGAGAGAGAACCACACCTGGTGCTTCTCTAAATGTCTACCTAAAGGACGGCTTAGTCATCTGTAACCATAGAAACCAGGTCAGCTCAGAAATGGATGTCAAGACGATTGAAGATGTTTGTGGAAAGACTCCTGGTAAGAATGAATGACTATAGAAACGTTTAACACTAATGCACATTGTGGATGGAAAACAACAGAAACATTTTTTTTCGTTTTGGTAGAAAAATCTGAAAAACAAATTGTTATTTTGTTTTCTTCATGTAATGAAATACTTGTAGAAAAGGAAATCAATCACCTTTGGGAAAGATGAGCATTTCCTAAAAGTGAACAATGAGCCATTTTTAATTTATTTTTTATTCAGTTATTATTCAAATATTAAATGAACACACACGATTGCTCCCGATTTTTGAGTCTGGTTTCAACCAGGAAATGGATCTGCCAGAAACTACACTGGCCCCTAAGACACACTCATTTGCCCTTTCTGTTTGTAACATATCACTTCATGTCCATCTGTCTACTGGAGAGCAACAAAAATAGGAAAAAACAGTTGTATTTGAATTTTGTCCTGACCTTTTATTCTTTTTCAAAGACACTGGCTTCTAACCAAACAACCTTTTTTGTTTGTCAGATTCAACCAGCGTCATCACTGGTATCTCGTACTGCATTGTGAAGATCATCGTGGTCTCTGTTGGTCTCTTCATCATGGTCTGTGCCATCATCAGTGTTCACGTCATTGAGAAGCTCACTAAAAAGAAATTAATCTTTATACACCATTGTTAATAAACACTGCTCAACCAAAGAGCCAAATTGTTGAAAAATATCTTTGCAAGAGCCACAATCTAAGTAATGAAATGGGCAAAAAAGGGTTTAAATGGCAATAAAATAAGTTAAATGTGGCAAAAAGGGGGAAAAGGAGGGATAAAATGACAAAAATGTCGAGAAAAATGGGTCAGAAGTGACAAAAAATGAGTTACAGGTGGCAAAAATGGTCAAAAAGTGGCAAAAACGTAGCAAAAAATTCATGAAAAGTGATTAAAAGGGGCCACAAGCAGCAAAAATGGAAAAAAGGCTTTTCATTGCAAACAGCAACTTAAATGGGTGAAAAGGGGCAAAAAAAAAAAATGGCCTCAAGAAAGATTTGCAAAAAGCAGGAAAAAAGTGGCAAGAATGGATTAAAAGTGACAAAAAACTGAATAAAGGGGAAACAAATGCAAATAACAGCAATAGAAATATACAGAGAAAATTAAAACCAACTGAAAGTGTGGGGGAAAAATGATCAATGTGACTTGCAATTGGTAATTTAAGGTTTTCTGGGGGATAATATTTCTAATTCAGACATAAAAGAGCCACAAATCATCAAACAAGACCAACATGAGGATCAAGAGTAACACTGCTCTACACCAGGTTTCTTGTACATATCTACCAGTAGTCGGTGAAAAGTCCTCTCCAACCATTGTGACCAGAAGTTGCACAGTCTTAAATTTCTTTATTTAGAAACCTTCAGATTAATGACTATGGAGTCATCATTGCGAAACTAAGAGCACATCGTAGTATTCTGAGAGCTTGACGTATTGATTTTGGGTTTGGGTTTTCTGCAAACTTTCTGTTGAAACCTGCCTTTGTGTTCAACATGTCTGCCTGCTCTCAAGTCTTTAGTTGTTTACTGAAATTTCCTACATTCGTACTCAAACCATTCTCTCATTCAGGTTGATTAAACTTTTTAGTTTTAGTTTAGTTATTGTCTCTCAAAATTTTCCCTGTGCATGCACTTCAACCTTTCTCTGCACACAAACAAAACTTTCTCTGCATGCTCAAAATGTGTTTCTGCTTTTGTTTTTTTTTTTTGTTTTTTTTTTTTTTGAACCACCCAAAAGGAAACGGGTAGAGGATCAGTCAATCATGTTTGCTCTGAATCCCAACATTGCATCACACCATCATCTCAGTCTTATTCCAAGCCCTGTGGCTCGTACTCAGACTACATTTTTGTTTTAAAAAGTTTGTTAGCTATTCATGCTGGATTCACTATTTACCATCTTTTGCATACTTTTAATTATAAACGTGAAGTTTTTATGATGACTTTTGGCTCTCAGATGTATGTGTATGTGATATAATGTTGGGACTCAGCAAGAGTCAGCAAGCAAATGTCTCCTGGAGAGCAGCATACAGCTACAACTACAGGCAGAGCAAACATGATAGGCTGATCCTGTACCTTTTTCCTGTTGTACATGCACAGAAAATTTGAAAGCACACATTGAGAATGTTTTGTATGCCCACAGAAATGAGTGCATGCAGAGAAAGTTTCATACGTGCACAGGGAACAATCAGAGTGGCAGTTATACAAACAAGCGGAAGTAACCTTAATAAGAGGAGAGAGGTTTGAGCAGGATTGCCCAAAATTTGAGCAAGCATTGAAAGATTTGAGCACAAGCAGAAAATCGGAGTACGACGGGAGGTTTTAGTAACCTGGCGAAAGTACTGCCCCTCGTCGCTGATTGGTCCTGTCACTTTCACTTTTCAAAAACCTCACTGTGAACTGATTGGCGCATCTTATTTGATTGACAAATAGCTCAACAGACAGAGGCTACATTTCTGTCAACCAGAATGCTAGCTAGCTGACAGATAATGGCTCCAAAGTTTGGTTAAACAGCAATTTCAATATGGAAGCTTCTGTGGATTGGCTTCAAGAGTTGTTTGTGTCTGCCTATTGTAAGCGACGGCTAACGTCACACAGGGTCTGTTTCTTTCTACAGTCTATGGTCACGACTCCGTCACGCCCGAAAGTGCTGCCCTTCGACGCTGATTGGTCCTGTCACTTTCTAACCAGGCTCAAACGGTTCAGATGGGAGCTTTGCAAGATGGATTCACCAGTGAGAAACACAGAAACGGGCGAATCTATCTGCTTTGCAAGATTAGAAAATCTGAGTACAAAGGCAGGTTTTAGTGGAAAGTTTGAAGAAAATCAGAACCCAAATCAATGTCATTCTGTCAAAATACTAATAATGATTCCATTATTACAGCTTCACTTAGCACTCAAAGTGATGAAATAATTGTTTGGCAGATTATTTCTTTGTTGTTACAATGCTTCTTGGCAAAAAATCTTATACTGTTTAAAGGTGTATTTTTATTATCCTTTTAAATGGTGCTACATTTTTAAGGAGCTCGCATTTGTGGGATGAGCAGCAGAGCTGAGTATGTTGGTCGCACACATGAAAAAGGCAAATTGGCAACATTTTCTTGGGCACAGTCCACACATGTTATTCAAAAATGGGTGGTTTTTTTTTAAAGAAGCATTCATTGAAAATTTCTGCCACTACTATGTTTATATGTTCTATCTTCACAGCATCCAGTTACATTAAAGTTGCTATTTTTAATGATATAAATAAAAGTGCTAAATTGATTTCATATGGAATAAAATATAATTCAAACTCATATTGTACTGTGACTTTATACTGTAACTTTTTCGAGACTTGATTAGTGCAAAATTAATCATTTTGTCCTGTCATATTCGATTGTGTGCAAGATTGCAGAGGTATTCCTAGATTTTGTTCTCAGATATGAAAAAATCACAGAGAAGAAAACTTTGATTGATATCAGAATCTTCTTAAAGTCTGCGTGAATGGTTTTAAGAACAATTATTTTTCTTACAAGCAGTTGGAGAATGAGACCTTACTGTGTATAGAGCTCCATCAGCCTTTATGCTGTTCCTCTGACTCACTGTTGGTGGTGGTAAAACACAAGAGGAATGTGAAGATGTAGAGTGAGTCTGCACACATGCATGCAACCAGTGAGAGAATGCCCTGCTTTTTACTTTTAGTTGATCACAATCTAAAGGTACTCAACACTTTTGTAAAGCTTCTTGGACATTTCAGTTGTATTTTATCCATATCTCTTTTGTACACACTAAGTTTCTTTTTCTTTATTGCCAGTAATTGTTCTCAATAATCTCTAAACCTTGGGAATAAATTACTTGTACGAGTTGACAATGTGAAAAAGTGTCAGATGATGTCTTCAGCAGGCTCCAGGTCAATCTGTGGCATTAACCTTTAACAAATATGTCTAAGTTCAGTGTGTTTTAGTTACAAAATTCTACAAAGGAATGCTTAGATTTATGTTTGAATGTCAGTTGACTTCCCAGAAGATTTTCAAATTATCACGCAAGTTTGATATTTGCGATTCTAGGTCGTAGTGCCTCTGACAGAGAAAACACAACAACCAAGAGAACGAGCAGACGGGTCATACATACTTTAACCGCTGAACTAATTAGATCCAGGCATTTGGGAATGCCCTGGATGCTGCCATCAAATCTGTGTCTGTAAATGGTGAAAGCCAGAAGTTTTAGAGAGGTGAAGTCTTCAAACGAACATAATACCTATAATTTGGAAAGCTGCATATATTCTTCCCTTACATAAAGACCCTGCTGATTTAAACAACTATCATCCCATATCCAAACTGTCAGTTCTAGCAAAAATCTTTGAATCTGAGGTCAATTCACAGTTGAAACAATTTTTGTCTGATAATAACTGTTGAGATCCTTCATGTCTGTGTGGCTCCTCTTGGGATCAGCAGGCACAAGTGTGCAGCCTGCAACAATTAGCCACAGGTGCAGCCACTGAGGCCTAATCAGAGGTCTATAAAGGACTCCAGAGCCTATTGTTCAGTTTGCTTAGCTGCTGTCAAGATCTGTTCCAACCCTGGCTGTCAAGTGCATCAGAAGTAAGCATTATTTGATGGTATTTGGTTTATGAGATACATTGTATCAAATTTGATTGTTTTATCCTGTGTTAAATGTAAAATTAGATTATGGTGAACATTATTTAACATTATTGAACATTATTTGTCATTTGAAAACCCATCAATTAATCAATTATGTTACCTTTTCCTTTTTGTTAATTATAGAACACCACTTGGCAGCCTGAAAATAAAAGCCTTTAAGTTAGACCTTCGTCTTTGCCCCAGTGATTCCTAACTTTTAAACTGATGTGATAAACTTCAGCCCTACAAACTGTTGCACATTTAAAACAATAACATTTTCTGTGAGTATCAATCTGGCTTTAGAAATGGTCATAGTACTCTCACTGCTGCTATGGCTGTGACACATGATCTCATTGGTGCCTTGGACAGAAAACAGCATTGTGCCGCCTTATTTGTAAGTCTTTCTAAAATGTTTGATTCAGTCAATCATGAACTTCTTCTAAACAAACTCAGGTATGCTGGCTTTGGTTCCACGGCTCTTAAATGGTTCAACAACTACTTAGCAGGTAGGACTCAGTCTGTCCAAGCAGAGGGCCACAATTCAGATTTTCTGGAGATAACTAAAGGTGTGCCCCAAGGTTCCATTTTGGCTCCTATCTTATTCTCTACTTTGATGTAGGGAAAGACATTCAAGCTAAATTGTGTTATATACGGATGATACAGTCATCTATACGCACAATACACAATACGCACAATGAAGAAGGTGGAGGCAGTGTTTCCCCTAGGATGGAGTTGTAGCAGCAGAGGTGAAGCATGTCCCCCCCATGTGTCGTTAAAGATGCATAATTTTTTTCTCAAAAAATGAAGAAATATTAATAGTAAGGTTTTTATTTATTCTTAAGCATGTGCTTTTAAGATTTTCAAAGTAAAAAACAACTGATTTGTGTGGGTTTTTTTTTTTTTGTTTGAATGAAATTTCCATGTTGTGATCAGCAGGGTCACTGTATTTATCAAAATACATGATATTTCTTTTTACATTCATCAGTAATCAGAGATAATGTAAAAGATTCTGGGCTTTTGAGAAAACATAAGGGGCATAGACCCCACAAGCCCCCCCATGGTTCCACCTCTGACTGATGAACTTATCCACCACACAGGATTTAAAAATCATATCAGCACAGTGTCAGAAACGTAGGGTTATAAACACATTAGGAAAGAATTACTTACAGACATGTTTCAAAGCACCTGCAGCAGTTTTTAAGGAGAATTATTCAGTTAGATCCACTAAAAGAACCTGGTTACAGGGCTGAGTTGTGATCAGGTCTGAATTTAATTTTTGTTTGCACTAAAACTGTTTAAGTTCGTAAACAAGGCCCAGTATAATTCCATAAATGTGTACAGAAGCTTTCACACTCTTCATAGCACTGCAGACATACAGCAGAGGGTCTCTACTGCTCTGATGCGCCTCATGACGCACAGGAAGAGACTGGCACAGAGATACTGAGCCAACATTCTGTTGTTAAAGGGGAAATCCTTTTTATCCATAGAAATTGGCCTCTTTTCATAAAGCGTTTTATTTACAGACAAGGACAGGGACAGAAAGGGGCAAACAGTGAAAACGAACTCTCTGTAAGAGCTGACTTAAGTACGCTACGCTTTTTGGCACTCACGAACAATGATCAAGAAAATAATTCCACCTACAGCTTAAAAAACAAAGAACGTGTACATGAAGTCTGTAAATCTGATCCTGACATTACTCTTACTAATATAACCGGATTTAATTAGTCCAGGCTGTCAGCTGTAGCTGATGTTTTTGGAGCGTGATGCCTGACAAGGATGTGAGTGTTTTCTTTCATGCTTCATTCAGTGAGAAAACTTTGATTAGAACAGTAAAAAAACGTGTTTGTCAAGGACAGTGCTTAAGTGAATTCAATATTATAATTTCTTAAGATGAACGCAGCTTCTGTCATTCCGTGCATTAAGTGTCAGGTCAGACTGTAGGAGGAATTAGACGCGCATGTTGCACGTACAGGTGGGAGGGAGGGATGACACACTGCACAGGCAGGTGTTAATGGCCAGGAAATCAGCAGGAATGGTCAGGTAGGATGTTAGCTGTCCGACGCAGGACTCTATCGCTACGTCCTGTCCGTTCAGTTTAGCGCTGAGTGAACGAGGAAAATGACAACTTTTTTTATGTTTGCTGAGCTCCATGTGTGCACGTGCCGAGGGCGCATTCTCCTGCTTACTTCCGTGTAAACGCTTTTGCGCCGCGAGTGTCTGAAGCTGTCACCTCTCCCTCCCGCTTTCTTTTGTGAAGAGAAGCCTCGCCTTACTTGAATTCTGATTGGCTTTATGTTTAAGCTGACCAATCCAACCAACAAATGCAACACGTATTAGTCAATCAGTGGCCGATAAGGACATGAGGGACGAAATACGGAACAAATGGCGTCCCGTATTGACTCAATACAGGACGCTGCATTTAAATGCAGCAGCGGCGGTGCGCGGCTGCTGGAATCTGTATCCTCTCTCCTCCATGACCCTGATTCTACTTCCTGCCTGTTTAACTCAGAAGTCTCCTGCGTTCAGCTGTGCAGCCTCCTGTTTATGAAACTCTCTCCATGCAGAGTTTTAAAGTCATCAGATATATATTTGACAATCTATAGAGAAAAACAAATGTTTCATTAGAGGAACATTAGTGCAAAATGATTGCTGTATTAATGCACATTTGTATGTTCCTTTTCCTCTGAACAGGGCTGGTTTTCAGGGGGAACTTTGAGAGTTTAGCTCTGGTGTTTGCATGCAGCACACAGGAAATGTTGACTGCAGGCCCATTAGAAAAAAAACAAAAAAAACAACAGTGGTTATGACCACAGATCACCAACACACAAAATGTGAACCAATACACAGAAGAAACCACAATTGTTTATTTTATTTTATTTATTTTGTTACTTTATTTTTCTAGATTGTATTACTCCAGTTTGATCCTTTTGTCTCAAATGCCTCACTAAAAGTTCTACTTTAGCTACTTTGGTGAAAAATATAAAGTACTGGAGCACAGTCGTATAGATGATATTCATTCAGAATCTCTAACAGAATCCTAAAGGAGCAGATGAAGTCAAACTGCTTACAATCTTCTCATGGATTTCACCATTTACATTAGCATCCTCATAGACACACTACACAAACTTTAACACCTCTTCCCAAGACCTGAAACAGAGTTCAGAGAATTAGAAAAAAAAGAAAAGGTGTCCTCCTTCAGAGTCAGTGTGGGTTTGACAGGAAATGCAGACCATTATTAAAGCTTTAACTGTGTGATTTCTGCTGTGAAACAGATCACACAGGTTACAGTGTCAGGACAGACAGGACAACAGGGACCCCATCATGTTCATCTTTGTAGTTCTGGGACTGCTGGTCTGCAGCGAAGCACGAGGTAGGAGAACAACACGGTCATATTTATGTCTACTTAGTTCACAGAATACAGTTAAATGTGGCCCTGGCCTGCAGACTGAGACCACTTTTTTGTTTTTAGATTTGCTTTGCTGACTCACAGACATACACTCACACAAGTCCAACACCGCATGCACACTGACAATCATAGTTTAATAATTTTGTGGCATAAAATTACCTATTTCATTACATTTTTTGTTAAAACTTTGCAACCGTGTGGTCTCCCTTTTTGTCACACAATATTGAGCCAGGTTGACATAATTTTGTCAAATAAAATCTTGACTATTGACTGTTTTAGAAAAAATGTACAAAACATAATATGCATGACAATTTGCAAAATATTTTCTTTTACCATCCGGACCAAGTTCGTTTTTATGTGGTGTATATCGTTTTATAATCTTCAATCTACCCAGAGTTCCTTATTCTTTCAAAATGAAATTAAGTCTGTATCCAAAAGGAAAGTCAACATATGCAGTGCTACGTTAGCTTTTAGTAAAAAAGAAAAAAAAAAAAAAAAGTATTAATATAATATAAAACCAACATTTACTGTTTTTGCACACACAGTCAGGTGATAAGTTCTGTGCTATTGTCAAAGGTTTTCACATATTACATTCAGTTTGTACATTGTTACCATGGTAATGCTGTATAGTATGAATTATATTTTAGGCATTATTTTGATTTCTGTTCTTTTTGCAGTGACTCCTGTGTTCGTGCAGACAGGACAGGATTTACTCCTGGATGTCAAAGAAGTGGTTACTCCGGTAGAAGGCCAGTAATAGGTGGATGGTCAATGGCACTACTACTATTGTAGTTGTGTTTCATGGTGTCAAACCAAAATTTGCATGGTATTATGAATACAGAACTTTGTTTTTTGCAGAAAAACACTCTCTGCTGTTGAAGAATGTTCAGCTGAGTGACAGTGGGATTTACACGGCAAGTGTTTACAGCCACAGTAGCATCACAGTTGTAGCTGAATACAAGCTCACAGTTCAGGGTAAGTTTCCTCACATCTTAGAGGTTGATACATAGTAATTCCCCATCAAAGATTCCTCACTCCTCCTCTGACTCTCACAGATCCAGTGTCTCCAGTGAATCTGACAGTGAAGTCCTGCAGCTCAGACTGGTCTAACCTCATATAAGTAGTTCTCTGTCTATAAACTCCTCACATTTACTCTGATTCTTACAGATCCAGTGTCTAGAGTAGAGCTGATAGTGAAGACGTGCACCTCAGACTGGTCTAATGTCACAGTGATCTGCAGAACTCTGGACTCTAACATCAACAACACGTTCACATGTGGAGACCAAACCTGCTCTCATGATGAAGGAGAGGGGACCACACCTGGTGCTTCTCTAAATGTCTACCTGAAGGACGGCTTAGTCATCTGTAACGACAGCAACTAGGTCAGCTCAGAAGAGAACATCAAAAAGATTGAAGCTCTGTGTGGAAAGACCCCTGATAAGACTAAAAACTAAAGAGACTTTAACATTGTGGATTCACACCAGAAAGACAGATATTCATGGTATGGGATTTATTTTGCATCCACCACGACAAAAACATATAGATAGTTGTAAGGGAAGGCGAGATCAGAGGATGATAAGACAAATGTTATGTCTGTAATAGTCATTCTGCGACAGTGAGAACATAACATACAGGTGAATGAAGCAGGCGTCCCTGGGGAGAAATAATACAGGCTCTACACACGGATACTGTTGTTCACTATCAGTGGAGCCAGTAGGTAAATTAAACTCATTGAAGCAGGTCAGGGGAGGAGCCAAAAATCCTTGTTTTAAACACTAAAACCAGCAGCTTTCCAGTATTTGGGTTAATGGCTTTTTTCATTCTGTCAGCACTTCCTTTGAATGTATTACTGACAACATCAGGTGACTGAAAACTTAAAAAAAAAAAGACCACATGACCAAGTGCATTGAGGACTAAACCCTCTGAATATGGGCACCTGCTCTACCCACTATCAGTTTTTAATGTGTTTCATAACAGGGACCAATATTATTTTTTTAGTATATGCTACCCTAGGATATCTGTGTGTCAGATCATAAACTGGTTTTATTTAGTGAGGTTTTAGAATTCTTACCTGTTCTTAGCAGCACACCTGTCTCTCGTCGTGTTTTTACCCCCACCTCTGCCACTAAGTTTTCTGAGCTTTTTACCGCTGCTTCTTTAACTGCTTTTAACCCAAATTTTAATACAGAGGAGCTGGTCTCCAGTTTTATCAATATCTGTAAGTCTACCCTGGATTCTGTCGCTCCATACAAAACAAAAACCTCACTTAAACCACCACAGCCCTGGCTAAATAAGACCACCGAGGAGCTAAAGAGGGACTGCAGACAAAAAGAAAGGAAATGGAAAAAAAACTGGATTACATGTATTTTACGAAATTTGGAAAGATGCTATGAAAAATTACCAAAAGGCAATTAAAGAAGCAAGAGCATCCTTTTATTCTAACCTGATTATATCCCATCGTTCTAACCCCAGAGTTTTATTTAAAGTTTTAGATTCCATCACCAACCCCTCTCCCTGTCATTTTATTGATGCTTCACATGAGACATGTGAGTCATTTTTAACATTTTTTAGAGATAAAATTGACAATATCAGAAAACAGATCCCCCCCAGAAGTTGTTTTACAACCACATCCACCCTTTTATCATTGTTTTACCTGTTTTAATCCCATCACTATGCCGATTTTATCAGATATTTTATCTAAGATGACTCCAACTACATGCAGCCTTGACACCATACCCACCAAGTTTCTCAAAGACGTTTTAAACACGGTTGGGCCCAGTATTTTAACTATTATTAATAGCTCACTTTTAACTGGCCATTTTCTTCTGCTTTTAAACACACTGGGGTCCAACCGCTTTTAAAGAAACCAAATCTGAACCCTTCTGTTCTTAGTAATTTTAGACCCATTTCTAAACTCCCATTTTTATCCAAAGTCTTAGAGAAAGTAGTTTTAACACAGATTTTAGATTTTATGAATGAAAATGATGTCTTTGAGAAATTTCAATCAGGTTTTAGAGCACAACACAGCACAGAGACCACCCTCCTCAAAGTAACAAATGACCTTCTTTTAGCTGCAGACCGAGGAGAGAGCGCAATTTTAATTCTTTTAGACTTGAGTGCGGCATTCGATACAGTTGATCATGCCATTTTAATTGAACGTCTCCAGACCTGGGTTGGTGTCAAGGGATCTGCACTTAGTTGGTTTTATTCCTACCTTTTCGACAGGTCACGGTCACCATGGGTAACCACACATCGTCTACCTCTCATATTACCTGTGGTGTACCGCAAGGTTCTACTTAGGTCCACTTTTATTCTCTGTTTACATGCTTCCTTTAGGTTTTATCATAAAACGACATAACCTGTCTTTCCATTTTTATGCTGATGACACACAGATAGACCTTCCGCTGAGACCTGGTGATTTTACTAGCCTAGCTGCTGTTTTCAACTGTCTGAAAGATATCAAATGTTGGATGGCCCAAAGTTTTTTACAATTAAATGATTCAAAATCCGAAGTGATTTTATTCAACCACCCAAACCCACAGACTCCTCAGATCCAAAGCTCGCTCGGTCCACTGTCCTCGAACATCACCACCACAGCTAGAAACTTAGGAGTTACCTTTGACACTAACCTCACCTTTGAAAACCACATTAAAACAGTTGTACAGTCCTGCTTCTTCCACATTAGAACAATCTCAAAAATCAAACCCATCCTGCCCCCTGCTGATCTAGAAAAAAATCATACACGCCCTCATATTCTCCCGCTTGGACTACTGTAACTCCCTTCTCTCCGGCATCTCCAAAAAATCCCTATCCCGCCTTCAACTGGTCCAGTACACAGCAGCTAGGCTTTTAACTGGTTTTAACAGACGGCATCACATCACACCTATCCTTGCTTCCCTCCACTGGCTTCCTGTCACTTTTAGAATTGATTTTAAGATTTTATTGATCATTTTTAAAGCTCTCAGGGGTTTAGCCCCAGGTTATATCACTGAGATGCTGACCCCTTATGAGCCTTAGATCCTCGGGCAGGGGGCTCCTGGTCGTTCCAAAGTCGAGACTCAAAACTAAAGGAGACAGGGCCTTTGCTATCAAGGCCCCCCCAACTGTGGAACGACCTGCCCGAGGAG